>NW_019174336.1:4031176-4546529 GCF_002260705.1 Seriola dumerili
GGAAGACAGGCTTTTACCAGGTGAGGATTTAACTTGCAGGTAGAAGGTTTAGAGTTTTGAATAAAACCAGAGATTTCAATAACAGTTGAGAGTTTGAAATTAGCCACAAGGAGAAAGAGGGAGGTCATACAATACTGGATAAGGTAACCTGTGAACCATATATCCAGGTGAAATCAACTGTTGGTGGATGTTTTCGATTTTGGTAAGTCCATGAAAGTGTCATATTGGGCAAGACAAGTACATATAAGGTGGGAGAGTATCAGGCGGCCGGAGGATGTTCTTTACAATGGAAAAAAAGTGCTCTTGTGTTCCCTTTGCCAGAATTCATTAATGTCTGCACAATAAGCGGTGGTGGCACAGAGGGGTAGAATCAGAGTTGAAAAAGTTCACAAGATGTGTATTGGAGCATCGATGTCACTGGATGGAATACAGAAAGAGAGTACCCAAGCGGACGTAATCCATAGAATTTAATCCGCATGTAAGAGGCAGAGAAACAACAAGCTGAGAGAGGCAGAAAGCCAGCAACCAGGTATGACACAGGGGAGCTTCACAGTCCGCAAAACCACCAGATTATTTTTATCATTAAAAGCAACGAACAGAAAACTCTGGCAAGTGTATGGAGAGTAACTATTGTCCATTTGACATAAAAGAACAGCAGAGAGACAATTAGAAATCCAGAGAGCCAGCGCAGCCGATATTGCGACCAGTGTTGACTCAACCAGAAGGACTGCTTTCCAGAGAGGCTAAACTAAATGGAATGCAGCCATCATTAACATTATTAATCACGGTGGTTTCGTTCCCGTTGTGACATGTTACAGTCTCTCACATAATGAACCCTGCCCATTTCTTTTACGAAGCCTATGGAAAAACAGAGAGTGTTGTAGTGACAGTGTAACTACGCAGATGAGTCTCAACTGTTGACTCACTGTTTTGATTAGGAAATATTGTATGACATTAAATTTTTGCAGCCATACACCCTTCTGAGCAGCCACTATGTCTATTAGTGACCAGCTGATCCAGTGCTTGTGTGGGAAATTTATCTGATCAGAGCCACTACGTAACTGATTTTGTCCAATTATTTTCTTCCTGCTCGGCAGTAACGTTTTATTCCCACTTCTGGTGTGGGACAAACGTTAAAAGGCAAATTAACAGTGGAGCACTGTCTAGTTTCTGAAACACAAAGTCAGTGTTAGCATTCTTGTGCATACTGTATTTGTCCAGAACCAGTATTTACCTTGATGTTTCCTCATGTTATTCATTAATAAAAAAAGCTGAACAACTCTTTTACGTAAGATATTATTTGATCTTTTGTTTGCTTGTTTCTTTTTGTCATTTTTTTCTTACAATTAAATTATTCAACAAGTCATCCTGTCATTCTCCAGAGTAATAAAACAAATTTACAATTCTATTATACACAATTCCTTGTTTATGTTTTGTGATTTTCTAATGCATACAATGAATTTGAATGGTTATCCATCATTCTTAAAACATTTAAATCTTTCTGACTGGCAGGATACTGTTCAGTCAACCTTGTCTTGCAAAAATTATATTTAGCAACAGCAAATATGTTATTGAAAGATGTGTGACATCTGGATTGTGTTTGACCTATCTTGCAAAATATTTCCATTGAATGTATCTGCAAAATATCCACTAGCTTTTTATTGCAAATGTTTTCACTAGAATATCAACTCATGGTAAGCAAAGCATGGTTAGCATATTTATATATATATTTATATATATATATAACACACACACACACACACACACACACACACACACACATATATATACATTCAAGCACTTGTTGAAGGTTCAGGGAAAGTGCTGGTTTAATACTTTAATAATCCAATAATGACTTTTTCCAAACTTTAACCTAAGTAGTAGTATGAGCCTGAACCTGACCAACCACACACAGGATGCATCACATGAACCCTGGTCTCCAAGTCGTGTACTTTATTTTAATACTGACTCATCCGGAGCAACTTACTACATCACATTTCCTGAGCTACAAAAAACAATGAAACATAATCCAAGCAGCAATTATGATTCCTCCGTTTCACACAACATACTTAATCACATCAAACTTGATGACTTTTCCATTTATGTCCAACAATTAACAACAGGGATCCGATACTGTTGCAACACTGTCTGCCAGTGCCATGACTGAACTCAACTGTGACTCAGTATTTTTCATTCACACCATCATTACAGTATTACTAATAGGAATACCCCCTCCACTGCCTTTCATAGTTGTGTTGCTTCATGTAACCTACATGACGTATGCTGGTCATGGTTGTTGATGTGCTTTAGAAGCACAGAGATGCCACCAATGAGAGAAAAGTATTTCTCAAAGTACATTGACATAAATGTTATATATATCTTATATATACCTATATATATACTGTATATATAATAATATACATTTCTCTCAAACTAAAGTAGGAGTGTAAAGTAGTGTTAAATGGAAAAAGCTAAGTAGCATACATTTGAAAATAAACACTGTAAATGTTGAGTGAGATCTGTCTTGTGATAAATTGCCCACAACCAGTGGCTAGTTGGTCTAGGGGTATGATTCTTGCTTTTGGGTGTGACAGAGGTTCAAATCCCTGAGAGACCACTGGTTAGAATAGTGTACTGATGGACACTGCTAGGCCCACACATGTCAAAAAAATACTGGTCGCCTCTCTTCCTAAGACAATATGATGTGGTGCGGTCTCTTTATTAAGGATCGTGTTTGTCTTTAGTTATATAGGTACCAAAATATTTAAATAAAACAATTACAAGATGATTGGAGTGGAATTTTTTAAAATACTAAAACTCATACATACAATAGATTTAGCTACTGTAGTAAAGTCAAGCACCAGCTATATTATTGTGTAGCAGTATCACCCTTGATGCTCTAACAGGCGTTAATGGAAATAAACACTTCTTGACTTAAACATTTCCAAAACGGTGGCTCGTTGGTCTAGGGTATGATTCTCGCTTAGGGGTGACGAGAGGTCCCGGGTTCAAATCCGGACGAGCCCATTAGTACATTGACACCCATTGGCAAACCCTATAATACTTGTACATCATGTCTCCTATGAAGACAAGAGGGTTTAATGTCTGACTTCCAAAGGGTGTTATAAATCTCACTGCTCATTTATTCTTTCATTAAGGTCTGATTGTGTATCTCATTAGTCTCACATACTTATTTAAATATTTAAATGAAGCATCTGAGATGTTCAGAAATCTGTCTTTAGTGAAAATGCTAACAACTCAGACATCTGACGATGAACCATAACTAGATGATGGCTGCAGTCGAAAAGTCTTTTTTTGAACACATAGCCTGATGGCAAGTTTCAGTTTTTTCAGTTTTAGAAGTGATCTCAACCCCCAACAGATGAAAGGTGTTTTTTTTTTTTTTTTCTTTGTGAGTGTATGTATATGTAATGTATATGTGTATATATGTGTATGTATATGCATATGTGTTGTGTTTGTGTAATTTATATATATATATATTACTGTATATATTCATTATATCATAAACTCCCTCTCCTCTGTGATAACTGATAACTCTTGTGCCATAATCTCTCAAATCAGCTGCAATAACTCCAACCCTGAAGAAACCTGGTGCAGACCCCAACAATTTGAACAACTACCGCCCTGTCTCAAACCTGCCCTTCCTATCTAAAATACAAGAGAAAACTGTCATTGCTCAGGTTCACTCTCACCTTACCAATAACCATACGTACAAACAATTTCAGTCCGGATTTAGCCCACTTAACAGCTCAGAGACAGCTATGGTCAAAATCACAATGACCTGCTGATGGCAGCTGATTCTGGACTATTAACCATACTTGTACTCCTTGATCTTTGATACAATTTCCCTTAATATTCTTCTAGACAGGTTATCATCTATTGGCATCACTTACACCCATCATAGCTGGTTTAAATATCTGGTCGCACTCAATTTGTTCAGTTAAAGAATTTCAGATCACAGTCCTGCCCTTTTACTACTGGTGTTCCCCAAGGCTCTGTCTTAGGCCCCCTTCTATTCATCATCTATCTTCTACCTCTTGGACACATTTTCAGGAAATTCAGTATTCAGTTTCACTGTTATGCTGATGACACCCAGCTCTACATGTTTACCAAGCCAAATTCCACCCTTTTCCCTCTCTGACTGTCTGCTGGAAATTAAATCCTTGTTGTCCTCCAACTTTCTCAAACTCAACAGTGATAAAACAGAGGTTCTCCTCATTGGTGCTGAACACATTATCTTTTACTGTACATTGTAAGGTGTCCTTGAGTGCCTTGAAAGGCCTACAAATAAAATATATTATTATTATTATTATTATTATTATTATTATTATTATTATTATTATTATTGTTGTTGTGGTTATTATTATTATTATCATTAGTCAAACCAGATCCAGGTTCCTGGTATTGTGCATGTTGGCAATTCTCAGGGCACACACACAACGAGACATCATTGAAAATATCAGATACATTAGACTTGTCTGCAGTGTTAGCCAGTCTTTGTTTTTAGTCTAATGCGACTTGGACATTTTCTCAAAGATAAAGATTTATATTAAGTTTTAAAAATGAGCCACACTTTTCTGAGCATAACTCAGAGCTAAGACAAAACATACTCTGGAGCTGATAATTAGAAGGAGAAGAAGTTTATGGAGACATGGAGTGAAAGGAGCTGTGTGGTTTGACAGTTCTGCTTTTTTTTTAAGAAGTTCTGCAAATTAAGATGGTGAAGACTCTTTATACAACAGATCAATACAGATGTCTATGTGAGGTCTGATAGTTTGATCTGAGACAAATAGGGTGTAACGTGTGCACATCCAAAAGCACTTTCACAAGAGCTGGTCAAAAAGATTCACCAAGAGACAAAAGTAAGAAAAAAGATCCACAGACTGTGGAACATTTTGATCTGCAAGGATCTTTGTCAGGCACATATCAAATAACTATCGCAAAGCAGCACAGGCACTATAGTTCATTTGACTTGCTTTTTGATGAATTCTATTTTTTGTCTGTCTATATGACATTTAACATTGGGTTATGTTGGAAGCTGTGCTCTCTTTATAGAGGCATGTCCCATCAGCCATGTGGGAGGAGCAGGCAGTGTTGCCCAGCTCTGTTCTGCTCTGATTGGTTCAGCCTGAGGGCAGTTTGAGTCTCAATATGTTGATCACAATCACCTGTGTGATAGTCTTTAAAATCACTGTTGATTTTGAACTGAATGCCGTTTTATTTTTTTCTTTCTTTTGGATCAATTGTTTTTGAATCATCTGCCAGCAATCACTGTTGCCAGGACTTTCAATTAAAAAAACAAAAAAACGATATGAAATATGATCAGTGCAGAAATGTGGCTTAATGGAATGTTTTCATTAAGTCTAATTAGTGGTCGGAATGTGTTTGTGCCTGATGTTCAGCTGAGTTTGATTAATTTCAATATTTTTTTATATATTTCAACAATAAGAACTTACCACAAGATCATATGCAGTTCTGTATGATTATCAATTTTCTGATGATAAGAGGATGATGTTAACCCTCTCTGATATCATGATACCAGATACAAGGGTGATACAAGGTGATGAAACTGTTTTAACTCTTCAGTATATGGATTTAAATGCTTCAATCAAAAATCTACACTTAAAAAAAGTTAGTCTTCTCCACTACAATTTAAACATAGAATCATGTTTAGGAGTCTTACCCTCCAGAAAGAGTCAACATTCTGAATCACAATGTCTCCGCCCAGTGTAATCTTACTGTTTGTTAAAAAAAACAATAAAAACAATTGACTGTTTTAAAGACTAATTTTAAATCCATTACATACAAAACCTGGTAACAATCTTCACTTTTTTTTGGTATACCATAACTTAATAATTAAAACTTAATAATTTTATTTAGAAGGAAAGCTGTTTTTTTTTTATTTATCTTTTAGAGTAATTATTTACCACTGGGTTTAAACATGCATCTATTTGTTGTTGTTTTTTGTGTCTTAATGAGAAAGTTAAATGTCTGGATTGTTCACAAATGTATTGCTAAAGAAAGTAAACTGAAAGATAAACAGAGTACATAATGAGGGTCATTTGTTATTCGGGAAATGCAGCAAACATCTCCATTTAGTTGGAGGATGTGTAAAATACTTCAAATGTCTCCTAATCTTGTGTGTTACAAACCCTGATGATAAGTGACCTCTACTGGTAATAAAACTCTTGTGCAACCTTAACTAACTTTACAGTAACTGCATCTTCAGAGCATGGACAGATTAACAGAACCTCTTGCCAACATTTAAATTTCTGAACCAAGTATAGTAACACTTTTATGAGTGGAAATACTAATATTCAACTCATCCAACATAAAGTTATTCACACACATTCAACTCATCATTAACTGTTTCAAATGGGAGCAACTATTTCTGTGCACACCCTTACAACATGGTAGCCAGGATGTTACAAATGAATGATCTTCATCACTGTTTGATTTTATTTCAACGTTGCCACAAATACATATTAGGTAGCTTATCAACAGTGGTCATAAATATTCCTTTGCAAACACATAACATAAATCACACTCATTAACTGAATTATCTGAAACTGAAAGAAAGTCATACTTGTGAAGTGGAAATTCATTTGCAAGATGTGAAAAAACTCTTCATTGAACATCTATTAATATGAAAACACTGCCTACCAACCAGACTGATTTAATTAAATCTCGACCCAAATTAAACGTGTGCACTAACTGTAACTAACTAACTAACTAGCATCACAACCAAACCAACTTGACGTCTAAAAAGAGAGAAAGAAAAGAACAAAACTAGTCTACAGCCATGCAAGCATCCCTTTGAGGCTGCACTTGGGCCCAGCAGTGCTTTGAGCTAAATGCTAACGTCAGCATGCTAACTTATACATTGTCTGTGAGCCATGAATGTCTGTACAAAATCAAGTGCTTGTGCATCAAGTAGACAGACGTGGAGTGATGTCACAGAAAAAGTGAAAACTTTGACTGACGAGTTAGAATCACCGGAACAAGGCTTTAGAATTTTTTCTGAGGAAAATCAATGTCTGTAGCGAATGTCATGGCCACCATATAGTCCATGGTTGAGTCTGAACCACAGCACCACTTTCGACCTCATGGTGGCACAAGATGAAAACTTTCACTGGTTATTGAGATATCTCATCCTGGTCCAAAGTGATAGACTGGCTGACAGACTGATATTGTATGGCTAAAACCAATCATAACAATGTCCTTATTTAGGTCATATGGTATTGCCTTGTTTCTATGTTTTGTTTTGTGTTTTGATAGTAAGTTACCATTTAACTATGCCTGGCTGTTTGCATATCAGCTAGTTGATTTTTTGGTTGCATATCTTTGTACAGTGCATGAAAACAAAGAAAAAGACCCTCGACTCACAGATCTCACCAGTAAATTTGGAACTGTAGGAGATCCCAGTGTGTGCTTCTCTTTGAAACTTTTGCTGGTGTTCATATGAATTCAGGTGTTAAATGGTAAGAATTCAGTATCTTTCTGTCTTTGATGATGCACTTTAGAAACTCTCCCTCTGCCAGCTTCCATAATGATGAGGGCAGCTATACATGAAACTGTGTAAAGTTAGATACCAGTGATCAGTATATGTCACAGTGTGGTGGTTTTTTCTTGGACCTCAGCAAATTTCAGGTTTTCAAGCTGCACCTCTTACAACTGAAATTAAATCTGGTCCCCAATCTGACGGTTTGAGGTTCCACAGAAACCCTCTAAATAGGTAGATTAAAATCAATTGTCGACGAGGACTCATTTAGCGCACTGAGATGCTGAGAGTTTCACTCAGTGCAAGTTTATTTGCATCAAAGCATGTATGCAAGCAAACTCTGATCTGTCCTGGCAACAGTTCAGTCTAGCACAGCGTAGGAGCCTTCAGATTACACATCGTACATTAAGAAATCACCCACAGACAGAGGAAAAACCTCTCCTTATATACTGATGTTGGCGGTGCATCTTTGGGACTGTTGTTAGGGCCATCTGGTTTCAATACAAAGAATGATTATATTTTGCTCAGTCTCCTCCGCTCCCTTCCTTTATCACATCACGATAACACAGCCAAGGTGTTATTGTTACTAAACGGAGAGGTTTGGTGTCATAGTGTTATGTTTTCAAAACCTTGCTCATCCAGGTGCACTTAAAGTATCTCAGGAGAGCCACCTGCTTATTACATAGATTATTTTTAACAAATTCAAATAAACTTAACCAAACTTTACTGTTGGTGGGTTCATTGTTCAGTGATCACCAGAAGACCTGACTGCTCTCTGGTGTCTGAGGTGTTAGGCCTCAGCCCCCCCCCCCCAGTATTGTTGGGTTCCTTACACACCCACAGACCTTTTCCCCAGTTTGGCTAGTTGAGACATCTAAAAACATACATGATGTGACACATCATGTATGCTTGTTCTTTTTCCAGTTATTTGATAATTACTTTTGTAACTTTTTTTGGATTTTTGGTATTCTTTAATTAAATATTTTCCTTTTTACACCGGTGACCTTTGTCTAACTGCTTGGTCCGTGACAGTCAGACACAGGAAAGTGTTTCAGTAAAGAGGAACAGTGTACCGACTCTAAAAGACTGGAACACAGTGGGTTAATAAATCTAAAGCTGTTCCTGTCGTTCCGTCCACCTCCTATGGGTTTATGAAGTCAGTGGCAGTAGATGTAGTGTGTGCAGGTGCTGTGCATGTGTTTCTCATATTGAGTTTTACCTGTTGTTGTGACCAGCGCCAGAAGAGTTTCAGTTCATTTTTAAAAAAATCCCCAAATGTACTGCATGTTGCAGTTTCGTCTTTTTAGCTGCCACCACATCACCACTGACTGAGGTCTATTTGGTTCAATCTGGAAAACTGAACATGGATTAGAATCAGAATACTTTATTGATCCCCAGGCGGGAAATCAGTTTGCACAACAGCTGTTCCTTAGCAAATAACAGAGAATATGAAGTAGAAAAATATGATCAAGATTAAAAAAAAGATAAATATATACATCTATATACATAAGATAAATAGAAATATGTAAAGACATGTGTAAGTAGCTTATATGAGTATTAAAATTGCACTTTCTTAGTGGTGTATAAATTATGAAAAGTATAAATTATGAGGTCGAACTGACCCTCAGCGGGAAGAGTTGTACTAATGGCCACAGGCAGGAATGACTTCCTGTGGCGCTCTGTGTTGCATTGTGGCTGGATTAGTCTGTCGCTGAAGGTGCTCCGGTGCCTGACACCGTGGGGTGGGTGGGAAGTGTTGTCCAGGATGGCCAGTAGCTTAGATAGCATCCTCCTGTCTGACACCACCGCCAGAGGGGTCCGGCTCCATCACGAGAATGCTACCGGTTTTTCCGGATCAGTTTGCTGAGTCTCTTGGTGTCTGTCCCCTTCAACCTGCTGCCCCAGCACACAGCAGTTGGCCAACACAGACTCATAGAACATCCTCAGCATTTTCTCGCAGATGTTGAAGGACCTCAGCCTCTTCAGAATGTAGAGATGTTTTTGGCCCTTTTTATAGAGGACTTCAGTGTTCTTTGCCCAGTCCAGTTTACTGTCTATGTGGACCCCCAGGTACTTGTAGTCCTCCAGCATCTACACTGACCCCCTGCATCGCTGTCAGGTTCCCACACAGCAGAGCAGGCCGGATGGTGTTAAAAGCACTGGAGAAGTCATAAAACATAACCCTCACAGTGCTCGCTGGCTTGTCCAGGTGGGCGTAGATGCGGCTAAGCAAGTAGATGATGGCATCATCAACTCCCAGTTGTGGCTGGTAGGCAAACTGGAGGGGGGCCCAAGTGTGACTTGACCATGGGACAGGGCTGCTCCAGGACAAGTCTCTCCAGAGTCTTCATGCTGTGGGAGTTCAGTGCCACTGGTCTGTAGTTCATGGAACCACTGGGACGCGACGTCTTTGGCACAGGGACGAGGCAGGATGTCTTCCACAGCACAGGACGCCTTTGAAGACTCAGGCTCATGTTGAAGACATTGTGACGCGTTCCACAAATTTGGGGGGCACAGGCTTTGAGCACCCTGGGGCTGACACCATCAGGGCCTGCAGCCTTGCCTGAGTGGAGTCTCATCAGCTGTCTTCTCACATGTCCAGTTGTGGAGGTTACCGGAGGGGGAGCAAGTATAGGCCTTTCACCTGATGATGGGGGTTTTAAGGTGGGGGAGGAGGTGGCAGTGGACTAGGAGGTGGCTGGAGACAGATGACAGATGAGTGAGTGGAGGGATGAGCAGGGGTCTCTGTGTCCACTCTGATGAAGGACATATTCAGCTCGTTGGCCCAGTCCACACTGCCTTCAACTCCTCTGTTACCAGTTGGTCTGAAACCAGCGATGTCCTTCATGCCTCTCCAGACCTCCCGCATATTGTTTTGAAACGAGGTTTCAGTGGTTTGCTTGTTTTAAAAAAAAAGTTCACGCTTCATATGATAAAATGACAAAACTTCATACAGCTTCTGTCTTTTTCCAAGCTTCACCACGGTGCATCAACCGGGCCATAAAAAGTTTTATGAATACAAGAGTTTTCAAATTCTACATGAGCTTTTAACCATAAAGTGAAAACATGTCAAAATGAGAGGAAACAAGAGGTAGTGAAGCTTCAGTGGGCAGGAGTCTCTGTGAGGCAGAAAGTGAAAAGTGTGACCTGTTTTCCACTGATATGAAACTGCAATTCAGACGACGACTTCCGTTCTGTTAGTAGACTTGTGTCAGCACAGTGTGTGTGTGTTGGTGAGTAGTTTTAGCAGTGTCAGAAATGATTTGAAATTTATTGCCCTTCATAAATGCTGCCTGTATTGAACCAACTGATAAACCTTTCGGTTTATATCAGTTTTTATCATTTATTTTGAAAATCTCTGTTGTAAATTTATCTTTTCAAGTTTTGGCAACAGTTTTCCCCAGATGATGAATCCTACTGACTTTGGTGATCCACTGACATCCATCCCCACAAATGAGTCAAATCTTTTTATTATTATTTTTTTTTATAATACCTTGGTTTATGAATAAAAACCTACAAAATTCATGACATTCCCATCAGGCTCAGCTGTAATCTACCAGGTTAAAGTCATATTTTTGTTGACCCATCCATCCTGCTCCTGCTTTGTAACAACATTACCTGACTTCCTTCTTTGCTCCCATTATTACTATAGCTGCTACAGCGCCTTAAAAGACCCTAACTCTAAATCTTGTAAAGGAGGAGAAGGTGTAGTCTCAAACGCTGAACATCCTCATCTGTTTTCATACTGCATACAATTCATACTGCATTCATCAGTCTGTGGTTTCAAACTGTTGTGAGCTTTGAGTGAGAAAGGAAAAAGCGTCTTCCTGTTTCTCATAGCATGAATAGTGTGACACCATATCTGAAATGGGGGCAGTGACTGACCTAAAGGAAAACCACCTGACAATTCATCAAATTTCACACAGACAGTGCAGTTTTTTTCTACTCTTACTCCTTCTCTTCTTTTTTTCCTACTACTTCTTCTGTTATCCAATCAAGAATAAAAAATAGAGAGCATAGTTGACCTGACTCTTTGTGTAATCCCAGTTTTTTTGACACTTACTGCAGAGTTTGTACCTTTTTTTTATTGTCAAATCTGTCAAGTAACGGTGGCTCAGGCTAAGGACTGTATTTGTTACATCATTTAATTGTCAGATGGTGAATTTATTTTAAAAGTAAAAGTCGTTGTGCAGTATATCATGTTGGAATTTTACTGTCCAGATGTTTCTCATGTAAAAAAAAGACAAAGATCCCGCCCTTCCCTCAGTGTAATTATATATATATATATACACACACACACACACACACACACACACACTGCATAGAGTATTTAGGGCCTGATAATAACAGTGTAGCATGAGAATCTGCTCCCTCTATTATTACTTCTGCTGCCCAGTAATGACGACAAATAGAGAGGTTGTGTACCAGTGGTGCTAAGTAACTAAGTACATTTATTGCTTATTTTATTCAGTATTTCTATTTCATCTGACTTTATATTTCTACTTCAACACATATTTGCAGTTATAGTCACTTGTAACTTTGCAGATTGAGATTTCATATCATATCATGTTATGTAATGTAATGTCTGTTATGACCAGTAGCTAATGGTGCCTTATGTTAGCACACTTTTGCTATTGATGTGTAACATTACTGACTGTTATCTACTAGAGCCACTGTTACACCATGTTTTAACATGTCACATATAAACATTTATCAGTATGATAAATAAAGTATTATCAGAATAAAACAAGTAACTCATGAAATCTAAGAAAATCTCATCACTTGTGGCCACAGCAGCTGCTGGTTCAGAGCCTGGCATCACCAGAGGGTATGGAACCTCTTAGTTCAGTTATGATTTCCAAGGGGAATTATCAGCGGCCATATATCAACATGTCTCTGGATGCAACTGGATAGACCTAAAACCAGTCATAGTCACTAAGCATGTGGCATAGACCAGAGCAGGGCAAGTTTGTAAATTAAAGTTTTACCACATCCTGTCAATAGTACGGCAAACACATGTTTGTTATCAACAAATGTTTTAAGTTCAGTTGTTTGTTCTTTTTTTAAGAGAAAATATAGCGGTTCTTTTAATGCTGTTGTTATAGCAAATTTAACAGACCTCTCCACATCAGTGGCAGCCATCTTGCTTGTTGAGGAAAATTCTTTAACTCTGCTCCTCTGTCAGTCATCATATCAAACATCATATCAAACTCGAGAGTGAATAAACATGAGCTCACTGATGGGTTTTTGTTTCAAGGCTACGCTATTCAGTGGAAGTCACATAGACTTGTTTGAAAGCTTCATTTTACCAAGTTATTTTTGTTTATTATTTATTTTGTTATGTTTTGTTTCGATTTGTTTGTTTTAAATGTTTTTCTTTTTTTTATTTCATTATTTTTTATTTCAAATAAAATTTTAAATTCATACTATTTTTTAAGATGCATTGATGTAAACTACCAAAATGTATATTATTTTCAGCTGTACCTGGACAAGCTAAGATATTAAAATGCTGTTCCATCAGTGTTGGTAATCCATATAATATAGTCTATATAATATAGTGCAATTACAGTATAACTATAAGACTCAGATGAAGGCCATTCAGCTTAATTAGTGGTTTTCAAATGTACATGTAAACATGTTTTGTGTTTTGCTGATGACACACACATTTCCTTGTAGTGGAGTTTTTTGTGTTATGGTATTTCTACTTTTACTTGATTCAAGCATCTGAAAACTAGTTGGAAATGTTAATTAAGGAATACTTATTTGGATGTAGAGCTAATACAACAAGACATAAACTTTAACACAAAAGATAAATAGTTTTATTTGCAATAAAATACATTAATTTTATCACAAAGTGGGAGTTGACATTTTTAGAATCATTTAGAGTTCTTTTAGAATGCAGATGAAGAAATAAGACGGGGGTTAGAAAAATTACACGGGGGAGCTGTAATGGGGTAAAGTAGGAAGAGAAATGGAGAGCGTAGGCAGGAGAGGAGGGCATCATGGGAAAACATTTGAGAAAAAGGAAGAATGGAAGCAGTTAGGATGCGGGGAGCGATGACAGGACTGTTATTAAAGCTTCCACTAATAAACACTCTGCAGCCCGTTGAGCAGAGATGAAGACAACGTGATGAACCCCAGTATCTATGTGTGTTTTATACACATACTGTGTTGTCATATAATTGTATTGGTTTCATGTGTCTGTCCTCTAACACCTCTTTTACATTCTAAAAGTTATCATATGGTTGTTTTGTAAAATGTGTGTGTTATATTTAAGTAATATCATACAAGAGGGAGTGATGTTGCAGGCTACTGAATATCAGCTGCGATTCGGTCGCAGGTCCAGGGCCTATGGCCTGTATCCCTCTCCTGTGATATTACTTTTTTTTACAACAGTTCTACGAGCACCATATAAGTTAAATAAGCAACAACAGATTATGATGTGTTTGTTTATTTCATCATTTATTTGGCTACACCAACACAAATAGTTCCACAACTGGACTGGTGCTGGAATGTTGCTAAGCAACACATGTTGTGCGCAGTACACACTAGCTTGCTACTTTGTCTAGACATTACCTCAGGTGTGCGCTGAAGTATCCAGGTTTCTTCCCTTCATCCTCTTCTGACAACCAGACATCATTTAATTCAAATAATTCAATTCAAATTCAGTTATACTCTTTATCAGCACTCATGGAATGACTCTTGTCCAATCAAATTACTTGGTCAGTGCTAACTGTTGTATAAAATGTTATATTCTGCTGTGACAAGACTGGAGGGAGCTCTAAATATATAGATATATATAGATATGATAAATAAAATGTATTAGTTCTTAAACTTTGCTAGCAGTATATACAGGTGGTGATGCTGGTTGATACATGTGCTGTGAGTCCACCACTTTATGTCTAGAGTGATATAGAGATGAAACAGAGAAAAGCAACAAAGTCTCATATTAATGAAGCTATAAACAGAGAATGTTTGGTGTTTTGCTTAACAAAAGTCTAAAAACAAAACTTGCACCAACTGTTTCATTGCAACTTTGATTCAAAGCAAAATATCTTGAAAATTAATAGCAGGATTTTCATTTCATCACTTGTATATAGCTATGGTCCCCAGCGGAGAAAGCCTGATGTTTATGGTGAGCTCTGATTTTTGGTTCCTACCCTACTATCAGCAGCATTGTGCAGTAATACATTACTTAGTGAAAAGTAAAAGTAATGTGATCCCCTTTTTCCAGCAATGAGTAGTTCAAGGAATTACAATTTGAACTTCAATAATTATATGACCGTTCCCAGTCATAGCAGTCAACGCCTTGTGACTTTGACATTTGGGGGTCTGCTTGTACGCTGCCTGACTGGGAGTTTGGTGGAGGGTTGATATCTGATCGACATCCATCCGGTTGTATCTGTGTATAGTGGACAGACTGGTCTGGGAGTCGCAATGCGACTCCAGGTCTTTAAAGATCCCATATTTTAAATTTTTCCAGTGTTTTGATATCCATAAGAAAATATATCTCTATGTAGTTTTACATTTCCTCTCTCAGCCTTCTCTCTGGAGCTAGTAACAATGGTGACTGACTGTTTTCTAAGTGATCAAACACAAAATATAGCAGATTTCAGGAAAACACTCAGGAAAAACAAATTCTTTGAGGTTGGACTGTGGGTCCAGGTGGGTTACAGTAGGCCTGACGGCTGTGTGTGTTTCTCTGTGGACTGAGTGCTTTGATTATAAAGCAGGTCTAGGTTCTATATTAATAGTGCAACAGTATCAAACAAGACATGGATATCTCCCTTTTATACAATATAGGTACTTTAAATTTCAAATTCTGTGTTCCTCGGCTTGGTTAAAATTACCCTTCAAAATCAAATGTGTCAAAGTTGTATTTGCAACTGGTTGCACTGTCCCTAAGTGGCCAACAATTAATGTAAATGTTGGCCACAGGTGCACGTACATTCAGGAGTCAGCTAGTTTTGTTCAGAGTTGGAGGGTGCGTCACTGTGCTGCTGAGGTTGGGACTTCTGGAGAGCTGCGTGCAGTTACCAAGGCTAAGCTAGTTCTGGGGTGGTCAGCAAATCCCTCCTAATTGTTGAACTACAATATCATATTTTCTATATGTAGATGTGTTAAATACAAAATCTGTGGGTGTGGAGGATTTGGCATTTGAGTAATGTACTTGACATGACATTTACTACTGAGTAAGTAACTTTGGAATGTGAGATTTTTATTTATAGATTTTTTTGTGCAGCCGCACAAAAGCCGCTAACAGAGCTTAGGACTTTTGTTCTTGTTATTAAAATCCAACAAACAAACCCACATGAGCCCAAACACAAGAAAACTGAGTATAGAGCTAGCAGCTCCATATGGCTGTACTTAGGAACAGCTGTACTTAGCTAAATGCTAACTTGAGCTAACATGCTCACAATGACAGTGTTATTGTGCTAACACTAAGCTTGTATAATGTCAACTATGTTAACCATCTTAGTTTAGTGTGTCAGCATGCTAACATTATTAATTATTAACATATATTAATTAGCAGTAAACCCAAAGTACCACAGTGGATGATGAGGACTTCATTAGTTTGCAGGTATCTGGTCATAAACCAAAGTTTTGGACAGAGTGAAATTTTGGCACTAGATGAAAAGTGGAGGAGGATCTCCATAGTTATTACAATTATTACAGTCACAAAAGTACAAGCAAGTGATTCTCCCGGGATCATAAATAGCTTCTCCAGGTGGAGACAAGTCACAGAGCCACATGAATGTCATGGTAGTGCTACAGGAAAAGTCAGGGGTTCATCAGAATCATAAGGATGAACCCTATGGGCACAATGAAAGTCAGTATGCATTTTCATGGGAATCCATCCTCTAGTTGTTGGCATATTTCATGGTGGACCAGCTGACCAACAAACAAATTCATCCCTAAAGGTCACATAAATGCTTGTGTGTGCCATTCATCTCATATCACTCATATCAGTGTGTATATACAGCACCAACCTTAAAGTTTCTCTTATGACCATCACAGTCACTCACATCATTGTTTTATCACTTAAATGTACAAAATACAATACAGTACAATGTCAAAATACTGTCAAATTATTCTTCTACCTAAATACAGTCAAACAATACTGTGTTAAGTACTAAAGAAATGAAAATTACAATCAGAAATGCAGCCTGGATGAGCTGCAAAGCAACATTCAACAACATTCAATTAAACATTCAATACTGACAACGCACCTTTAAATAGTCAGGAGCTGATCAGCACTTTAACCAGCAGGGGTTTCATTGTTTTGCTCAAGGACTCTGTGTCCTCGCCAACCTTTTCAGCTCTTTTTTTCAGTTTCCTTCAACAACATAACGCTACCTCCTCCTGATCTGTGAAAGCTAAAAGGAAATTTGATGAGTTTTCTCTAAGCCTCGGGCTTTGTCTCACCGGGTACATTTAAGTTGATGACTGAAAACTTGAATAACTGAACATCTGCTTTTCTGACAGAAAAATCATCATTCCATAGTTTAAATCAGGAACAAGTATCTCAGCAGGTGCTAACAGGAACAATTAATGATGAAAAAAGTCATGATGTATCTACTGTACATGATTTGCACATTGCTGCAGTATCAGCTCAATTAGTTGTTCTAGTTTTTCCATCGTTGTTCCCAGACTGTGTAAATTTTTATGCTTCATTGTCAGGTCTTCTTCAGTTTTACTCAACATCCTGTTTGAGTTCACATACAGTAATCCACCTCTCTTTGTACAAAAATATGTTTTTCATCCAATATGTACAAATATCATGTGAGAATCACGTTACCTCTGATAAACAGGGTTGTTTTGTCACTTCAGTTATTCTGATATGACTATGCTCTGTGTCTATGCAGCCAGAGCTCTCTCATGTTTACCAGTAAAATTGAGGCTACTTGAACAAAGATCAAGAGAAATGTCACATTTGTTTCGCAATTGAGTGTAATCAAGATATCAAGCCGCATATCACAGTAATAAAATGTGATTGTCCTGAAATCATTACACACACACATATAAGAACACTGATCAGACTGAGGACTTTGTGGGGTCACCTCCAGTGTCGGAGGTCAAACGTTAAGATTCAGGGGTCATACATGGGGTTGCTGAAGTTTTCGAAAGTGTTGAAGTCGGTGTCCAGTAGAGGACCGTAGGATCTACGTCTGATATCACAAAGCAGAGAAAAAGTTAATAAATAAAGGGTCAGTCCTCTACATTTACTTCAGTTTACCAATATGACAAGTATCAAATATATTCTCTAACAAAGATTAGATGACAGTAGACTTATTCACAAAGAATAAAAGGAAATTAAAGTAGCTAAAGCACTGCTCATTGATCGAATTAAATTAGGTTATTTTCATTCCTCAGTCACTGGGACATGGTTGATTTGTCAATAATGTGAGTTTTACTAATGGAAGACAGGTAGACATTTCAGACAAAAACAAAAATGAATGAATGAATGAATGAATAAATAAATAAATAAATAAAACCCAAACTATCTGCAGTTAAAGAATAGTTTTTTTCTGATTTGTGTGAGGACAAGTGTAACAGTAATGTTAGTGTGGTTTTCTTGGTGATGGTTAGGGCTATGGAGAGTATTTTACTCAATGTGTTGTTAGATATGTATCCTAGTAGGCACAATGAGGGGGACAGTGGGATGTGGCAGCCCCAGTGTACTCTATGGATGGTCTTGTATGAGTTGTATATTTGGGTGATTTGAAGGTCTTTTTCCCAATTTTTTTGAGGGGACAGATATTGTAACATTGTAACATATTACAATGTTACAATTGTAATAGCAACTAGTTTCTAGCTAGTTGAAGTAGGCAGGGACAGTGACCACAGCATGTGTGACCTTCGTGCCCATGTTGTTGCACGTTGATACAATTTGTATGTTTGTTTGAACTCTGCACTCACCGGATCTTGAAGTAGTACAGCCCACCTAACACTACGATGACAATTACAATGAACAGAATAACAATGGCTGCAACACCTCCTAGAGAGAGAGAGAGAGAAAGCAAAGATACATTAAGTCTCAAAATATCCATTTATCCATGGTTGGTTAAAAGTATGTTTTAGTCCAAGGTGTTTCCAACCACCTTACTTTCTTACTTCATTTAGTTCATTTTTCACTGTGTCATTTCCTTCTTATACACAATGCTTACCAACTTAAACCATATATCTCCGGCTTGTGTATCTCATTTACTTTTGGAATGATCATGAATCACTTCTCCCTGACTTTCTCAATAGGTTTGGTGACTTTTAAGATTCTTTTACTGACTTTTTCTCTTTCATAAAATCACATAGTGACAAATCCTGTGACTTTTTGGACAGACCTCAGCTCCTCTCTCTTGAAGAGAGTCAGTATTGACTGACTGACTGTCTGGGTCTAGATTAAGATTTAGATGCATATTGATGAGATGATATCAACTGAAAAATAATTATAATTAATAATAAAGAGAGATGCATACATTTAGCATAACTTATTTCATATCTTCATATTATTTGAAAAAGACCACAAAAGCCACAGAAAAAATTGAACTCTATTGTAAACAACAGGCAACAAAATGCAGTGGCAAAATATAGTTAGAGCCAGAATCAATAAAAGACTACAGCATTCACAAAACTTCACTGGGTCATTCTTTTTGTGTTACAGTGTCTAAAAATGTCTTAATGACCTCCAGGGATTTCATGAGGATGCAAGTCATGACATCATCTAAGCACACTTCATAGTTCCCTGATTGGTCTAACCCTTACAGTACGTGTCAAGGCTGATTATACATCCACTTCTATACTTCTCAACTTTAATCTTGTTTTCCTGGTAAATCTCTAACTCTGTTTCAGGTAAGACTTGATGGCTGCCTTTCCCCACAATGTACCATTTACCTTAAGATAACTTCTTCCGCTACAGACCACACTGACCTTTGTGCTTTAGCATTAATTAGTAATCTCTTTGCGGAACTGGAACAACACACTGCTGTTTGGTTATCTGTGTGTGACTCAGGTCCAGTAAAATGTTGGGATAGGTGTCACACTCCACATCACTCCCCTTATCTAGAGAAGAATTAAATATATAAATATCCCTTTGAACAATAAAACTTCCTTCTGAGTTCATAGTCAAGGTCACTCAAAAGATGACTTTAGCAGGATGCTGGAAGGGCATTTTAAGAATCTGGGGACTTTACAGCTGGATGCTCTAACAAAATGTGGAACCTTATCTTAAACAAATGACCTGTTTATTGTCAACCAAAAGCTCATCATGGAACAAGCTGTCTGATCTTTGGACTCAAGATCAAGGTTTATGCTACACACTGCATAGATTGAGACTGAAAATTTACCCCTGTTCCAGATGATGCGGAAACAACTGCTGACTTAAATTGTATTGAAGGCAGTAGGCTAAAAGTAATGAAAAAGTTATGTAATAAAAAGTTAAACTTGCAAAACTACATCAGGATGCAAATGTTAGACATTTTTAGTCTTTTGCAGGCAACAACAAACCAACGCAAGATGCTCTGACCAGCTAAAATTTAATGAGTTAAACCAGTTAAAGGGGATGCTGCAAAGCATCTCTGTGTTCTTCATTTCTTGTCTTCTCTCTGCTGTCATTGACAAATAAAGGCCATTATGCCATTGCAGGTGGGTCATTTTTGATGAGTTATTCATCACAGGTCTGTAATGAGTCCAGTAGCCAGGGCTGCCAGATTTGAGTCCCTGTTGAACCACGTCTGCCTGGAAAGTTTCTCATGTGACTAAAATATGAGGAGCCCTCTTTGTACAAACAAGACTAAAAGTCTAAAACCATGCTAGCTGATCTGTGAAGCTGTTCAGTGCAGTGGGGCTTGGAACTAAATGCTAACGTCAGCAAGCTAACATGCTCAAATACAATGACAAGGCTAGCATACTAATGTTTAGCAGATAGAATGTTTACAGTGTCCACCATTTTACTTTACTGTGTTAGCATGCTAACATGTGCTAATTATAGCACTAAACTTCAACTTTGTACAAAAGTTGTGAGGAGATAATTTGGTCTGGACTAAAGTGATTAACCAACCAACACTGCCATCCCTAGTGCCATGTCACTAGCAAAAAGCTAGATAGCTAAATATTAAGGGTATTGCATACCCTTAATATAAGTAAATAATAAGCAAAACCTCTTAAGAATGGAATTATTTCTAAAGGGTTGAGGGAGTTCCCCAAATACTGAATGTGGCCAGCACATATTTCCAGGTGCAAAGACAAAAACTTTGAGAACAAAAAAAAATTTGTGACCTTTAAGCATACTTGCATCACTTTTCTACTGGATTTCAAACATGCAACCAGGGTCTAATTATAGCTCCTGGCCTCCTGATAGTCTGCTAAGTGTTTAACTTCAGGAAAATATTCCCAATTGTGTTCCTGACTTTAGTTTCGGAGGCTTTTTGGTCAAGAATTCCACACATAGTTCTAAAAACTATTAACAGTACATCTTGCCTCGAGATAGAAAAGTTCATAAACCACTGTCATAAAAAGTCAGATTATCACATGGAAAGGTTACTAATAACAGGAAGGAAACTCTTTATGGCTCTTGCACACAAGGGACAGAGTTCAAACTCTAATACCTGGAGTTGCTGGTTCTTCCGTGTCTTGTTAAGTAGGGCACATACAATAAAAATATGGGTGGTACAATAGAAGGCTGTGTGAGATAACACACATTTGCTGGCAGTATATTCTGACTGCTTTTACAAATGGTTATGAGTAGCTGCACATCACAGGCCATAAGTGACAGCAGAGCAGCTTGTGTTGGATTTTAGTTCAGTGATAAAAAGTAAGTCTGCAATCAGACATTAGCTCAAGGTCCATTCATTTCAATGAGATCACTGCTTTTGCTCAGTGGGTTTCATCAAAAAAAAAAAATATATATTATTAAATTGTCATGACATTAATTAAGACATTCGTCCTCAGAGGCTTGTAATTTATCCCCTCACCTTCCATCTAACGCCATCATCTGGTCTAAACTTCAATTTGATTTCTGAGCAGATTGCAAAACTACAAAACTATGACACCTCAGCTCCATTAGCAAATATTTGCTCCTAACATGCTAAACTAAGATGGTGAATGGAGTAAGTATACCAGCTGAACATCAGCTTTGAAATTGTGAGCATGTTAGCATGCTGATGTGAGAATTAAGTGAAGCACTTGGATGTAGCAAGCACTACTATCCCTTATTATGTTCTGAGTGTAAAATAAAGCTTTAATGAGCAATAAAAATTACTTTGTACATAAACTTGCCATATAATAAATTTTATATTGTGTTTACACTTTTACTAGAGCAAATATTAAAAATTAAAACAAAATAATAAAAAAAATCAATAGGGTGCAATGTACCTGAGCTCAGAGCTTCAGACTTGTGTCCCTCCTGTTCCAGTGTTGTGCTTTGGGTTGGGCTGGTGGTGGTTCTGGAGGTGGTGCTGGTGGTGGTACTCATAGTGTTGCTGGTGGCAGTGCTAGGTGATGGACTGGTGGTGTTGCTGGTGTTAGGTGATGGACTGGTGGTGATGCTGGTGTTAGGTGAGGGACTGGTGGTGTTGCTGCTGGTGGTGTTAGGTGATGGACTGGTGGTATTGCTGCCGGTGGTGTTAGGTGATGGACTGGTGGTGTTGCTGCCGGTGGTGTTAGGTGATGGACTGGTGGTGTTGCTGCCGGTGGTGTTAGGTGATGGACTGATGGTGTTGCTGCCGGTGGTGTTAGGTGATGGACTGATGGTGTTGCTGCCGGTGGTGTTAGGTGATGGACTGATGGTGTTGCTGCCGGTGGTGTTAGGTGATGGACTGATGGTGTTGCTGCCGGTGGTGTTAGGTGATGGACTGATGGTGTTGCTGCCGGTGGTGTTAGGTGAGGGACTGATGGTGTTGCTGCCGGTGGTGTTAGGTGATGGACTGATGGTGTTGCTGCCGGTGGTGTTAGGTGATGGACTGGTGTTGCTGCTGGTGGTGTTAGGTGATGGACTGGTGGTGTTGCTGGTGTTAGGTGACAGGCTGGTGGTGCTAGGTGAGCTAGTGAAGATTTTGCTGGTGGGGATTTGGGGAGTGCTCTTATTGGTGATGGTGGATGACATTGTTACTGCATGGCTCAGCAGTAGACCTGGAATTCAAGACAAAGTTTGTTGCTTGAGTAAACAGCAGTCATTCCCGAAGCTCTGATCAACCCTTTTTCCCAGTCTAGGAGACCATGTGGAATAATTTTTCAGCTGTACATTTTTGATCTCTGTCATCTTTGATCTCATTGGTTTTATTTAAGATTTTTTATTTTTTATCATCTTGAAGGGGCAGTTGACAGTTGACAGTTTTACATATTAAGGTCAGTGAGATGAATCTAAGCGTGTGAAGACCTCCTCCTTCATACCAGAGCATGGACTGTGAAAAATGTGCTATTAACTAAATATTATATATATTGTTATTTTATATTATGGGAAATGTAGGATCCAGAGTTTTTGGCACTTGACACAGGAACTAGGGTACATCTCACTTTGCTTATCTTGAAAAAAATAATAGACCAACAAAAATTTGCATATGAAATCTTGAGTATGCAGCTTTTTTTAATGTGTAAAACTCTGCCCCCTAACTAAAACCAACCAATGCTAAGCTAGCAGCAGTTACGGTTATTGTCCAGTCAGGTCCAGAAGTCTCAGACAGCCAGGTGGCCGGACAACCCTTAATTGGGCAAAAAGTAATTCACCAGTAATTGCACAACAGTAATCACAGTATTAGGCAGAGTAACAAATGGGTTAAACAAGCAAGCAGACATAATGTTAAAATAGCTTCATTGCTAAAAACAAACCAGGCTAACATAACTGAGTGGAACTTCCAGCCTGAATATTGGATGATATTATAAATATTAATGCCTATGCTTAGCAATCACATACAGGCATAATGTTCAGGTATCCACAGTGTTTTGACCTTGTGAAGTACTACAGGCAGTATAGTCATGTGCACGTAACAAAAGCACATGTAAAAACAATGCTATTATTGCAGGAGACTTCAAGCAACCTTCAAAGTAAGAGTTTACAGCAGGCTTCAAATTCTCTTAAATTCTTAAATGTACTTTTGACTGGCGATTATTCAATATTTTTCATATTTGAAAGCTGTTTTTAAAAATATGCATCTCACAGGAACAACTGGGCTTGAGGCTAAGTGCCACAAGCAGTCATAAAGTACTGAGAGATGGACTAACACATTGTTGGTTTCAGTCTTTGTTGATAACAAGAAAAATACAAAACATAAAGAGAACCTTATCCTGTGAGACCGCAGTCTGTCAAGGAATTTCAGCAGCTGAAACTTTAAACTCAGCTTCACCTTTTTGATCACACTCGCTTTCATCACTTCATTGCTGTGATCAGTCTTAGAACAAACAAACGGGCCTCGCATTTAACAATGACAACAGAATTACATGCTGTGGAGCAGGACCATGTAGGGAGTTTTTGTTGTTGTTTCAGTGAACAGGAAATCAAGGGAGCAATCTAGTATGATGCATTCAAGATCTCAGTGTCTTCATAGTACTAATGTCACAGTGTTTTAAATCGAATCTTTTTAGTGAGAGTCGCTGAACAACTCCACTGGGAATTGATAAAAAGTTGTTTTTTTTATTCTATTTTTATTTTCTTCTTCTGTGTGGAGTTTGCATGTTCTCACTGTGCCTGCATGGGTTCTCCAGAGACACGTTAACTAACAATACATTATCCAGTTATGTAAGACTTCTGTCACTACCCACAGGTTTCACAAACTCAAAGTCAAAGTGAAAATAACAAACAGCCAGTGGAAATATCTCATGTACTTTCTCACTTGTTAAAAAAAAGAAATAACATTTTAGTACCCTGCCAATCAAACATCAACTAAGCATTCTGCTGTGTCACTTTAACATCCACCAGCGAGAGCAGCCTGTGATTTTTTAAAAATTGAAAATAGTGACACCATCTTTAAAGCAGTTTAAAAAGTCTTTGACGATGCTGTAACTTGAATTGTGAAAATGTCGTGAAACAAACAGGCTGAACAGGAAATTGTCTCACTCAAACTGATACTTGAATGAAATTTGGAGAGATCTTCAACAACAGCCAGAGTTTAGAGCTCCATCAGATAGCAAGAAGTTTATTTCTGTAATGAAACCTGCATATTAATCATAATTTAGATGGTAGTTGGGGTGGTTTGTTAACTTGAAATGCTGATGAGTATTCCCTTCATCTCCCAGAGTCAAAATTTCAAAAACTGACTATCGAAACATAACTACTGAATTACCAATATCAACACTGAGATGTTATCCTCCTCCTTATTCTTTTTCAAAACATTTACACTAAACAAAATAATTGCACAGAAATAGAGATACAGAGGGAGAGTCAGGAAATGAAGCAGCATGCATTGTTGAGTTTACTTACATGTTATCAGACTTGACAGGCTGACCTTCATCATTATATTCCTTTTACTGTATTTATCTCCACAAACACTGTAACTGCAGCTCTGTGCTCTCTGCTCCCTGTAGATAGCTGCAGTGTGTGTGGCTTCCTGTGACTGTAGGTGACTGATTCAAAGGGCCTGGGGGCGAGGCTACATAACTGACTGAGCAACGTTCAAAACCTCACAGCGTGGCTGCGTCATGTCAATAAGTTACTATTATGAAGATTTGAAAACTTTAGGCCACAAGAAGTTGGTAGATCTTAACATAAGTTCTGTTGAACTTGAATTAATTTATTGTTCCAAAGTATTGTAAGTAAATAGATTTGCTGTAATAAAATAAATTAGCAGATATAGCTATTTTCTCTGGGGGAATTGATAAAGTTTTTTTTATTTTTCCATTATGTGACTGTGACCAAATTAAATATGCTCCATTTCAGTAGATACATCATTCTTCTTTTATATTATAATTTTGTTTTCAGTCCATATACATTTGATGAATTAAATCATGAATGAAGTGTCATTTTAGGTGTAATTATTTATCCGTACCAGCAGAGGGCAGCACATACATTTAGAATGTAGGTCAGGGGGCTTCTCAATCAGCAAGTGTTTTAAAAGAACACACTGATGATCTATGAGTCCATGAAACATTCTAAGCATAAGTATAACTTACTCAAAAACCTACTTAACTGCTTTAAGTATATATATTTCCAAGTGTCCTGTAGGTTTAATCCTACTCAAACATACAAACTTCCTGATTTCTGTTTTATTTACCTATTAGTCATGCCAGCAATGGCAATGTCGGTCTGTTTGTCAGTCACATGGTTTGTTCACTACTTTGGTTGAGACTAATTGAGTGTCATGAAATTATGTCCTGACTTTCATGGTTCCCAAATGATAAATCCTTGTGAATTCTGTGATCCCTTGGTTTTTCTTGACCTCCATCTACTGCCACGTTTTGACTAAAATGTCAGCATCTATTGGATGTATTGCTATGAAATTTTATAATAACTCTATGGTGGTTATCTGTAATAACTTTATTGTTTTAACCTTTCTGCTAACACACAATAAAGTCAAAATTTCAATTTGTCAAATTAGCATTTTAGCACTTCCAGTTCCCTTGTCCTGAAGTTGATGGATTTTTTGAATGGGTTTTTGGTTACATTTATATTTACATTTAGCCTACTCATTTGGCAGCTGGTTCGATGTCTGAAATAAGGTCTGTTGTTAACAGAGAGCCAGACCTGGGAGGGGAGCTCACCATTAAGTGTCCAGTGGCTGGCTTAGCCTGAAAAATGGACATGGAGCCACTACCTCATGGAACTACCACCTGCGGGGACCCTGGGGTAGGATGTGATGGAGACCGCAACCTGTATGTGCTTGTCTCTGGTTTCGCAGACTGGTCCTAGGGATGGGGAACATCACTTCTGTGGTTGGGGAAGTAGCCTGAGATGGTGCAGGAGATGGACCAGTACCAATTAGATGTAGTTGGGCCCAAAGATCGATGATCAATGATGGTCGTATCATCAGATGTGTGTAGGGTACTGCGGGAGTAAGGGGTATTGGGTCCATTGTTATGAGCCATTTGGTCCTTGTATTAGCAAAGTGAGAGTTGTGTCCATATTCTCAACACAAAGTCAGGCACGTTTTCAGTGTGAGTTGGACTCTGTCAAGGTTGTGCCTTGTGTCCGATCCTGTGTGTGATATTCATGGACAGGATCTTGAGGCACAGCTGAGGTGAGGAGTGGATCCAATTTGGAAACCTCAGAATTGCATTTTTGTTTTTCGCATGCAATGTGGTTTTGATGGCTTGATCATACTGTGACCTCCAGTGCTCACTGGGACAGTTTGCAGCCGAGTGTGAAGCGGTCGGGATGGGAGTCAGCACCTCTAAGTCTGAGGCCATGTTTCTCAGCCAGAAAACTGTGGACTGCTCCCTCCAGGTTGAGGTTGAGATGCTGCCTCAAGTCAAGGAGTTCAAGTCTTTTAGACTCTTGTTCATGAGTGAGGGTAAGATGGAGCGGGAGAGCGACAGACGGATCGGTGCAGCGTTATAGTAGTAATGCAGACATTGTACTGGACCATGGTGGTGAAGAGAGAGGCAAGCCATGAGGCTAAACTCTCAGATTACAAGGTGATCTTTGTTCCAACCCTCACCTATGGTCATGAGCTCTGGGTAGTGACTGAAAGAATGAGATCGTGGATACAAGCGGCTGATATGGGTTTCCTCCATAGGGTGGATGGGCTCAGCCTTAGAGATAGGATGAGGAGCTCAGACATCCAGGGGGAATTCGGAGTACAGCCGCTGCTCCTTCATGTCAAAAGGAGCCATTTGATGTGGATCAAGGATCTGATTAGTATACCTCCTGGGTGCCTTCCTTTGTAGGTTTTCCAGGCACATCCGAGTGGGAGAAGAACCCAGGGTAGACCCAGAACTCACTCGAGGGATTACATATCCCACCTGGCCTGGGAACGCCTCGGGATCCCTCAGAGGGAGCTGTTAAGTGTTGCTGGAGAGAGCGACGTCAGGAATACCCTGCTTAGCCTGCTACCACCGCAGCCCAACTGTGGATAAACGGAACAGAATGGATGAATGGATGGATGGATGCATTGCTTTTCCTACTGTGCACCTGTCACTTTACAGGTGTGCAGTAACTAGACCTTCTTTAGTTTAACTATTGATAATAAAAGTACATACAGTTCATCAAATGAATGTGGTCAGTTAAGTTTTTCTTCAAGGGATACTACAATTGCTTTTCATGTCATCTTTAGTGGCTGAATCTGCAGTATTGGGAGGAACTTTCCAGAAGACGTATGTTTAATTATGACCCAAAGTCCATTGGAGCCACATCGCATCAAAGCAGAATAAAACTATGAATGACAAGAAAGGGGTGTGTTTGTCTGTTTTTTAAGATAGAAGAGAAGGATGTGTGTCCTTTGGTTTTGAGTGGGGTCGGTGTCTGACTCACCATGGCTAATAAAGAATGTTATACCACAAATGAGGACTGTTGTGTGTTATTTGTTTTAATTGATTTTACATAAAATTTTTATATTGAATTAATTTGGCTCTCAATTGCACCCAACAGCATATTCAACATATTTCACCAGCTGTGTTTTTGACATTACTTAAATATGTACTTTTTAGGTTTTTCATCATATTATATAATATTTTTATATATTGTATATACTAATACATAAAAAGTATAAAAAAGTATTAAAAATGATTATTATTAGAAAATATAGAGAGTATCCATGTAAAGCCATTAATATGCAGCAACAAAAAATGAGTAATTTCAATGCATTTTAATATGAACGTTTAATTTTAATATTGACATTAATTCAAATGGAGCAGCAAAATAATCATATCATATATGTGCTATTGTAAAACTAACAAGTCTATTAAGTAACAAGTCTATTATAAACATATGTCTTTGCATTAATGTAATATCATATAAACATATCTATTTATATTTGTTAATGTATATTTTGCGCTTGTTGTTTATTATCTAATTATTTTTATCTGTTTTTTGTATCTGCAAAACACTGTAAAGTTGTTTTTGAAAAAGTGAATATGAAATAAGGTTATCATTTTGGTCCGCGTATCAATTGATTTTCCTTTCAGGGATGAGCGAAATTTAAATTTGTCTAAATAGGGATCAGATCAAGCTTACATTTTTAAATTAGCGTAAAAATGAACAAGTAAGCAGTGAGGCATTTTAAGTTAAGGGGATTCTGGGGGAATTCCAGGTCTTGATTTGCTCTAAGATTTGTTCAGCTGCTTGACTTAATGTAACGTTACTTAATCATTAGTATTTTAGGTAAAAAACAATGTATGATTATGGGTTTGGTCTCTGCGTTCAGTTGACAGCCTGGTCAAGAATGTGTTTGCTTACTGCAGGGGCCGTAGTTGTAGCAAAACTGTTGGAGAAATGCATCTAGCAACAACTCGGAAGTTGTTGTACTTATGTTGTGTGTTGTCTGGCTCACTGTGGCCACTGTGTGTGAACAACATAATGTATCCATCAAGGCAGGACTTATGGAGCACTATGTGTTGTCACTACGGCTAAGCTAGCTGTTGATGGATGGTCAGCACCTCAAAAAACAGACAATCTGCCTGTTATACCATAGAGTTTTGTTTTCTGTATAACTTGAGCGGGAGGATTTTAAATTGTTTGAATGCAACTTTGATGGAGCTGAACTAACAAAAATGAAGTAATGACTTATTACTTTTACTGTTAAGTTATTAGTAAATAATGTCATTGTGTGTAAATGTGAATGTCATTAAAAACATAAATAAGTTTTCAAGTTTATTTCATTATATTAAACACTTTAACACTTTAAAAGAAAACAGGTTTTATAAATGGCTTAAATCTGTAATTATCAAAATAGTTGTTGATTGATTTACTGTAAATTGATAATCATCAGAACATCATCAAATCATTTCAAAACTGCTTAAATGCATGCACATGTATTATTGTATGATGTCATCAGGTGAATGCCACACAGTTTTGTTGTCTCAGTGTTTTGTTACAAATTTGAATCTATTTATTTGGTGGGCTAGTCTAATTCAGAGTCTAATTTTCCGTGCCAAGTCACTCCCAGTACGTAAAGAGGTACAGCTGTTCTCTATGAGTCTTCATTAGTGACTTATCTTGACTTAAGATACTGAAATTTATTTGTCTTTATCTTCCAATCGATACAATGAAAGTGCATCACAAACAGTGAAAGAAGACACAAAAATGTTTTGCCCGTTTAATGTTTAGATTTTGTTTGGTGATCTTTATTTTTTGATGCATTTTCTTGTATTGTGTATGGTCACATAGCC
Source organism: Seriola dumerili (assembly GCF_002260705.1). Classification (NCBI taxonomy): domain Eukaryota; kingdom Metazoa; phylum Chordata; class Actinopteri; order Carangiformes; family Carangidae; genus Seriola; species Seriola dumerili. Next base: position 4,060,947 of record NW_019174336.1, read on the forward strand.
TTAACAACTGACGGCACTGCACTGCTGTTATCTGATGGATCCTCCTAGTTTGGTCTGTCAGAAGTCTGTAGTTTATTTTAAAAGCCAGCAGAGAGCAGCATATTCCTTTACAATGTGCATTCAAAACCAGTGAAATCATGGGAAAAATTCCACAGTGTTGATCCGTGTTAGCGAGTGAGTCCCGACAGTGTATATTAGAAATACCACGGATAAAAACATGAACTGCAGAGAATATGATCATCACTATTGGTCAGTTACAGAAATTTCTCAGTGTATTTTCACTTTAAAGAGCTGAGAAGTCAGCTTAAATTTACAGATGAGGCTCAGCATCACAGAAGAAAACGCTTGAGCCAAACCTGTGTCCGAAACATTAAATTTATATACTTTATAATAATAATAATCTATATACTACTACTGAAATAACCATAATGATGCAGCATCTTCAATGAACACCACATCTGTAAAGTCCCAAAATGTTCATAATAAAGGTTTCTGCAAAATAAGAATGATAAATGTTTTTATGGCTGTATTTAGGCACTTGATGCACATGTATAAAGTCAAGATGGCTTTAGCTAAATATTCATATATAATATACTTTTTCAAAATGTAACCAAAACAACAGTCTTTCCATAAACTTTACCAAAGTGTTATAGTTTCCTAAAAGAAGGAGTTTTGAAGACAACTACAAAAAGTACAAAAAACAACTACAAGAAACTGAAAAAAAATACTATAAACTAAACGTGTCACTCCTTTTATTCTTCTTTATTCTTACTTATATTTAGAAGACATTCATGCTCTAGATTCTGGAGCTGCAGTTCACATTATGCTTTAGATGCTCTAAACAGGAAGTATAACATTGCTAAAGAGCCAGTGAGTTGGTCTGTGGGCTACAACTTGAGTTTTTTTAGGCTATATATGTTTGTTTAGTTTTTGGCAAACCGGCACCATTAAAAGTATACTGAATTAGCTATTAGGAGGTCCTGCTTGCAATGTGCCCACTGATGTACACACAGCTACCACTGCATTACATTAATACAGAAGACAACTTTAAAACATAATGATTCTCAGGCAAGTAAGATATAACAAGCAACTATTCTACTGTGATTTCTTAGTGGATTTATGGATGTTTATTTGGGCTGGACATCAGACATAATGACATATTGTGGATATCACTGAATAAAATATATATATTGAATGTCTGTGTGGTCAGAATTGACTCAGTTATCATTCTGAGAAAGAGAAATTGCAGGAATCAGGCACTAAACGTTAACCTTAATTGCTACCATGAGCTTTGTGTCACAGCCACTGCTTCTGCTGCATCTGCCGACTTTGTTGGAGAGCCGGCCAAACTACAATAACTTGTCTTTGTTTTTTAACGTTGACATGCACCTGTCCCCTTCACTTCTCCTGCACCTCACAGCTAGAAAACCTCTGGCCCAAACCTAACCCTATACGCCGATGCAGGACATGAAGCCTGCTCTCCGATGTCTCAAAACAGCTGTCCTTTAGGTTCCATATAGGTTTGTGTTTGGCTCTGCATGAACATCAGAAGTTTCAATCTATATTTTCATTAGTGCTGAAACAAGTCAATACAAACAGAAAATTACTCAAAGATAAAGTGATTGTTTCAGTAAAGTTCTCAGAAGTGAGAAGCTGGAACCAGCAATAAGAGCTGCAGTAAAGTACTAAAATGCAGAGTAATTTAAAGACATTTCCGGCGTGGATCAGTATCGCTTTCACTCATAAAGGCCAACAGTAAGAGGTATACATATACCTCAGTGGGAGATGAGAATAATGGACACCTCATGCAGTGACCTCGCTGTGACAAACTCGCTCTCCCCCAACCGATTGCCTAATTAATGGGCCTGGCTGCTGATAGCCCTGAATTAGTTTGCAAAACAAATGAGGATGGCTGCCACACTGCTGAACCCTCTGTGGGAAAGGGCAGTGAAGGAGGGGCCAGCATGAATGAATAAAAAGACCTATACTTCTCTAGTATTCAAGAAATAACTATCTTTCTTTCTGTGTTTTATACTGACAGTCCTAGAAGGTACAACAGATGATGGGGGCTTTGTTGCGTTGATATTTTAAAAGCTCACAGAGGCAGGTAAAGTTTCGTTTTCTTTTAACACAGTTTGACACAGATGAACCTTTGGGTTTTCTTCAGGTTGAACCGGCTTCCCACACAATCATTAGGACCTTTTTTTGAAAAGAACTTTTTGCTTTATGCAACACAGGAGGCGTGTTACTACTGCAAAACACAAAAAGGGTAAAACATTAAAGGGATTTTTCAGGTGCCACTTCATCAATAGAATAATGAGGGTAATTATCCCTCAAGTGGAGAAAGGTCTGCGATTTAAATGGACTGTTTGATTGGGGCTGGAGTTTAGCCACCATGAGATTAAGTGCAAAGCAGGAGGTATCCATCTGTGTGTTTGTGTGTTTGTACTTGTAGTACTCACACTGTGGGGATATAATCTGTTTACACAGGCACATTGTGGGGACTCGATTTTCTTTTAGGGACAAAAAACAAATCCACATTAATGAAATCCTAACATTTATTTTAGTTTAGTATCTTAGTTTAGGGTTAAACAAGAAGGAGCTATGGTTAGGGTAAGTAGTAATGTAATGTCTTGGAATTCATGCACGACAATGTGTGCATGCATGTGTGTGTGTGTGTGCGAGTGCGTCTTTTCCTGTGTGTATGCACACTAAAAGAGTTGGACAAAATAAAGAACACATTGATAATTTTGTTATCCATAAAACCTTAAAACAGCTATTTTTAAGTTTTGAATATTTGAATGAAACGTTAGGATTAACAGCTGTTTACTTACCAGTCTAGAAGAAGAGTTAACTTCTAACCATGAGCCTCTTATGAATTACTGTAATGTTATGTGAGAGTAAGAAAGTCATATGTGTCATATAATGGTCCAAAGTAAATCTTCCCACTGACCCTCTTTCCCACTGCAACTCTCTGAAGGTTACTGAATGTAATATCTTCACAATGCTTGTGTAATATATAATGTTGTATATAAATTAAATTACAGACTCTGACCTGTTATTCTGATTCACCTCCCCTCACACATGAGGAAATTGGGTTTTTAAAAAGGTTTAGACCAGCAGTTACTATTAAGATATTTTCAATCTTGTACCCTGAACAGCTTTTTAGTCTACAGTGCTATTACTTCCACTTACCATATACATCTGATTGTGTATCTACCCTATTGGATTAATACATGGACTGATGGGAGAGATGTTTTGGGACCATTTAGTTCTAGTTTTAGTTAGTTAGCTTTCGTTTTTTGTGGTTGTAAGTGTATTTGTACATACAGTGTCTGGGCCCCCTATTGATTAGCTCCTGGACCAGGTTTGATTAAAAACTACAATGCCCAGCTGTTCCAGTAAGTTACTCTGCATTTTCATGCCTCCGCGCTGGCGACAGCCTTTAACTGGAGGCATATTGTTTTCGGGTTGTCTGCACGTATGTCCATCCCATTCTCGTGGACACGATATCTCAATAACTCCTTGACAGAACTTTAGCACAAACACTCACTCTTTTGGAGATTTTGGGGGTCAAAGGTCAAATGTCACAAAGCAGAGTTTTGGCCTCGTGAACGTAATATCTCTGTAAAGCCTTGAGGGTTATTTCTTCAAATTTGGTACAAACATTCACTTAGACTCTAGGACAAACTAATTAGACTTTGGTGGTCAAAGGTCAAGGTCACGGTGACCTCAGAAAACACTTTTTAGCCATTACTCAAGACAAAATTTCACACAAATGGTTCATATTTTATATGATTCTGGATAAACAGGGATGTAACATTAAACTAATCCGAGTGTCGGAGGCAGACAACCACGAGGCGGAAATTGTAGTTGTAATAATAATAATGAAACTATATATTTTTGACATTTTAAAGATTTGTGTCTTCAGTAGGAATCAACTATTGAGAGATGCAATGTTGTTTTGGTCATGGCAGCTGTTCATTTTCAGTCCTGCAGAATGAAATCAAGACATCCAAACAACTACTATTAAACTCACATGACAAAAGTAAAAAATAATCAAAATAAGAAATGAAAAAAGATACAGTAGTAACATCCTTTCATTTGTGCGTGTGTTTGTGTGCGTATGCGCACCTTGTTTTTTATTATTAGGGGACTTATAGGAATATGGGAATAGGGGGAATATGCTCTTCATTATGCACACAAACCTTTTCCCTGTCCCTCATGAATTCTCATTGTCTGATTCAGAATCATCTTGAAACCGAGGTAACGAATCATCTTATGGTCAGGACAGAAACTAAATCAAGTAGTAAATGTCAATGAAAAATAAAAAATGTCAATGAAAAGATAAAACAAGATAGTAAATGAACTAAACTTCTCTTGTGCAGGTTGACCTTGCTGTAAGTGATCTGATACATCATGCAGCTGCTACCCGCTGCAGCAGTCCTGACTCTGGACATCTTAAAAAGGCCCCGCAATATTGTCGCTCTTTACAGTGCACAGACAGAGTTAGCTCATCCCCTTATTCTCACTATTTCTTGTCTTGGCAGTCGCCCGAACTTAATGAGCCTGTGACCTTTCACAGCATTATTTTGCACACAGTCTACTGCTAAATCATAATCCACACAGCCTTACCAGGCTGTATGATTTGCATTTATATTGATGGGAGGAATGTGATGGTTGATGAAGGGGCGGTTGCAGCGGCTGCAGCCTGGACACGGTCAGATAAAATGACATATTGGATCATCTGGGCGCCTTTTGGTCTCCTCAGCCAAGCTGAAGCCAGACAATTATGTTTTTGAATTTCTGCTTCACACATTGTTCTGATGAATTCCCAAAGGTCTCTGCAAAGATTGGGGTCGATGATGATGATCAATCAATAACCATTACTCCAAACAAAAAAAAAGTATATTTGACTTTGCTAGAGTGTGTCTGTGTATTACATGAACTTGACCAGATCTGAAATAAAATTTAATAAGAACAGAACAAACCAGTTGTTAAACTCTTTTAATAAAACCAAAAACTTCGAAACAATATGTAGATTATTATAATTTTTTTTACTGTAGGCTTGTTGGGAAAGTTGGGACAGTCCACAGGAACAGACGGTCCTCATCCTCATGAAGCTTCTTCTCATTTAAATGGAAAAATTGAAGTACTTCATAACCATATTTCATAAGCTATTATCTTACATACTTAATTTACCAGTGAAAATTGGAATACATCCTTCTACAGGAGGAGACGTGCCAACAGTGTACAATGAAGGGACTGTGTTTTCTGACAGCTTAAGGTAGCTAGCCAGTGTACATCACCAAATTGATGAAGGAGCCCTCTGAAAAATACCAGTCACATATCCTTCAGTTTGCACAAAGACTCCTTTCCTCAAAATGTGTGAACTCCAGCCATTTTCTTCTTAACCACGGGTCAAGAGGAAAGGGAAAAAGATTGAACATTGGTCCACATTCGCTAGCTAGCTCGAGGGTCCTGCACGGCTGGTGACTGGCAGGATTTATATTTTGGGGGAGGGACTTAAAATTCAAGAAATAATTTACATCGGATGCAAAATTGGTAAACGCCCTTGAGCGCAGGATGAGTCATCAAACATTTGAAACTGTTTTACAGGAAGATGAAATATATAGATTTTGATGTAAAAATACTCACTTATTTTTTGACATACAGTATATCTGGCATATAACAAGAGATAAATGAACATTTAACACTGGGAAACAGGATTAAAAGTGGGGAAAATGTAATTTTTTATGAAAAATGTAGCACGGCAAAGTATTTTCTCATGTGCAGCTAAATCCTTAGTCACATACTCACATACTCTCCTGTCAGAGCTTTGGAAATGGTCGGAATGTTTTCTCTGGCAATTATTCTTTGTCATCTCGACATTTCACTTTTATTCAGCTTGACAGAGGATTCTGTCCGTTTCTAAAGAAGAGACGCTGGGAGATAGATTGACTCTTTTACTTGTCAGGGGTTCATTCCCACTCAAGATACATCACACAAACCATCAGAAGTTCTCAGAGTTTTAATTGTAAGGTGGTCCTGACAGCTCAACACAGCTTCAGACAACACGCAGATTCATCTTCTGCATTCCAGCCAGGTTCATCACTGGTTTGTGTCCTCTGGAGACACTGACACTGCAGCATTTGCAGTACGTAATGTCAAACTGATGAGGATATTTTCTGAAATTTCTTGTGTTTTGTCTATTTGCATGTGTTTTTTTTAAGTTGAAGAGCGTTGAGCTCACAGGGCCACCGTAGAATTCAACAAACTCTGTCACCTGCTGCATGGATTGGCACGTTGTACCGACACACCGGCATCTGGTTCCCAGACGGACATCGTGCCAGAACGCTCTTACTTTCACTCTACTGCCATCATGAGGTCCACATTCACGGTTTAGAGTGAAATGTCTCAATAACAGCGGGATAAATTCAGTACAGACATTCATTTTTCCCTTCAGGGTGACCTGTTATAACCTTGGTGATCCCCTGAATTTTAATTGAGCATCATCATCAGGTCAAATTTTTAATTTGGTTCATGATCAAATACCTACCAAACTAAACTGTCATTGACTGTATTCAGAGTTTGATATAGACTAATCTACTAAAGTTATGGGTATCAGTAGTGCCAAATACTTGCTGTGTCTAACCTCAAATGTACAGTTTTCTGTTTTATATCACTGAAAAGTAAATGTCTTTCAGTTTAAGATTGTTTGCCAAACTAAAAAGAATTTTAAAATGTCATGTCGGGCTCTGGGAGCCACATATTACATTTTAAAAATTAAAGGGTTAATAATTTTCAGACTAATCAATATTCAAAAAGTCCTGTGGGAGCATATCGAACAAATAGTTTAAAATGCCATCAAACTTAAATTGCAGGCTATACATTACAAATGCTTGTTTCTGGTTACATTTACCAACATTCTTCACCACCGACCTTGAATTTTGCATCAATGTACACACAGTTTTATCTTGTGCTGCACGTTCATGAATTTAATCTGCATTATGCTAATGATAATCCTATTTTACCAGGAGGTATGAATATATATGAATATCATTATCTTTATCAGAGATGTCTGATGTTTAATTAAAGTCCCATACTGTCATATCTCATATCTCACTCATTTACCTTTCTGGGCATTTTTTAATTGATATAGGATCTGAATATTGTACAAACACACCCCCGGAACACCCACGAGTTCACAAGTTCTGCCACACACACCTCAGTGTTATTTTTACTTTTTCTTTTAATTACTCTCACAGCGTTCACACACGACTCACAATGACTTTCTTAAATGGAAGTTAATTACTTCCAGACACAGATGGATCTATACGTTACATGTTAAGTGGAAAAGTTTGTCTTGGAAAAAGTTTAGAGGAGGTTTCAGCTGATGGCTCCAGTAGTTTGTCCTGTTTTATTTATTTTTTCACTTATAGACGCGGGTATAGGTCACGTGACCTGCTCTGTAATGTGAAAACCTGCTAAACCATGTCAGGCCAGTGCAGACTGGCAGATGGTAACGGCGGGTGATGCAGTCTGTTTCCTGCTGTAGAAATAAGTCGCACAAATAAGCAGGGACCTGTGACTGTCAAGTACGTCATGAGAGGTAATCACTGTTTTTTCATTAGTATCTTAATGAGCTACAGTTTAGTGGCTACAGAACTTTTTTTCTGCTTCTACGAACAACCCTGTCTCCAAGAAATTATTCATATCCATTACTAAACTGCTTTCCCAATTACATTGTGCTAACAAACTATTGCCTCTATCGTTTCACGGCCAGCCCAGTCTCCTACAAATGACATTTATACTACTAATTACCAGCTGCAAATGCATTTGAAATAAATATTAGCACCTTTTTCAACATAACGAGGAACTGTTTATGGATATATCTGCAAGTCACAAAATGTTGATACATAATGTGTCAGTAAAAAGTTAAATCTCAATATAGGACAATAAGAGGGTGGCCAAAGCAGGGTAACAGCTAATTAGATGATTACAAATAGGGCTTAACAGCCATACTTGTATATAAATACATATACATACAAATATATATAATCCTAATTCATTATTATTATCATCATTATTATTATTATTTAATATTATTATTATTATTATATATTATATAATATTATTATTATTATTAATATTATTATTATTAATATGATTATATTAATAATAATAATAATAATAATAATAATAATCTTTATTTATAGAGCACTACAAACAAGATCTGAGAGCTCGTGAAGGATTATAAAGCGACAGAATTGGCAATCACTCAACTTTTCACCATCAGTGGATAACTGGAGAGAAACAATGTTCTTTTTTGCAAACAGTGACTGATATAAAATGTCATCAGTGCTGACATAGGAGGAGATGATAGATCAACAGTCAGTACAAACACATGGAGAATAGAACAGAATACGCTTCATAATAAACCTCCAAAGCAAAATTGCATTTCACTTTGTTAGTGACATCACTGTCTGGCAAACTTTTAATGCGCCAGAAATCTGAGTCACATTTAATTTTCTGACCTTCATCAACAAAACTCATAGTGAGTATTTAACACTTAGGGATATTTGTGCCCCTTTGTACTATTCTAACACCAATTCATTTCCACATTTTAAAGTTTTACTCTGGGGTGACTGTTAAAGTCACAGAGACATAAAAATGCTAAATTGGCCCACAAGAGCCTGCATCGACCAAACCTGAGATGCTGTTGTACTAGAGTAAAAATTGACAGGGACGTTACCAGAGCGTCTCTTTGCAACTTTAATGAGAACAAATTGTTATTTCAAACAGTAACTGGTGGCAGTGTGGACTCCCCAGGGAAGAGCTTGACACTGTGATAATGATCAACGGCTTTAATGAATGAGGTTAGGTCAATTAGCTGTGAGAGCATGATCAATATCAGTGCATAAATACTAACGTATATATTTATATATATATATATATATATATATCTTTTACATAGCTCAGCTGAAACCCAATACTTCCATTTAGCATCCTTATCCTCAGGCTTCCGGTGTTGTTGTTGCTGTATTACATTCATTACCGGCACACAATGAATCTTGGGATAGGTTGGGCCGAGGTTGGGGTCCTCCGTCGCCCAGGAAAAGAAGGACACATATCTTGGCCACATTTGAAGGGGCCCTCGAAATGGGACAGCCTAGTGGCGCCGCTGTGACACAAGCTGTCATCAAATTCAGCCTGTGAAGGATGTGGCCTCTGAATTGGGACACAGCCACTGAGTGGGGACACAGGTCTGATTTAACCCCCCCCCATTCATGCTGTGTATGAAAAATCAGAAAAATTTCAATAGTGTTTCCGATTGGGAAAATTCACGTGAATGGCCCCTCAAGTCGGAAAAAACAACTTTTTAGCCAAAATGTTAGTACCGTCTTGTGATGTCGTATATGTGGAAAAATGTCAGCGGAAGTACATTTTTGTTTCATGATGAGAAGCCTTTGCTTAATGGCACAAATCCATGTATTCCATATCAATTTTTTTTTTTTGCTAATTGCAATTTGTAATATGCTATTAGGTTGTAACCATTAGTTGCTGCCCACATAGAGTGAGTAACCCTGATAATAATAACACAAATACTGAAAACAGCTGTAATGTTTCCACATCCTCAATTAAAAGCCCATGAACGCACCGAAGTCAGAAGAACGACCTCCCAGCACGCAAGTACTGGCAGAGGAAATGAGAAACTGGGAACAGGTGGGCAGAGAAGCTTCGGTGATTGCAGGGCTGATGATAAGTGGGACCAGGTGTGTGAATTGGTGGGACAGTCAGGTGAGAGAGAGGACAGACAGGAAAGTCAGGTGGATAGCAAGAGGAAGGCAGGTCTGGGGAGAAGAGGGGAGGAACATGGTCTGGGAAGGATGGAGACTGGGGCTGATGGGAAACAGAGGGGCAGATCACCACATTTCCCTCTGGTGCCACCCTTAGGGCAGATTACTACACTCAAGACTATTTTTTTCCCCTATTGTTAAGCACCTGAGAATAACACATTTGTCTCATCCACCCATTGTTTTTCACGGAGCTATGAGATCCAACTATACTGCACTTCTCTCCATATGCAGTCCAGAGAGAATGAAGCTGTGGGGGACAGTTCAGAGGCTTTCCATACAGCCCTCACAGGTTTATACTCCGAGGCCGAGATGAACTACAGGCTTTTTGTTCTCCACCCACTGGCAGAGCCCGATGGTCAGCAGCTGGGTTCTGAAATGAGACTGAGAGAAAAAACAGCTTCCACACATGAAAAAAAGAGTGGAAGCCGGAAACTGAGCGGGCTCAGACAGCAGCACTGAAGTGGACGCCATCTCCATCCATCTGTCCATCCAAAATACACTCACATATTGTTCTGCTCAGTCACGTTCTCCACCTCCACCCGATGTAACTGGAGGTGTTCCCAGGCCAACATCACCCCAGCTGTGTGATCTGGATGTGAGCTCCGTATTCTGGATTCATGCCCATACTTTGTTCCTGAATCTAAGACTGTACACAGAATTTTCTTTATTTAAGATGTGCTTAGAAAGACATGTCATTTACAACCATCCTTACATAAGGCCTTTGAAAAGTCACATTTACACATGCAAGTTAATACACACAACAGAACAGCCTGTAATTCTTCTTTACTTACATGTCAGCTCACAGTTTAAGTAGGCATGACAAAAATGGTGAACGTTTTTCGGGCATGGCCTGAAACTCTTCATACATCAGCTACATATGACAGCATCAGATAATATTAGGGTGGCCTTGGTCTTCTGCGGGTATGATTGCTCACAGCACGCTCAGCTGCATCGGACCTTCTGCGTTTTGACAGCTCCATGATGCCAAAGAGCTTTCTGGGAAGCCGGCGACATGCTGTGGGTCAAAAAGCACCAGTTATCTACTCCCATCAACAATCAAAAATAGATGGAAGTTGTTTGCTTACACATTACTGCTAAAACACTCACACTACACTACAGTATATGGCCAGGAGTCTGTGAGCTGTGATTTGATTGGCACCCTTAATTTCCAATGGAGAAAAATTTTGTTGTTACATCTGACAATTATAATTTAAAATTTGCAACAGTTGAAGTAAAAACCCTTTCCAGTTTCAACATGAAGATGACCCCGTACACGAAAACAAAAGACATGGTTTTCCCATTTTGGTGTAGAAGAACCTGACCGGCCTGCACACAGCACTGACCTCAACCTTATCCATGACATGAACTGGAACGCCAACTATAAGTCACCCAACATCAGTGTTGGACCTCACTAATGCTGTTGTGGCAAAATGGGAGCAAACCCCTGCAGCAGGGCTCTACAATCCTGTGGGAAATGTGAAACCAGAAGAATGGGGGCTATACATGTTCTGCAGTCATACGGGTGTAATGTTTTGGGGTTCACACTCTTATGATGTCAAGATGTATTTTGTTTTATAATACTTTTTATCCCTCTTCCATTTCCTGCACACTCATGAGGCTGCTCAGTGTGCAGACTCATTGGGATATAATGTAAATGCTTAGATATGCAAATAATGTCTGTTTTTATTTGAAGCATATTCCAGAGTTGTTCAGTGTTTAAACCGCACTAACACTTTTAACATGGATCCAGTTGCTATACAAAGTGTGAAATGTCGCTCGTAGTGACAAACCTATAGAGAATTATTTCCTGACTCTGCAGAGTGTCGTCATTATTTTTGTTTAAAAGTCCCTGTATTATTTGATTCACTCTCAGCAGGATCAGCATCCTTTTTTTTCACCAGACAAGTTGTGATAAACCCACTGTACACTATCTGTCAACCACCACCAAACAGAAGGTGGACAAAGTTAGCGAATATCTAGTAAAGAAAGCAAACCATCTTTCTCAGCTACTATCAAGGCTCCCGAGGTCTGAGCCTCTGTTGTTTTAACTTGAAGTATATGTTTTTGTGGATTTAAACTTTAATTTTAATAAATTGAATGGCTCCTGTGGATATCAGGTCTTTGGCAGCTGTAACCCTGTAGCAAAAGCTTTAGTGTCAGAGTCTATCTGGATTTATCCTCCAGTAAAGATACATATCTGCCTGGGTACCTACTGATAGTAGCAGAGGCACAGAAGAGATAATGTCAGACACTGAGGTAAATTCCTTAAACGTGCTCAATAAAGTGTTGTTATAAGCCTGGTGTACTCTACATAAATACGGAGGATTGCTGCAATTTGCCCAGAAAATGATTTTGTCTTGTGGTATTTAGTAGTCATGGTAACCAACACATGTGAGAAACAAATCCAACAGGTATCTGCTGCAGTAGCTGAAGTAGTGTCCCAGAAATAGACACCATTCACTAATTTACGAGTCAATCAGAAAACTTTTTCAATAACCACCCAGCAAGCAGCGTCCGCATTGTAACGTGTGCATCAGATCAGACTGGGTTTTTATTTGTTTGTTTGTTGTGTTGGTTGGTTTCTTTTTTGAGACCGAAAGAGGCAGAATGGATCACTTTGCATTTTCTCATTTTTTGAAGGACTTGTCTGGCTGACCTCTACCTTTCCAGTCAGTCAGTCAGTCAGTCAGTCAGTCAGTCAGTCAGCCAGTCCACCTTGGGCCTTCAAAGCTGACATAGGGCATACATTTCTAAATCACCAAAGGTTCCCAGGTAATTGTCAGAACACGGTGAACTACATTTACTGTATTGATGTATTCACTGTAAATCACTTCACCACAATTTGAATGTAAATATTAATGTGTGGCATCTATTACTCTGCATTCACATTTTATCTGATGCGACTGTAAATTTAATTTCTCCACCTAGGTCAGCCGGCCACATCTTATTTACATTTTCCGGCATGAGTTCTTGACTTACGCAAACACTCCCACATCCTTGCTTTCTCCTTTCACTCCCTCGCTCTTACAGACACATGAATACAAAATGGCAGAGCTTCTCAGACAAAGCACCCGGGCAGGCACTAGCCGAGATGACTATCATTACAGTGCATCTTCCAAGTATTCCAACTCAATCAGAGGTGATACAAAAGGCCTTATCAGAGCTGACGAGCTGCCCTCTCAAGTCCTCTTCTTCCTTCTTTTGCTGATTGCAGCTATCAGTGGCTGTGTGGGCAAGACGCCGTCTGATAACTCTCCTCCCCTAAATGAGCCCATCTTTCTACGTTTGTGCTCAGAGAGGTGATGTTCCCGGTAGGTGTCGAAGCATAACACCATGTGGTGTGCACACACACGGAGGCTGAGTGTTAAATGTAGAGCACTTTATAGTTGAATATCACACATGTTTTTACCATCCCATTTTCTGTTTCAATATTTCAAATTGCTGTTACGGTAATTTGAAATGAGGTTGATTTTTGTGAATGATGGAGCTTTCAACTACCGCTAACAGGCGAGGTAATCCAGTACCTTTAGGATACCTAAACTCAGGTTGTCAATACTAATACCATGTAGTGAAAAAGGCTATATGATGTACCAGGGATTGCTGAGGTTAAAAACTGAGTTGGCAGTTAGCTGTGACTGAGTGAATGTAACTGATAGTGGAAATAAAATCTGTTACGATGATTAAACGATGAACAAACTGTAATGTGGATCGGTCACATCTGACCAGTGCCTGATCCACTTACGAGGGCTGGTATCGGCGCTGTTCCAGATCCGGTGGATCGGATAGGTGCATCTCTACTACTACTGATAAATATTCTCACTTTATAGTTCCCTATCACCAGCTTCTCTCTCCATTTTCAAACAACAACTCCTCCAACCTGAACGACCATATGGGACGTTTTGTCAACCCTCTGATACGACCCATAGGTGTGTCTCCTGAAATAGTGTCCTTACGGCGGCAGGCGTAGCAGACTTCGGTTATCATGGTCACAGTAATAAACACACTGACTGTATCAAGAGTTGCGTACCTACCTTTGTTGCCAGGGTTTCTATAATAACGATCATGCCTTGGTTAGGTTTAGGCACTAAAACTACTTGGTTAGGTTTCGAAAAAAGATTGTGATTTAGGTTAAAATAAGTAGTTCCTCAACATTAGATAGAAACAACATAAACTGCTACTTCCACATGAGAATCAAATATGGTTCTCCTGTGTCATATCCCTGTGTTTTGTTGACCCATCCATCCACCACAACCTCCTCCTGACGTGGACTTTGTCTTTCTTTATACTGCCTCACCGCACTTCTCCCTTTGTCCCTGTCATAATTATTACGACCACTAGATGTTGCCTAGCAACAAAACGTAACTTTGGGTCATAATAACCTGCTGCACAGACGACCTATGCTCGTTCTTTACAGGAGGAGAGTTTCTTTTCAAAAGCGCCCGCTCTAAGAAAGAACGTACAAATTGTTTTTTATTTTGGTCCGACCCCAGCCTGAAGGCGTACAGTGAAATCATTCACTACTCGCTGTATGTTCCACTGTGTAGTCAGTTCACCTTTTTATAGTGCTGCCCAAATGTGTAGTGAGAATTATTCTACCCTATATACTGTAGGGTCGCTAACGAAGCAATGTACTGTATACCATCATGCATTGCGCTCACGATGAAAGACAGAAAAATTAGCAGCGTCCGACAGTGTTTCCATTTTACCAATGAGCTGACTATATTGTCCTTTACATAGAACTCCCTAGATGGTGTGGTGGAGTGAATGAGTGAGTGATTTAGGACCCAACCATTGTCACCGTTAGTGTGTATCTGTAATGTGAACACACAAGACACACGTTGCACAACCACAATATAAGCTTGTAATGTGTCCACTCTTTCAGCCCTGCGTCAGGAATAACAACTTTAACCTTTTTGTCATTTTTAAGTATTTTTCAAAGTTTATGTTTTTCCCTTCACGTGTTTTATGTGCAAATTCAAAATATGTATAAAAAGGAATTATTATCATTATGCACATTACTTCTGTAGACATTTCTCTCTCAGTGTAGATTGAGACATCTTGCCTGTGATCAGACATCAGTCATTAATGATAGCACATTATTAGCAGCCAGTGTCGCGCCTCAGGGGCCGTAACAAAGCGAAGATTTTAAAAGCGGAGGGTAATGAGTTATCATCGTCATGTAGAGCAGACAGCAGTTTAGACAGCTCGTTTTAAGAGCTAATCACAACGCACTGGAGGTTACTTGATGTGAGCTGATGGACAAAGACGGTAAAAATTATCAGTGTGTGTCATCTCCACGGTGGTGGTGTTAACACAGAGGCTGTCGTTCACACTTTTATCACAGTTTCATACATGATTCATTCACAGCTTGAAGCTCACATGGTTTTCATCTGTTGTGGTGGTCCAGAGCAGATCCAAGTCCGAGTCCTGACCAGAAGGTGGAAGGACAACTGGTGGCTCCGATCTGAAAAGGAAGAAAGTTCTGTTTGAACATTTTTAGATTTAAAGCTCAAATAAAAGTAATACAACTTTTTTTTTTGAGAGTTCAGTGAGGATGTTTTCTCTCACCTTTACTCTTCTATTCATTTGTAATTATCTCCCTTGATCTACATTCATACATTTCCAGCCTCCTCTCCTTCAATAATTTAATGTCTCCATATCTGAGAAAACCCCCTTTTTTATCTCCTGTTCCGCAAACATGTTGGTTTTTGGATTCTGCTTTGATAAAAACTCAAAACATCGTCTTGGTCGAGGTGGAGGAGTTGTGGGTGATAAAAGCAAAATGCTACAAAGTGCAATGGAAACAGAATTAGTGAATAAACCATGATGTACATGCAGAAGGAGGCTTAAACGTGCTCATGTTCCTGCGTCGCTGCATAGGTGAAAACATGAGATCTGTGTGGAGCGACAAGGAGACTGAAACCCTCCTCATATTCATACATGAAAGAAACAGAGGAGCCTCATTTCATGTCTCATTTTTCACATTGTTTTCCAGCATATTTCCTTGAGGTTTGACTGTTGCCCTTTTGATTACATCATCTCATTGATCCCTCTTCTTCTGCAACGGTTTACTGGCAGCTGACTGGAGAATCAGGCTCACCAGCTGTTTGTCTTGATGCACTTAACTTCTAATATTCACATAACAATAGTGAATGAAAATATGCATTAATTTGTATTTCTTAAATTCAATAACAAAATTTGACCTATATTTGAAGGGAAACCTGACTAGTGTTATGTTGGTTCCCTTTTACCCCAAGCTCAAATCCAACAAAGGAAAACATGAGACCACCTATGATGTGAGGTTTGATATGGATATAATATTATAAGTGAGATATTTAAAAAGTTTTACTGAGCATATCAACCTTTATCTTCTTATATTCATACTTTGCCCTTTAAAAAATACTGATGGTGATTCTGTCAAGACCTTTTCAGAAAGATACTTGGGTTACATGATGAGTCCCGGGGTCAGGAACTGGAATTCATATCTATGGAAATGATGGAGTCCCGTGGGATTTGGGGAGAACTGAGAACACTCAGCTTCCACCTGCTCGCTCAGTTTTCTTTCTCACATCACATTTAGTATTTCCCAGAGAATTTCATGATCATTGCAGGTGTCATCATTGTCCAGCTTTTTCTAACAAGAGGACTAACAAGTCAGTGTCTTCAGGAGAGCCTGGGTGCAACGTATCTCCGTCTGTGTCGATTGTTATATCCTGGTTGTTTTCTTTTAGACAGACCCATTCTTTCTCATTACAGAGACTGTGGAGCAGATCAGTAATTGATATTGTTGCCTGTGTTCAGTTTAAGAATTGTTTTCAAGTTTGTAGAATAAAATGTTTTTAGATTGTAATTCACCAATAAATCATCAACTTCCCCTGTGAGCGGTCACTATGTCACTAAGCATTAACAACCACATATTTAGTGAAGGTTGGCAAATTAATTTCACTGCACCACTTTAGTTACTGGACGTTTACTTGTACATGAAGTATAAAATGAGCAAAAATAAACAATTACATTACAGTAAACACAGGGACGCACACACTGCGTCAGTGGGAGTTCTTATTGTTCTGTCTGTACTTTCAGTGAAGGACCTGGTCCACTGGCTGTATGTGTCAAAATAAAAGACAATAAAAAACTGACACAAATTTGAAAGATGAGGCAAAAAGTCAAAACAGAGCTTTGCACTGCAGTTGAATGCCGACTCATGAGAGGGAGCAATTGAGAAAAGTGACGCTTCGACTTTCAGAAAAGCCGCTCCGCACTCCAGGCGACATTGCTCACTAGTCTACTGTTGTAGCTGCACTCCTCCCCCTTCATATAGCATATTAGGCACACACACACACTCACACAGAGGGGTGGTGGTGGTGGTGGTGGTGGTGATGGGTTTTGCCTGGGGCAGCAAATGTCCGACGACCCTCTACTGAATCCAGTCCTACACAGCAGCCGCTGAGTCTCTCCACTTTCATCACTGTCTGGTTACAGGACAGTGAAGTCACTGAAGACTGGTTCTCACCCGACAACAGTTTCTTCCCACCTGCCATCACACTCATACACCCCTCACACACTGGTGTCCTAATACAAGCTACTGGTACAATAACTGTACAATACGTTCAGATGTAGATATTTTTGTTGTATATATTGTTCGTCAGGCTTATGTCCTGCATACAGAGGCGCAGGGAACTGCTCGGGGCCCAGGCTTAACTGCCCAGCAATGTCTCAAAATGTGACTCCAGTGGACGATTCGGTCTCAGAAGCAGTGACGCCAACTATTTTCAGAAAAGCCTGCACGTACAATCACTACAATTTCAACACTGCTCAGTAGAAAACTTCCCCTCAAATGTTTTATATTTTATTGTTCCTTATAATCTATGTTTTGAAAGTTCTACCAATGTAAACATTTGGAAATAAAAATAATGTTTAGATTTTACCCACTTTTCATTGGTTTCAGATTATGTATTACACAATATGGATAAAAGTTGATTGGATGGGCCCCCTGGCAATTTTTCTGACTGTAGAATCTAGAAATACTTTCACTTAAGGAAGGCTAACCTCACCCAGACACACAGCCAGGATCTATTAAGCGATTGTTTAATAATTGATTAAAATATAATTATTTTCTTGATTAATCATTTGATTATTTCTTTTTTTTTAATTTTTAAAGCTGATGACCCCCAAACCCAGAGGAATATCTTCAAATGGCTCAAAGCAACAAACAAAAACTGATATTTTTAATTTACAAAGATTAGAGAAAGAGAAAATGTCCAATGTCCTTTTTTGTCTTTGTTTTTTTATGCATTATACTAATCAGCTGCTGACGCACCTTAGTTTCTCCCCCGCTGATTTCTCTCTTTCTGTCTAAAATCCCCATTTTCTGATGCATGACTAATCAGTTAATTGACTGGCTGCTTTGCCTTTTACTTATAATGCGGGCTGCTTATACATATTCCTGCGCATTACTTTAGCTGTACGTGCAACCATATCAATATATAATTCATTGCACGAGCCATACACTATTTATTCTAACCTACTTAGTCATACACTCCTCCATCTTATAGAGCAGCTGTATGTTTGTGTGGTTTAACTGGGTTTTGTCTGTATTTCTGCATCTTTAATAATAATGTATGTTTATACAGTTTGTATGTTGTGTAGGACTTTTCCTCTCTCATGTTTACGTCTCCTTCCCTCTTCCTCCTGTCCTCAGACTGAACGTTTTCTCTCACCCTGTCGCTGTGCTTTTCTTTCATACATGTTGTTAAGGTCGTGTCTTCAACTCCCAAGCGGCTAAATAATCTGAAATGAATGCACTTACCATGTACTGCCCTACATTTAGCGAACATGTTCCAGTCTGACCGTTATCAACTTACCACATGACCCAAATCTCTCTAAGTGTCCGTTTCCACATGTTTCACACCATTTGCCGTAACCATGGCGACTAAAAGCATATGACTTTTTGTCTTTGTCAGAACATTTACCTCAGAGCATCCACGGCGCATGCCCACTCCTCAGGACAAATAGCATATTTTAAGATTTAAAAAGGCTGTCTGGATGGAAACCACATTATGGAAAACACACTGCTTCATCCAAACACTGTGACACGAGGATCCCTCCACTCCCACTGTAAGACAAATACATCCTCATCTCATAGTAGTTTATATTACTGAACTATTCAGGCACCGTTTTTTCAAATTTGGACACAGCATCAGAGAGAAAAGTAGATGTTTTGAGCATAACGACTGTCACTGACAAAAGTCATTATTTTCCTAATTTCTCACTTGCAGATGATATTTGATAGTTTTGCTGTTTCTACATAGACAGCGTTAGCATTATCAGCTGTTTACCTACCAGAAGAAATGTTACAAGTTCAGCATCAAACTTAATTTCTTTACTCACCAAGAACTGTCTCCAGCAGTCATGAGCCACGCTTTTGTTTTGTTTCTATTTCTATCACTTCTTTTCATGTATGGAAGTTAGCATGCTAACCTGCTAGCCCTCTCGTCACTTTCCGATGCCGAGTCACTGCAGCGTCCAGTCTGGCCCAAAGAAGTAGCGCTACTCAGAGGATGTATTATAACCTCATGTATTGTAATACAATGGCTGAAGCTCTTGGCCAGACTGGTAAGTGCAGCTGTTAATGCTAACACTGGCTATGTAGCAATAGCAAAACAAACAGATAGCTCCTTTAAGGAATGTGAGGATTTTAAGATGCATTCATTCAAAGGGCTCCCACTGTCTCACTTTGTAAAACCATCATTGGAGGAGATGGTAGAGGAGGCGCACATCTAATTTTAACACGTACATTCAGGGAATTTGATTCATTTGCTCCCAGACATAATCACTCTGCTTTTGGATTCTTTCTTCCTGTGTCCTCATGTCGCCCCCGATAAGACAAAAGCTGGTTTGTCTCTTTTAAGCAAACAGGACAGATGCTGTTAAAAGGATTAGACTCAACATTTTTCACTGCACAGTAGTATGTGATGAAATGATATGTTCATTGTCTTTATCAGGCGATTTTGTAGCTTTTAAAGCTAGATTCAGATTAGTGCTTCTACCATACGTATATCCACAGATGGGCATCTTTTGAACTGAACTGATTTGCACCTATCTGAAGATTTGAATTGCTAAAATACCTCCGTTGTCGCTCATGCAAAAGGCTGTGGCACACAGTGACAAATCCAGAGGCTCTGTTCCAAATGATCGCCCAAGCTTTACACACCCTCTGGTCCATGGCAACCAGGGCAAGAGCAAATTATCTACTAACAGAGATGGAGACAGAAATGAGGCGCTGAGGTGCTTGTGCCATGGGTATATGTGATACTGTCCTCAGCTGAATAACAACAAGCTCACAAGCAACCTCTTGAGCATGTGAATAATGACTGTTATCTGTCAGAAGCAAAGCAGGGAATAGCATGATAGCACCACAAAACCTCTTAAGTTAGAGGTGAATTTTTAGACTTTTGTTAATGTGTTATCACCATGGCTCATTGGTATTAGTATTAGTATTAGTTATGTTATTGTAGCGCATTCTCTGTCTCATTTCAGCCTCCCACACTCTTCATTTCACCCCATTT
Source organism: Seriola dumerili (assembly GCF_002260705.1). Lineage (NCBI taxonomy): Eukaryota > Metazoa > Chordata > Actinopteri > Carangiformes > Carangidae > Seriola > Seriola dumerili. Next base: position 4,081,375 of record NW_019174336.1, read on the forward strand.
GTGACCACATCACTCTATGTGTTACCCTGTGATTCACTGGTTTTGCCCCGGGGGAACATCTTAGTGCTCCTTTCCCCACCTGTCCAGCAGATGCCATCAGACTTTCCCACCATTTGCCACCTGTTTGCCCTCCTGCACACTTCCTTTATCACCTCCCCTAGAATAAATACCAGCCAGTGTTTAGACCTGCTGCCTTTCTTTACCTGCCTACCTGCATTGCCCTTTTGGATTTCTTTGCCTAACTGACCTCATGTAAACCTGATCATTGTCCATTTATTTTCAGAAATGTTCCTTCAATTCACCCTCCTCTTCTTACATTTCTGCATATGTGACGGGTTTTCATTAACTAAACAATATAAGGGAAATGATTTGGGTTTATATTGATCATTATAAAAATGTATAATTATAATGAATTATTATATTTGTGTGTGTGTGTGTGTGTGTGTGTGTGTGCGATACTGAACACAAAAGAGCTCATTGGTTCAGCCACCTGGTTGACTGACAGTGCATTTTAATATAAAAATGTGACATTCTGACATCAGAGCTTTTCAGTTAATCCAGTGAGACAGACGTGTGTGGCTGCAATGAGAACATGTTAATCACCTCGGTGTTACGTAGACATACAGTTGACATTTCTTGGAGGTGATCAGGTGATGCATATAAGCAGCTTAACGGCATGTGCAAAGGACAGGAAGTAGTTTGGAAAGTTTTGGATAATATCCTTTAATCCAAAATAATGGATAATGTTCCCAATTACAGGACTGTTTTTGGATGTTTTTTTGTCTGAATGATCTGTAAATTATTATGTTATATGTTTTGTGTGTATTTCACAGCTACAGAAAAACAATCTCAACTCAAGGTCCACTCACTAGCTCTTTAGGGATGTCACATAGTCTTCATCAATGGACGGCTGCTCAGTTGTCATGGAATTGTTAGTGGTTCTGTTTTTCTAACCTCTTATAAAATATGCTGTCTATGCTGGCTTAACAAAACCCAACTCAAGGTCCACTTACTAACTTGTTCCAGAGCTTTCAACATATTAAATAGTTTTCAGCAGCGGACAAAGTTCACTCAGTTGTCATAACTACTGATGACAACCATGTGATGTGACTGAAAGCTTCCTGTAGTTAGACCTTGAGCTCAGGAGGTTGATTCTTGACCTTGGGAAACACATAAAATGTGACTTTAAAAAGGTTTAAGTCAGTTTGGGATTTTTATTTTATAAAGTTGGAGGTGATGCTGTTTCACCTGACAGCTGAACGTTGAAACGGACCGACTGTCCAGCTGAGTAAAGTAATGAAACACACATGACTCAACATAAAATCTTTTCAAAGGCACCTTGATAATAATTCAAATACTGACCGCTACTTCACCAGCATGAATATGGAAATAAGCCTGCAAATTACCATTGAACTGAACCATTACTTGATCAGTGACACACTTATTAAGCATTTGGTGGGAGACTAATGAAAGCCTTTTAACCCACATCTCATCTCCACGTTCAAGACAAACCAAGGTTGACACAAATGTCCACTTTGAATCAGGACCTAATCTTTTCTGACTGTGTACCCCGCAGCAATTTCATCATCAACCTTTCAGAAACAATAAATTCTACTTTGAGCATTTATCATTTTGTTTGTTGGGCTCTAATAACCAGATGCAGCCTTCTATACTCTAAGTCGTGTCGTGTGTGTGTATGTGGTGGTGGGTTATTTGCGTTCACACCACATTCAGTTGAAGGGTTTGGAAGGTTAAGCTTGTCAGTGCTCCTCAGTGCTTTCTCTCAAATATGGAAACACATTAAACAGCAGCGCCAATTTCCCCCCAAGTCGTCTGATGATTGCCATCAAGAGTCCTAAACGGCTCACATTGTGTCCTCTACTCGTCTATTAAGATTCTATTCATCCTCAACATGTGTTGTTTCTCATGGGGGGAGGGGAGAGGGCCATGGCTCAGTGATCAGGGAACTCTTCAATGCTGTGTTGATATCTGCACAACAGACAGCAATTACCTGAACTTGTAAAGTGCTGCTCAGTAGACTATTGTCTTCACGTATGTCCTCCTTACTTTATTTTCTCTTTCTTTCATCTCCAGTTTTCTCTATTTACTTTGAAGAATAAGGCTGGATTTATGTGATTATGCCTCCACACTGGCGAGAGTTAGAGCCGGAGCCATATTGATTTTGGGGGTCAAAGGTCAAGGGCATGGTGACCTCAAAAAATTTAGTTTTGGCCTTGTGAACGCAACATCTCCGTAACGCCTTGAGGGAATTTCTTCAAATTAGGTACAAACGTTCGCCTGGACTCACCAGCCAACTGATTAGATTTCGGTGACTAAAAAAGGTCAAAGGTCAACGTTCAAGGTCATGGTCACCTCACAAAACATGACTTTTGCCTTGTGAACACAATATTTCGAGAACTCCTCAAGGGAATCTCTCCACATTTGGCACAAACGTTGAATTGTACTAGAGGATGAACTGATTAGATTTTGGGGGTAAAAGGTCAAAGGTCACGGGCGTAGTGACTTCACAAAATACGGTTTTGGCCTTGTGAATGCAATATCTGTGACGCCTTGAAGGAACTTGTTTGAATTTGGTACAAACGTTCATTTGGACTCAAGGACAAACTGGTTAGATTTTGGTGGCGGTCAAGGTCACGGTGACCTCAGAAAACACACAAATGGTTCATATCTTATATGACTCTTAATAAGCAGGGATGTAACCTGAAACTAGCCTGAGTGGTGGAGGCAGACAACCACAAAGTAGCAGTTTTATGATCAGGGTGTGTTTTCTAACTTCTCACTTCTAAATTACATTTTTTTTTCCAGATTAGAAAAACTAAATTAAGTATGAAATATATCAATTAGTGAACTTACTTTTAATTAAGGCTGCCAGAGTCACTGCTTCCTCCCGCTTTCTGTCTTTATGCTTCACTAAACAGACTGTCAAGCGGCCCTGCTCGAGGCAATGCCCCCCCACATGCTCCATCAATCTTAACACTATTCTGTTAAGTTAGATGTTTCACATTAAAGGCCTTCTAGTGGCTCAAAGATCACGATCACTTCTTTCATGATAAAGATCATTTGAGTGGCTCTCTTTTTGTCGAACATCTGTGCAGGAAGTGTTGCTTTCATCGATGGTGTCTTAACAGTGGTAACAGCGAAAATAAAGGAATTGATAATATTTGGTAAATGAGAAATGTGTTTTTGTTTAAATGAGAAAACAGTTGATCAGTTGATTTGATTAAATGAGTTGTAGGTCTACAAAAAAAATGATCTATTGAATAAATGTAATTGTTTTTAATTGTAAGTCCTTTTTCAAGCAAATACATGATATAAGTATCTAATCATCAATAAGACAAATCAGCAAATCAGTGACGTACCCTGAAAGGTCAAGAGCCTTGCTTTTAGATTGAGATATTTAGCTGTGAGTGTGTTCATGTGGACAGATGAAGGGTTTGGCTCAGTGCAGAGCGCTGCCACCCTGACGGCTGGTGAGCGCAGGACGACGGCTGACTGAGAATGAATGTGGACAGCTGAGCGACCGCGGGGCGGCCCTGGCCGAGGGTCACTGTCTGATGACCTTGTGCTGTCTGCCGTGGAAAGTTGATCTGACAGTGCCGGGCCGGAGGCCGTGGACACACATGTGGGAGCGCAGATAGCCACCAGGACACAGACTGACTGACAGACGAGGTGTCGGGAGGACTGTGAGGACTAAGAGGCATCAAGCCGTTAACAACTAAGCTTTGCACATCAATTAAACAATTAGTGCTCTTTTTTCTCTTGAATTGACAGAGTTAGGTCTGGTGAGTAGCTGAGACTGTGACACATTAGGGGGATCAGAGTTCAGTCCCTGCAGTTAGTCAGTCAGTGCTGAGATAACAGGAGCAAGATCTTGAACTCCTGAGGTGTTACTCTTGACTGCCCGTCAACTGCTGAACAAAAGAAGTAGACATGAGAGAAGATACAAGGCTAGAACCTGACACACATGAAAAATAATAAACCCTTATTTATTTTCCTTGTGTGTCACTTGTGAGCTGTGTCACTGAGTATTAATAACGAGACCTGAGTCCAAATTTATGTTGATCATTTCAATTTTACTATTTGCATCCATTTATTTTGATTTGATTGGTTGTTATCATTATCACCAAGGTCATGTTGTCCTGCATATTTCTGAGCATTTGAGAAACTTGATTACATCAAAAAGAGTTTCCATTTCACATGCCGGATGTTTTTTTTAAATCAGATTCAGATATTTTATTTGTTTGAATTGCTAAAAAAAATGATTATTGTTATTCAATAAGCACAATAAATGACAAAAAAGGAATGTACTATTTTCCAGTAAAGGTATACACCTGGCAATATAGAGGACTGAATTTAGATTATTGGGACAGAAAATGCAATTGAAAAATGAGTGAGTAAATAAAATGTTGAATTTTGTGAATTTAAAAAACAAAAAAACTGTACTTTAAATAGTAAAAAGCTGTGTGGGGTTGCACTGGAGAAATTTAGACTCAGTTAAGTATTTCTAAAATCCTGCACCCAGCCCTTTAAAGTTGTGATTGTTCGTTACACAGGTTGACATTAGCATTTAAGATGCAGTTAGTTGCTTTTATACAGTCTCAGATAGAACCTGGATGCTGTGGATCACATGCTCCACAACAACCATAGACATACAGAAAATCATGCATTTAATCTAGTATCATACCTGCTCTTCTGAAGTTTGGGCACAGAACAGTCAGTTACATTGGAAGCAACACAACAAATATATTTACTTTTAAATAATTTTTATTGGAAGAAATACTTAGTGTTTTTGATAAAGCAGCTTCATGGCAACTCAGGCCAATTAAATTCATATGTCCTTCATTCACAAATGATACATTTTTCACAAAGGGCTTCAGCCTTCAGGTATTAGCCCTGAGCTCCAGCGATGGCTTCAAATACCTGATATGAATGTAAAAAATGTATCATTCAGTCAATAGTTTCCTTCCACAAACACTTTCTCTGAACTGTCACATGGTGTTATTGACAATTAAATCTCAGTGCCTGATACGGCAGTTGTAGCAGCTCACCAGTGTGGATGCTATTTTAGGGTTGTATGGACTTTACATAACTGGTCAGTGACCAGTGAAGTCGTGTTACCCTCTTATGGCTGACTGGACAGATAAGGCCTGTAATCACTCCATAGAGACTATGAAGGAGAAATAAATTCAAGACAACACTGAATTTCACATTCAATTGAGTCCATTTTTATGTAAACTGCTAAAATGCATGCATGCAGCTCGAAAACTAGAGAGATTCGTTGGAAGAAAATGCAATAGTTTGATATGGTTTATGACTCCGCAAAAGATTTTCAAAACCAATAGACACTGTATCCTACCTGGACCTTCATCTGTATTATACTGTATGTCACACCTTTGTAAGAAAATAGAACTGAAAGCTGTTAAACCAACAAAAGCCTCCTTACACCTTCAGTCCAGGTCACTCATGAAGCTCCCAGTAACTGTCACAACATCAGTGATAAATGAAAATGGAATGACAGGTGAACTGGGCCACAAACTGTGGTGCGAGACAAATGATCAACATTTCCTCTGTGCTGTAGTACTGCATACTGTATAGGTACACATTTACTAAAATACCTAATTCTTAATTTATTTTTCATGGAAGCCCTGACAGAAATTATTAAAATCATTTTGTCAATAAAATCAATAAATATAATGAGATTCAAACCCCCAATCTCCTGGGTGAAAACCTATATTTATCATACAGATCTATGACCTATTCTACATATAGGCTTTGTGGCTCTTTATACTATTTCACCCGACTTCATCAAGCATCTCTGCAAAAAGACTTTTCAGATTAAAATACATCTCTAGCCAAAAGAAACACGTGACAGTATTTTACATAATTTGCTAACGCACAACCTTGTTTTTAGAGTACATGGAGAAATTAAAAATAACCTGGAAAAAAACATGTTGAGTGTTTTTAGTCCTATTTAGACAAGGGTAGTGGTGCACTTCAACTTCTTGTGGCTAAAATCAGTATTACAAAAACATACACCTTAAACATTCTTTTTTTCACTTGCATAATTTCTCCTTTCCTCTGACACAAAATACTGTTACCCCCTTGTTCCCCATGGTCTTGTTTTCTCCTTCTGTACCTAGATGTTAAGTACCAGTAGGAACCATCTTATGAAGTGTTACCAACTATGATATTAGAATTTATTGTCAATGTTTTAGAATCTGGTTTCAGAAATGAATTAATTCAAAGCCATATTTTCCATGAGTATACATACATACATAAGCATACATAAAAAACATTTTTATCACTCTTTTTTCAAACTTCCACATACATTTTGAAGGCAGACAGTTCATTATGAGATTCTATATCCACACAGCTCCATTTTTTTCTTTGTCTTACTTCCCCCACACTCTGTTGTACTTAAAGACGTTTGAGGGCGATTGCAGTGAGCAGGATGTGATGAACATTCATCTGTATAACAGTGTGGGTTAACGGTGGATAGCCAGTCAAAGAGCACTTAACAGTTCCCCGGTAGTCTTTAGTCATACACACAGAAAAAAAAGTCCAATCACTGAACTCCTACTTCAGTCCTTCGTTGGCTCCATCAGCCTGTCAAAGCAGAGGCTCCGCACTCAGACGAAAATGGCCACATTAGCTCTTCACATTAAGAGCTCATGAATAGATTTACATCTCTGTGATCATTAACTGGAGGATACTCTCCACTGCCTTTCACGCCACGCTGTTTTTATTACACTGCCGCAGGTGTCATCACCATCATCATCACCCTCCTCATCATCAACAACATCATCATCATCATCATCTTCATCATCATCATCATCATCATCATCATCATCATCATCATCATTATCATAATCATCATCATCATCATTATCATCAACAACATCATCATCATCATCTTCGTCGTCATCATCATCATCATTATCATCATCATCCTCCTCATCATCAACAACATCATCATCATCATCATTATCATCATCATCATCACCCTCCTCATCATCAACAACATCATCATCTTCATCATCATCATCATCATCACCCTCCTCATCATCAACAACATCATCATCATCATCATCTTTATCATCATCATCATCACCCTCCTCATCAACAACATCATCATCATCATCAACAACATCATCATCTTCATCATCATTATCATCATCTTCATCATCATCACCCTCCTCATCATCAACATCATCAACATCATCATCAACAACATCATCATCATCATCACGCTCCTCATCATCATCACCCTCATCATCATCAACAACATCATCACCCACCTCTTCATCATCACCCTCTTCATCATCACAACCATCATCACCCTCTTCATCATCACAATCATTATCATCTTCATCTTCATCCTCCTTGTCATCATCATCTTCCTCAACACTGTCATCACAATATCATGATCACATCAACATCCTCATCATTATCATCATCCGCACCTTTAATGCATCATCATCCTTTTCACATTCTCATCATCATTGTCATTATCATCATTCTGATTCTCCTCATCACACCATTATCATCTTCAGCCTCATCATCAGCATCATTGTCATTATTCTAGTCTTCATCACCATGACAATGACGATCGATGACGAGGATCATCAGTGTCCTCGTCGTTTTTATGGTCGTCATAATTGTTATATTCCGGCATTAATGATCTCACTCTCAGTATTATCATCATCATCATCATCATCATCATCATCATCATCATCATCATAATCATCATTGATTCTCCTCATCACACCATTATCATCTCCAGCCCCATCATCACTACCACTGTCATCATCATATGCTTCATCAACATGATGATGTTGATGACAATGATCATGATCATTATTGTCATCATCATCCTCCCTCTCACTATCATCATCATCATCTTTACTCTTCCTCCCTCATCAAAATGTCATAATTTTTCTCAGTCTCATCCTCCTCATGGTCATCATCACCATCATCTCCATCATCATCAACATTATTATCATAACTGTTCACTTTCATCATTGATTATCTTTGCATTTTACACTATTGTTCCCAGCTTTCACTAAAAACTTTGAACTCTGCAATAATAAAAAGCTTTAGCCAGAGCCACACAACAAAAAGCATGAACAAAACACGCACAACTGTTGCTTTGTTTATTTTAGCAGCTCATTATGTTCTGTGTTCTTACACATCAGTCAGTTGTTTAACATGTAATAAGGGGAAAAGCCTAGTACTATATATACCGGGTTCTTCCCTAAACCTGAATTTAGCCTAATTAATCCAACATCAAAAAGACATTAAGAGTAAATAAACTAATCGACGATATCAGAATGAAGAAGTTTATTTCTATAATCGTCTTTTTTTGAGAAACAGTACAGCTCCTGAATCCTTTTCTGACAAGTTGCCTGTGTGGATCACCTCCTCTGAACCACAGTTGAGTCTCTGATAACAGATCTTTTAATATTACTCTGTTCTTCAATATCAGAAGATTGTGAGGTTCTAGGCAGAGATATTGAGTGAGAGCTAAGAGTTTCTCCCTTTCGGCTTGGCCCGGCATCAAAACTTATTAGACAGATAAATGAGAACTTGCGTCAAAGCAGGCCACTTTCTGTGCCTGCGTGTCGTTTATACGCCCCCTGAATACTGGCTCCATCAGATAGCAGCCCGCCTTTCACAGCAGCCACAGTGTCTCTGCATCTGTTGACCCACACTGCCGAAGCCAGTGTGGTCTGCTTTGGTGGCACTGACACAGCCATTTCCCTTTCACTTTAAGACTGTTTTTGTACAAGCTGTCTTTTTATTTCTCCAGATGAAGCTCTGATCTAAAGGTAGATGCATTAAGAGTCATAATTTGCCTCATTGATCGATGATGTGGAATAATATTCATAACAAGCTTTGGACCTTGTCTGAAAGACAGTTATACATGCTCACATGTGCGATTTGTTCAGACCCACTCTCAACTCAAAATTAAGTCCTTAAAAAAAGACATCCTTGACCAGTTTCCTGTAACCATGGAAATAGGAAGTGCTCTACAATCATGTTTCTGTATTGTGTGTTAGGGAAATGCACTGCTTCCTGCTGTTTTCACTGGCTTCCTCCCATTGGTGTGTGCTCAGGATTCAGTAGCTGGTCCTTGAAAGCTACACAGTTCATAACATGAGCTCTTGTTGTGCTCATTATTTTTATTTTATGCATTCGTTTTTCTTATGGATTTACCCACAACACCATAATATTTAAATAACGTAAGTTGAACAATTTATTGTAAAATATTCAGACAAATATTAAGATAAGATTGTAGTTTTAAGACAAAAGTTTTCTGTTTGAATTTCCTTTTAGTTGTGCACATACTGAATATGCCACAAATGTAATGTTTAATGTTTGTGTAAATATCTGCATTGTGCAGTGATATCTCATCCTTAACACTGTGATTAATTCATTGTTTAAAGAAACTGTCAAAAACCACAATTAAACTGACATAAACTGAGATTGTCAGCAATTCAATGAACAATCTTTCATAAAATCATAATAATTTAAAGGTAACCTGTAGAGTTTTTGACCACTAGTGTTATGGAGCAACGTTTTTCAAGTGGGTCTGAGTGTTGATGGAGCTTTTAGCAGTTGAAGAGACAGCTCTTTCCCTCAGGAGTTGGTTAAGACCAAGAACAGAGCTGACACACAGTGAATATTGGACTTAAATTCACCAAGAGGACGCAACACAACTCCAGATTAGTTTTTCTCCAAATTAATGTTGCTCCATAACTGCTGGATGTGTTTAAGCATGTGCTTGCTAACCAGCTCATCATATCAATTTAAAAGGTGATTATATGTCAGTATTGTGTTCACAACTTGTGTCCACTTCGCCCAAGTGGCAAAAACACAAGTTATTGGTGGTTAAAATGGTTAAAAACATCAACTCCTTCAACCCAAAAATAGTTTGTTTTTTTCAATCCTCTGATACGACCCATTAGAGTGTCTCCTGAAATAACGCCCCTATTGCGGCAGGTGTACTGGACCTTGGTTGTCATGATTACAATAATACACATGGGCTGTACTGAGAGTGGGGTACCTGCCTTTGTGGCTTCATGGCTTGGTTGGATCTAAGAAAAGATCATGATGTGGGTTAAAATAACAATTTCCTCAAAACATTAGATGATCTTCGTCTAATGTTAGAAAGAAATAGGCTTTTCAAATTTTTTTGGGGAAGGAAATGCACTCAACACATACGATATGTTAGGCCCATTGGATAGAAAGAGATACTGAATACAAATATTGAATTGTTTGTTTGCAGGAAAATTTTACAGGTCACCTTTAAATTTTGAATTAAAATATTTTTAATTCTTCATATTAAAAACATCAGTGATGGGTGTGAGAAGAAAAGTGTGTTATTGCACCTATAACTACGTTTGATGATGTCACTGTACTGGCACACCCTTAAGCAAGGAGAGAAGTTTAACAAAAGATCAACAAAAACAAGATTATCACCTGGTGTTAAGTTGCTCTGTCAATGAATAATATCATTTTTTTTTTTACAGTTTTTGTATCTTAAAACAATAGTATTAAGCAATGAATTGCGTCATAGATGCTACAGACAGGGAATAAAATATGGAAAATGTCTTTTATTTGTCTTCATTTTATGTGTGAAATTTCATTTTTAAACGTGGTGATTGTGAGGTTTATGTTCCAGAGCATCACACACTTAAAGCCATTCGAAGCTGCCTCCCTGGAGACATCAGCTCACGCTTCTCAGAATCTATTCAACATGGGGTACTAATTTACATCAAGCAACACTCTGCCACTTCTCCCCACTGGATCAAACCTGGCAGCGATGCAGATTGGTCATCACGTAACTGGTAGCACCTCTCTCCAGATCCCTCCCCAGCCTAGCCTACACCCAATCCTGCTGGACACTATCCAACCCATCGTCGTTCAGGCCCTTGTCGATCCAAAGCGGGAAATGGAGGGACCCCTCCAGCCGCAGACACCAAAGCCACCCAGGACCTGCGGTTCACCTGGACCTTCAGGGAAATCCTGCTGGAGCTTGGATATAAGGGTGGCTGTGCTTCTGTTGACTCTGGCTGGAGCTGTGATCGTGCTGCTGTTATACAGACTCTTACAGCTGAGACACAGGTGGGTACATATCACAGTAATACTTGATGTAATAAGCTCCTAAAATTCCCCAGTGTTTGGTGCATGCTGGCCCCCTGTTGCAAAATTGTTGCCATGATTATTGCCAAATTGCTGTCATGAGGTCCATGACTCTGCAAAGGGTTTATAATTTGAAACTATGGATAAAGGAAGTGGTGACACCCAGTTGAGGTGAGAAGGAGAGAAAGAAAGAACAGAAAAAAGAGAACAAGAGAGAGAAAGGCAGATTTAACTAACATTAAGTTGGATAGATTCTTCACTCCTATGCATGCACACCACTTAGGTATCTTTAACTAAACTCTTCATAGTTGGAGCACTGGGAAAAATGTGGTGGACTGCCACAAAGGTGGACCATGGACCATCAGATACAGTTTTTACCATCCCTGTCTGTCTCTTTACCAGCCTTCTCTGTGTGCCTGTCATTTGGGGTGCACATGAGAGCGTGACATACAGATCCACCAGGGACCAGAGAGATCACAATGGAGGGAGCCAGCTGTCAATTGTTGGAGTATAAACTGTTCCTCAAAAGAGTGATGGTTTACAGACAGTTATGAGGCAGGAATTGACTATACAAATATGTCTTTTGAATAAACTGTGTGAATGTATTTTTTGGGCTAACAAAAGTGTCAGTTAGCAAACGTTAGCTCATTACCTCTAGCATAAGTCTTTACTGAATGAAATAATGTACAATTCCAATAAAATGTCACAAGAGAGCTAATGGCATAGCAGATAATAGAACTAGAACTAGAACCATATATATATAGTGAAAAAGTCGATGATTCATTGTGCCATTTTCTGAAGTGACCAGACACCACCTTTGGACATAGTTGAAGTAGCTGTCTCCTCCTGCCTCCAATCTTTATGCTAAGCTAGGCTAAGCATAACTTGATATCAGCTCTATACTAAATGCAAACAGGAGATTCAAATGAATATTCTCATCTTATGTAAAATGTTGAACTGCTTTATCATGATGAGAATTTTACCTGGTAAATAATGTAAAAGAAAGAAAGAACTTGCTTAGCTGTGTCATATTTATTTTGTGTTTTTATTCTGCAGGCTGAGGTTGGCCAGGGCGAGGCATGGTCTGGAGTACTACAGCTTCTACCATACCGCCACCTACACTCTCAAAGACCCTGCACCATGTCAGGACCTTCCAACCAAGAACGGGACTGTCCCTGAAGCTACTCTGCCGGTCCAAACTGTAACGGCGGTGACACCCATTGCCATCACCCCACTGCCATCCCCGCTGGTAACTAGTCCACCCCCACTGCCTCTCCCACCACCTCCTGACCTGCCTCCACCCTCTCTCCCTACAACACCTCCTGTGCTGGCCCTCCCTCTCCCCCTTCCTGTTATCCACACCACCCCACCCAGCCCTCACCTGTCATGGGGAGCCTGCTCAGACGTAGATGTCTACTCTCGGATCGGAGCTTTCAGGAGCTCCAGACTCTCCAGCCTCTCCACCCAATCGAAGGTTATCCTGTTTGAACACTCGTCCCTCTGACCTTGGACTTAGACTGGAACCAATGACTGGAAACCAAATACATGTTCTTCTGATGAACTGTGTTATAATAAACTGGGGGTGATGAGAATATGTTCACTATATAATGTGTGCATGCAAAACATGGACACATATTTGAAGTTTCAGTTCTTTCAGGGATAACTAAAATTTCAAAAGTGCTGTTTGAATTTTGCCAGCCACGGGATTGATTCATCTACTATCTTTTGTGCCGGACCTGTGCAGGAAAATTGCAGTTTATAACAAAACACCTCAACTGTGATTATGTTTTGTTCCATTGGGGAATGGGTTTTGTCACATAATTCAGACTGGTGGAAGTACTGAATGACTTTCTGAAACCTGTTTTGGAGAAATAAGAAAGTTAGACTTGAAGAAAGTCTCGTTGTCATTCACAAACTGTTGAGTGGTCATTGTTCATTCAGAGCCTCACAATCTCTTCGATCAGCATCAGCACCTTTCTGAATCTTATTTTCTGGATTTAAAAATAGAAACTAAATTCTTACACATACTGAAAAATGAAAAAGTTACTCCAACAGTAAAAGCACTTCGCTAAAAGAGGGCGTTCATTGAATGTGCTCATGTTTTTGATAAATGGTGACCTGAACGCATCTGTTCACTTGTAAGAGTTAGCCACATACCAGAAGGTAAAAAGCTGTTTACCAACTGCCAAGAAAAATCAGAAGAAGAATAACGGTGTTTCACAGAGGCACCCAGGGATTACTTCGGCATGTCTAGTTTTGACAATTCGAACAACGTAGCTAGTGGTTAGCAGTTCATTTGAACATTTTTTAACAAATCTGTGCAGATTCCAAAAGAGAAAATCTCAATTTCAACTATAGCCTGTAATGAAGCCAGTGGTGCAACCTGTACCAACCTTTAATCTATTTTATGTTTTTGAATTGCTGCATAATTTGGTTCATGCAGGATAAATAAAATTTATAAAATCATTTCTTCACTTTCTGTATAATAAAAACATGCATATAATGCATTGCCAGGAGTCATCACTGCTTTTTCTGTTCCGCTGACAGCTTTTTTCAGACCAGGACAAGTGATGTTAGATGTGTCATATCAAAAAAACAGAAGGCTCTTCATAAAATTTTAACCCAAACACATTGCATGCTGGGAAGTATAAGATAAATATGTTTACAATATTTTATCACCTTAATTTGACAAATTAAGTCAAGTATCAGTAAAGAGCTCATCATTTAAAAGGAACAGTTTGATATTTGTGGAAATACACTTGTTTGCTCTCTGGTGACAGTTGAGAAGAGGTGAGACACTTCCTGGAGTCTCTGCTTGTTGCCTGATTCGTGGCCAAGAAATGTGAGTTCGTCAGTATGATTTGAATTGCAATTTAAAGTCAGAATGTTGCTTCAACAGTATTAGACAACAAAAAACGACAAGTTACTTGAATTTTCTCATTTGTAATGAACTATAGGTTCCGAGCCATCAGTTTTAACCACTTGTAATCCTTATTTATAGCAAAGAATATAACTTGGCATTTTTACAGTGTAGTTTTGTAGCTGAGCTCATTGTTTCCTCAGATGAGAGGCATTTCCTGAGCGGGTTTTCCATGGCAGCGTCCCTCCCTGTTTCACACCATTCTCTGTGTTTCCTCTGAATCTTACTTTGCAATTTGGTCACTTACATTCTGAAGTTTTTCTTTCTTTTCTATCCAAATTTTAGGCAAGAATCTTTAAATGTCCATTTGTCTCTTAACAAATTTAGGACAATAGTGTAGCAGTTAACAAAGACATAATTAGTGCAGGTGCAACCAAACTGAGACATTTACATATGAGCACAGACCATCATTCTATAAAGTAACTGTGCTAACACAGGCATCATCTGTCTGTTGTTTATATTGTTTATATAGTAACTTTAGTGTCCATCTTAGTACTAACTGCCTTCTGCTTTCCGGGTTGAAAATGGAGACTTCGTGTAACATCCCTTTTTATTCTTCTCTTTATCTGCTAGTGAGGTCACTGTCTCCATACTAAGAGCCTGCTAATTCAATCTGTGCATATACTGCAGCAGTATTTTGTAATTGGTTCTAAGATGAGAAGGAAAGACATTTGCATGTTATTCATCCGCTTTGAGAATGGCATGATGTAAAAATTATATGAAGGATTTCTTCATATGGTTTTTACATCACGCCATTGGGTCTTAAAAATTATTTTATCATCTATTTATCATTAAGACCTAGTTAGTGTTCAAATTGTAAATGCGATTCATGCATGCATAGTATAACAAACTGTTAATCCTCCTGTTATATGCGAAGCCCTTCATTGAACTCATTTTTAACTCCCTCATAAAGTCACTCATTCACAATAAGCAGGCAGCTGATTCTCCACCAGGGTGAACACTGCTGTCATTGTAGGAGCAGTTGTACATCTAACCTGAACTTTCTTTAAGAAAGGACTCAAACAACAGTGTCAGTTTAGACCTGTAGATGTAGATATTTTATTATTGCCTCCTACTGGTAAAAAAAAAAGTAACAGCTTGCGCCCCCTGCAGGTAATGAGTGTTACAGCAGTTTTTTTTAATGCTTGTACCAGCTGTTAACTAAAACAAAATATTAAAGTAGGAGCTTGTGTCTGTACATTTATAATTTTTTGAAGATATTATACATCAAATTTTCATTTAATTATCCTTTTAAACATTTGAGAACTGGAAGACTGTTCTCCCAAGTAAAACAACATTAGTCATTTGTTCAAAATCCCAAAAAACAACATGAAAAAACATATGTTGATGTTCAATGACGGATGGGAATTATCTCTGCTGGTGGTGTGAATTTTGGACTCACTCAGCAAATGTGGAGTTAGCATTACGATGTTAGAGAAACACAACACACAAAACTGGTGGCAACCAAGGTGGATGGATGGGTCAACACAGCATGTGACTTAAGAGACCACTGTTTGCTCCCTGTTTCCTAATAGAAATGTTGGTTTCAACAGACAATATGATTTCTCTACTATAAAATGCTGATTGGTCTTCCCTTTGTAGTCTAATTAAAAGAGTACGAACATCACTCCCACATCAGCAACTATCTCTCTGTAGAAGCTTTTGTCAGATGTTTTGTTTTATCAGAACAAGTATGGGAGTATGTTTCATATGTTAATACCAACAAAAGCTGTTACTGTCTTAGCCTGTAGGTGGCGGCAACATCAATCTGCAGGTGCAAATGTTGTCTGATGTCAGCTGAGTCTGGTTTCAAGTGTAATCACACGCTGTCCTTGTTCCTGAAATGAACATAAAAAGAGTTCGTGTGGAACACACTTGATAGGTGACCATGTACTGGATCATAAATCTGACTCCCTGTAAATGACTGTTTGTCCCAGAAGCCCTTCACTTGAAGTGCAGATTCTTGGTAATTGCTTCAGTTCTACTCTCATTTTCTAATCTCAGCAGTCACAATGAGAGGAAATGGTCATTGTTTGATTTGCCCTTGGTGTTCTCACCTCTGCATGGTACCAAAACAAGTCCAGTTTTACAAAAGAGTGATGAGAAGAGAAAAGGAAAAAGAAACTCAGACTTTGGTCATTAGGGACAAAACTTCAGGCTGTGTGAGAACTTCCTGCCACGGGAGGATGGAGGCCAAGTAACTCCTGTTTACTTAAATGAAAACCTGTCCAACATATAAAATAGCTGATTATCTTACAGGTTAATACAATTTTAATGTTAATTGTGAAGTAAATTTTAATGTTTTTGTTAATACAATGTACTGTATTGTTGCTGTGTGAGTGAATCTTCTTTCTTCAAAGGATTTTTCTTTTTAAATATAAGTAATGTACTGTGGCCCTGAGAGCTCAACGCACTGCAACTTAAAAAAACATATGCAATAGACAAACATGCTGCAAATTCAGAAAACATCTTCATTAATTTGACAACACATACAAGTGTGTACATGTTTGTGTATTTGCATATGATTTTTTGCAGCACATGTTGTCAAATTGATGAAGATATTTTCCTGAATTTGCAGTGTGTGTATCTATTTGCATGTGTTTTCTTAAGTTGCAGCACATTGAGCTCTCAGGGCCACCATAGTAATGTATAAATTGGTGTGGATTACAGACCCCAGTGTAAATCTTTCGTAACTGTGAAATTTCCTGTTGTAATGTTGAAACCCAATTTAGAAACAAGCAAGTATCGAATAAGAACTTTGGATTTAAGAATAATGTGCACTCCAATCCAGGGACTACTATTCAAACCCAGGATCTTCTGCTGTGAGGCCACAATGCTACACAATCAGCCACCATGCTGCCCATATAAAGTTCTTTATTGCTTTAATAGCAGAACACCTGAGCGCAAGTTCTCAGGTGTTCTATACAAATTTGTAGACTTTGTAAAGCGTTCCCCTAATCCAAGAGAAGAAGTGCCTCCTTTCTGTCATCTGATAATGAAAATACAGAATACAACAACATTGTGGGATGTCGCAACAATTAAGAAACAAGGTAAGATGAACTTCTCTCACTGGAGGTGGTGGTGGGGGGGGTACTCTAGGTGGATTCTAGTTGTGTCCAGAGTGGAAGCAGGAGTTACAGCACCCTGGGCACTAAACATAAAAATGCAGACTGAGGTAGTATAGTATGTTAATCATGTTAGAGCACAACTTGCACTTATATAGCACTTTTCTAGTCTTACTGACCACTCAAAGCGCTTTACAATACTTGCCACATTCACCCATTAACTCACATTCATACATCACACTCATCCACTGATGGAACAGCTATCAGGGGCTATATGGGGTTCAGTATCTTGCCCAAGGATACTTCGACATGCAGCCAGAGGAGCGGGGGATCGAATCACAGATTGCCTACCTCATGAGCCACAGCCGCCACAGCTGCCCTAACAATTCCTTGTTGAAGCCATAAGTGTCACGTACCCCATTTCTGTCTTCATCAGGTGTCTCCTCCAGGTGGATTCTGTTCATGGGGACTGCATGCTGAACCACAGTGACATCTGATGGTAGTGCATTATTTGTGCTGTTGAATGAAGACAGACAATTGATGACACACAGTATATGCAACAGCCCAGTGGTGGAAGAAGGAGGCTTAGACTCAAAAATCTTCACCTGGTGCTTTTTTTTTTATTGTGGTCACCAGTCAGGTGCAAAGTCCAATATAGGGAAAATTGAGTTTGTAACAATAAATGACAAAAAACAAAAACAAAAAGGAGACTACAAAACTCAACAAAAAACAAAGTTAGTTTGAAATCAATCAATTAATATGTGTCATGTTTACATGTAAAAACATGTCTCCCCAGACCCCAGCAGCGTACTCATATGCCCATTCAGGGCCCTAAAAAAGCATCTATGAATCACTACCAGAACCACCCCTCTGGCCCACACAAGGTACACTCCAGGTCCCCCCTTTGCTAAAGCCCTTGGATCCTGCCATCCGTTTTGACAGGTGGACCAGGAATCTCTGCATGAAGAAGAAATTGGATGAACACACATCACTTGGTAAACCAAATTATTACAATAATAATTGTACTTCCTCAGTTAGCTTCCCTGCAATCCCTTTCCACATGCATATAGCAAGCTCAATGATTTAACCCTTACCTCACACTATTTTAACATGTTAAGACTAATGCTAACGCTAATGCTGATGCTAATGCTAGTACCAATGCTAATGCTAATGCAACAACAACACTGGGAAAGTTGTGTGACAACCATGTCAACCCAACACAAGTCGCAACCATCCTATCAGCCAGCCAGATGGAATGAAAAGTAGGACGGTGTGACCACTTGGTTGTGTACAAGACCTGTATGTAACCCACTTCTTAGAAGGCATTGAGTAACCACATGACAGGGGGCATCAGGTATTTTTCTTATGAAAGCAAAAAATTATGTCCTGAATCATAAAACCAGATAGAAACACCACCCACCAGGTGCTTAGATGAGAGCTGCTGTTGAGATAGCTCCTGGTAATGAAGGAATGGTTGAGGATGCAAGTAGGGGTAATCCTCTCTTTGCTATCCCACTTGAGCATCGCCTTCAACAGCTCGATACACTCCCTCCTCTCATCAGCCTCTGTCATGTTGTCCTGATCTATCTAGTTCCGGAAACAATTGGTAAGTAGAACAGTGGTCAAAGTCATCTTCCTAAATCATGAAAAGATAGTGAATGAAAGTCACTCTACCTTACCACCCACCGTTTTGACTTCATCCAGAGAGCGAAACATGTAGGACCGGTTGTCCCTGGGGGAACTGGTTGGACTGCAATACTCCTCAGGTGTCTAAAAGAAGGTAGAAGTATTTAAGAAACATTTCTCAATAAATGCAATTGATTTAATATAGTAACTATAGAAAAACGTTAAGCTTTAAACTATCTTAAGTAAGATTAACGATGAAATAATGATTGTAAAACGTCAAAGAATGGAAATCGTACCTTAAGTATCCACTGGTCAGAATCAGTTTTCTTAAAAAATGAATTAGATTTACGCCCTGCATTGATAAGATGCTGCGGTGGTGGACCCACAAGGTCAGTGATGAATCGAAGCTGGAGACAAAGCAGCGCAGCGTCACAATCATCATGAAGCTTTGTTCTGGGCAAAATCCTAACAGTGAACTTGAACATTATAGCAGCTCTCATAGCAAACTGGTGACTTCAGCAAGCCCAATTATCATGATGGATCAGTAACACCTTGACATAACTTCTTCAAATTTGGCACAAACAATGACTAAGGCTCAAGGATGAACTGATTAGATTTTGGTGGTCAAAGGACAAGGTTGCTGTGACCTCAAAAAACATAGTTTTGGCTTTGTAAATGCAATGTCTCAGGAATGCCCTGAGGGATTTTCTTCAAATTTGGTACAAATGTCCACTTGGACTCAAGGGTGTACTGATTAGACTTTAGTGGCCAAAGGTCAATAATAATAAAAGTAAATAAAAGTATAATAAGCATTCTTCAGGTGGGGGTAGATTCTCTCTTTGGACATTGTAGCTAAATGTCAGTATGATATTGATTATCAAAATAATCTGGAGGGCCAAATATCATTGCTGGTGGGACAGTTGTAGCTGGTTTAAAACTTGTGCAATTGTTTGTGTCTGTGATTCCCTGTGGACTAGTGGAATTCTTGTGACATCATACATTAAAAACTAACACAACTTTTTATAAAGCAAATAAGACCCATCTGTGGCTGGCCATTCAGGGAGAGTTCACTGATGCAGAAGTACTTAATCTGTTAAGAAAAGATGGGAAAGCAAGGGGGGTCTGTTTATTGAAAATTACTTACCGCGTCATATTCGATTCTCGCTGGGAAGAGCATAAAGCCAAACACCATAATCGCCATCACACAGCCTAATGACCAGATGTCTATGGCCTCTGAAAATGGGAGTCCCAGCAGGATTTCTGGTGCTCTGAATGCAGACAAAAAACATAACATGAGGAATATTGTCATGTTTTGAGGATTAAACAAAAAAGGAAGTTATAAACTAATATTAAGCCCCAATGTTAAGATTTCTTGGTTTGAAAATTGATCAGTGTCTCTTACCTATATTCAGGTGTCTGGTGTGTGCTGCCCTGCTTGGCTTGAAATCGGAAAATAGCCAAGCCAAAATCAATCAGTTTGAACCTTAAGGGCCGTCTCATGTGATCCACCACCATGATGTTGTCTGTTTTTATATCAGTGTGGATTACACCAAACCTATCCAGGGCATCGCAAGCTGTTGCCATCTTCAAGAAATAATAATGACAATAATATTAATGATAAGCTTAATTTATAGAAAACTGTATTGCATAAAAACAGATGCAAACGTTGCAAAGATGCTTAAACCACAAAAGCTACATTCTATATTACTATTTTAAGTTCAAGGTTTCTTTGCTTTATAGTTGATTTCATACCTGTTCAGTAACGGTCCTGATGTCCTCCAGACGCATCAAGTCGTCCAAACCCAGCAGGTAGTCCTCTAGGCTGATGTCCAACATCTCAAATACCAGCCCTGTCTGACCGTTCACGGAGAACTTGCCATCATACTTGATGATGTTGAACTTGTCGAGGTTGTGGTCCATGAGGAATCTCAGCATTAATGCCTTGGGAGACATGATGCATTTGTTGATTCACACAGGCTAAACTCATAGTTCTATCCAGAAATGTAATTGAGTAAATGGAGAGTTTTTTGAGTAGACATCTGGCATATGACAAACATCTGGCCCATTTTGACAGCAAACAGGAACTGGAATTATTCACAGACTACTGAATGTAAGGGGGCTTTCACAGTCTGTGCCGCCCATTCATGGTTCTGAGACACTACAGCTTTTTCTTTCCATTTGCATTTCATCGGAGTAATCTAGGATGTAACTCATAGTCCTTTAGTTATCACATGCCATTAGTACATAGGCTACCCCACTCTTCCCCATTTTTTTTCAACTATGAAATGTAACACAGTCCCACCTCCCTGAGGAGATCCTGGTAGGGCCTGGGGATCTTTACAGCCACGATCTCTTCTGTGCCTCTTTTCGCACATTTGACCACTGTTCCAAACCCACCTTCTCCCACAACTTGCAGGAACTCATAGTTCCTGGGGATTTGGAGCCGGTGTTGAGGAGTGGTCTCAAAGAAAGAAGATGATGATGATGAACTTGAACTGCCCATGGTTGTGCAACTTTTTTCATAGACAGGTGGAATCGAAAGGTGAGCAAAGGAGAAGAACTGGTTGCTTTCATTTCAAAGACACCATAATGTAGTAAACCACACGCGTATTTGAATTCTCCTCAAAATTCAGTTCCTATTTGTTTAGGAATACGAACCACTAACACACTATATCACAGAAATGAATGGTTTTATAGTCTTGTGGCCCTGGCCATATAACAGGAACCCTGTGTCCAAATTTAGTTGTAAAATCATTCAGTTTGCATTGTGCTTATATTGTGCATATGCTTAAGCAGCTTTGTGTTATGGAGTGCTGGCTGCCCATACGCAAATATAATATATGTACATATATTGAATTTTCTATGTAAGTAATATATGTACATATTAAATGAAAACATATGTAAAAACTATATATAAATCCTTTCAGAAACTATTTTATATATTGACATGTATGTCTAGCCCATACAAGTATGTATGTTTATGTATGCATGCTCATATGGTAGACATACAGTATGTTGATATTATATATAGTGGTGTCTAAAAGTCTGAGACCACTTTCCTAGAATGGGAAGATAGACATGTTTAAAATTAATGAGACATTAATAAGAAAATACATATAAGCATGTAGAATTTTTATAGGTATGTTGCCTTAATAAACACCATATATAAATGTATATATATCTTTAACATATATCTTGCTTGCAACATGTTATAACTTCTTAAACTTCTTCATAGATATTTTTAACATATGTACGTATACAATTTTTACTGTGGGTGTTTTGTATGTTAGAAACTTATATCTTTATATATCCAGAGGATCTATACATGTGATAATTATATATCCCCTGATAGGTGACATATGGCATCATCACTCTTGATATAGGGACATATATGTCATACATGACATTTCTGTATGGGTAGTAACTTAGCATATTTTGGGATTTTAAATTATCAATAAATCGTTAAATATGATATACATTTTCACAAATTACAAATTACTCAGCAACGCTGAGTAACTACAGTTACTTACCTCACCAAGTTGTTTCAAAGTTTGATTCAGCGCATGATGATGGTCCAATTGAATGTTCTCTGTGTGTGAAATTCTAGAACACACTTATGACATCATCAACAATTCTAATGATTTATTATGAAACATCTTCATGAATGCATTCCATCAAAGCTTACATGAAAGAGTAAAAGAAGCAAAGTGGGTGTGTTCTGGCAGCAGCTGCATGCTCAGTGCAACATGCAGAAATTGTATGGTCATTGTAAACTGGCAAGATGTTGCAAAAAGTGTTAATAATGATGTAACTTGCCAGCTGGACTATCTATTCATGTGTCTCTTGATATCCAACCACTGATAAAAACACTATCAGTTACTGAGGCCACTGAGCTCAGCTGTACAGCAGCTGTACTGTAGACTGAAGTATAGCTGGTTCAGATGAACCAGTTTTTTTGGCTTTTGTTGATATTCTTGAAATGTGTCATCATTATTTTTGCTGAACATGTTTACAGTCTGCAGATCTGTGTTCATGGATGGATCACTGTACAGGCCTAAAAATCCCAGGGCCTAAAGGGTTAGGGGGCATCTATAAGCCAGGGCCCGTGTGTGATATGTTGGATAGTCTTGCTGTTTGGTCAAATGATTTAGTCAGACCTTCTGAAAAATTATTTTCATACATAGAACCTGTATTTAATCTCACTGAGATCAAGATCTTTTTAGAGAGAGCCAAGACACACAACAGTGCACAGCCAGTCAAACAAAAGCACATAGAAACAATCACACACATCTCTAACAAAAACTGTTCAGTATTAAAAAAAGATTAAATTCTTCTGATGGAATGAGACTTAAACATTTCATTATCCTTTAAGGTTCATTCTGTTTATGTGGCACAAAGTACTGAAGTCAGTCTTCCCAACTTCATCATGTAAAATATACAATACGCTGTAGGCACTTGAGAAAATGTGAAGTTGTTTCTAAAAGTAATGCCATGAATAGTTTCAAAGGTATAGTTTAATTTTTCATTTGCTAAAACAGCTGGGAACTGTAGGTTTAAGCAAGCGTTACTCAAACAGGAATACATAGTACATGTAGGGGACTATTTTCAGTGGTAGATTAATCCACATTTGGTGCTCTACTGTCGGTGGTTTGGTCCAATATATAAGTTGGATTGAATCAAAATAATCAAAGGAAGAACATCAGTGCAACTGTATGGCTCATTGATGTTTTTTCAATTAGTTAATAAGATACATGAGGCTTTGCCTACACACACAATACTTGTTAGTAGGGTCAGATCATTGATGGTTTTGGTTTTTGCATACATTTCACTGACAGTAAGACAGAACATTTCCAGCCTTCTCTTTTAACACAGCTGGATGCAGCATCTTACTCAACACTTTAAGACAAAGGAAAATCTCAGATAATGGTGGAATCATGTACACAAGTACACAAGTAAAAAACTTGAGTCAGCCTTGAACAATAAAATCAGACTTCAGACTTCAGACCGTCTGTATGTGTCTCAAAAGGTGCAGACATAGTGACAGACAGGATTCGAGAAGCAGATGGAAGATGTCATATTGATCCAACCTTAATATCTCTGAATGAGGATGCATGGAAACAGCTCTACCAGGTGACACATGTCTTTCTGTTTTGAAATGATGTTGTGCTTTCAGCATTTTTCCATTATTTTTGGAAAAACGAGCTGTGTTGCGAAATTTCCATTTACTATTTAGCAAATAACCACTGTGAATGAATGAATCTACTGTGGGTCAGATGGTCACTGTATGTTTAACAATCGTAGTCATATATTTCTACAGTGAGTAAATAAACATTATTATTAATTATTTGTCATTTTTATGCATACATATCAACTCATGAGCACTGTAAACTAGTTAAATAGAATAATAACTAAATTAATAAATAAATCCAAGTCCAGAAAGACCAAAACTGTAAAGCCCTACTAGCGCCCCCTAGAGACTGAAATATTCATTACATCCAGAATATGATATTCAGATGATTTAAATGTTTATAAGATGTGCTCAGATCGCTTACACCGCCTCTAAGATTTACTTAGATACTTGATATGTGAATCAATGGAAAGAGATGAAGGGACACAGCATAGCTTGCATTCTGTTTGAATGCAATGCACCAGTCATAAAGAAATGCAATAAATGTCACATCAAGACCAGATGATGAAGCTGTTTCTTTACCTTCTTCAGAACAGGAGGAACACCTGCAGAAAGAATCAAACAGCAACACAACAAACAATGAGTCTCTGTTTGATGTCTCACTTAAAATGACTGTAAAAATGAAACAAAGTGACAGCAGTGACACCTGCTACAGGTTCAGGAGGGTCGGGTTCACACCAGGCTTCACTTCAGAGACCCAGGCCTGGATCCGAGCACACTTGAGCCCAAAGTCCAGTTTGTTTGATTAGTGTGAGCACTGTGCACCATACCCAGGCACGGGTCAGCAGTCCACTCACGTGTTCTCGGGTGCAATTCCCATCAGGTGTGAAAACTTCTTAAGATTTGGACAGAGGAGTGGAAAACAACAAATTGTTCAGTGAACAGTGAAATTTAAATTTCTTCATCAGATTGTATTTTCCTCTTACTTCAGCTCACATGCTGGACCAGAGCACCAGACAAAAGCCTTTACGAAACCTTGGTTCAGGCTGGGGAAGCTAATTTAATAGAGATGTACACATAATCAGTCGTGACTTCATTACAGTTGGAGGAGTCCTGTGAAGCATCACGACCTCACAGCGGAGGCTTCATTTGTTCGCTCATAGCTGCAGGAGAGACACTCATATGTGACCTGGAATTCATGTTTTACACGATCCCATCAACAACAGTTTCAGTACCACAGAAACACGGTGGTGTGTTACACTTTCGAAACTGCGTAACTCAAGTTCACTGTGCTGACTTAATTAAAAATAATTAGGTCACATCTATCAAAAGAAGCAAAGTATCAATTATGAGAGTGTTAATTCTTACACAAAGAAAATCAATTCAAAATGTAAAATAATACTGCAACAAATGAAATAATTGTGGAGCAACATATTACATTTCTGTTGCCTTGTTAAAGTGCAAAAGACGACAAGTAGTTATGCACTAGTTAATATTCTGGATTATACTTTTGTTTCATTTGATTTGACAATAAACTATATAATAATGTATAAAACCGAAATCCAATAAAGCTTTTAATATATAAAAATATCTTAAAGCCCCTATGTGTAGGATTTAAATATCCAGTGTGGAAAAGAAAGCACCACAGACGGCACCAAATTTCATTCATTGAGTCATTTTTCTACAAACCAAAACTCATTCCATCTGAATGATTTGAAAGTCACTAATGTATTCAAATCTGCACCACTGCTTTAAATGTCATCATTCCTAGACATTATATAGTCAATTCTTGCTTTTCCCCCTCTTAACGAGAATCATCTGCAGCTCCTGCTCTGCTGTTTCCCTCTAAGCTTGTTAACAACAACAGCTCAAAGAAGAAATCCAAAAAAAGACAAGGAGGGGTTT
Organism: Seriola dumerili; assembly: GCF_002260705.1. Classification (NCBI taxonomy): domain Eukaryota; kingdom Metazoa; phylum Chordata; class Actinopteri; order Carangiformes; family Carangidae; genus Seriola; species Seriola dumerili. Next base: position 4,107,185 of record NW_019174336.1, read on the forward strand.
ATTCCTTCTCTGGGTCCTGCGAGGCCGTGAACGTCCATAACATATTTCCTCTGACAGCAGAATGCCACCGGCGCCCCTGTAGGGGAATCATGAATGAACAGTTCAAGAGTGTGTGGACCAAATTTAATCCACACTCCAATATGCCAGCTGATTTACAGCCAAGTGCACTTAGCTGCACTTGCACAAACAGACCCGGAGAATACGCAAGTATCTGCAATGACGTATTCAAACAGCGTTTCAGTGGCTTTAGTGTCGTCCTGCACATCTTCAAGTGACTGCATGGAATTTGACTCCTCTCAGGAAAAAGTTTAATGCTTTAGTCAGCAAGTCGTGCTTTCAAGCTGTTGTTTACTTTTGAGAAATGATCTTTTGAAATGTCTCTTGTCAAAAAGACAACAGCAAAGCTGACTGACAAATGCTGTTGTTCGGAGGGAGTAACACTTCAGGCACTCGCCACTGAAGAGACAGCATAACAATCGTGCTGTGGAGGAAATGTATCAATACAGATTTTGGTGTTTTTATTTTTCAGTTTTATTTTTGCCTTGACGTGACAGCACACATGGTGCCACACTGCAGAAAAAAAGAGTCCTATACAATATGCAAGACTGAAAATTTTCCTAATTACTGATTTTTCTGTGATATTAATGGATGTTAATGGATTTACATGTGGTTAGAGGTGTGTGTAGGCAGCGCTGCAGCTCAATGCCCAATAATACTTTATTACACAGCTGGGTAGTTTAAATTATAGCAAAGGTCACAGAGGTGGCTGACTTGTGAGCGACAGATTTAAAAAGAATGGTTAAAATCAGAGCAGCAGAGGTCTAGATACCCTGACTTTTAGTCTGTACCATTTAAAAGTGTTGCGTCCTACCCATAATGCAGCTCAATAGCATAGTTCCACTACACCCTCTCTGCCTCCTTCCCATTTAAAGCAAAGGTTTTCTGTTAAAAACGAGTTGTTGTTGTTGTTGTTGTTGTTGTTGATAGAAGATAACCCTGATGACATCATAATGACATCACCAGACTTTACATGAGGATGCCTGACACCTGGTAAGTGTGTTAAGTTAATTTTTAATCTCCAACATAATTTGATATGGGCGTCCTGATAGCCAAGTGGTTAAGATTCCACATGGAATCAAATGTTTTGAGCAGCGAGTCCCCGGCTTGACTCCCCACCGGCTGGGCCGTTTGCTGCTTGTCAGGTCTCTCCTCTCTCTCCTTGCTTTTCCTGTCTGTCTCCACTAGTCTATCCTGTAAAGGATAGACTAGTACGTGTTTTGCCGCAACAACATGAAACAAACAAATAAACAACTTTAAATTAGACCTACTTGTTTATTGCAGCTTATTGTTCTCTGACTGCTCATGTTTCTTTTTTCCAGGACTGGAGTAGATTTTAGCATTTATATTCATATTAAGATTATGACTCCACACAATGCACCTAAACACACATAAACACACACACACAGATTTTGACCAGATCAGTTTTTATTTCTTCATTTAGATTTTCTGTATTCTACAAACACAGCCAGGAATAACATTCTGGTGAAGAAACTACTGATTATTTATTTACTGGCTGACAAGTAGTAAAATGGAAAAACTATAGTATGTCTAAAAAATGAAAATATTCGTGTGCAAAAATGTGAACTCAATCCAAGTTGCTAAAACAACTGAATTCCCAGAAAACGTATGAAGACATGAGCTCATCGTTGTCACTTGTGACTAAAGCTCTGGCAACAACTTTGTGCTCCTTGATTTAAGCAATTAATGGAGTTGTAGCAGACCTGAATTAGCCTTTAACATCTACAACCACAAATGGCTTTTGGTGGGTCATTGATTACAAACTCGTGATGTGAACAGGAAAACCCACACACGTCAGGTTGTCTGAAGCAATGTTCAGAAGTCTTTGGTTTGAATATTTATAATGCATCTATCATGTAGCTTGAATGAAGAACTGGAATGAGCATGTATGTGACAATGTATCAGACAATTTGGGAAAGTATTATTCTAATAACCTTAGAGTTATTTATAATAAAAGGGGAAAATACAATGAGGGAAACCGTTTAAACCAACTTTAAAAAGTACCAAGTGCCTGGCACTCTTGTTGCCAGAGGACTTCAGTAGAGTTGTCGTCACTGTGGAAAACAAATAAATGAATAAAACAATAAATATTAGATAAACAATAAAATAATATAATAAAGAAAGACGGAAAGTAAAATAAAAACAAGCACCTGCTCATTGTCTGAGATGGCTGCCAGCTGTGGGCCCCTCATACCCACCTCTGTATTCCTGTGTCGCAGCAGGCCTTTGATCAGGTAATTGCCCCTCGGCCCCCGGAGTTTGGATCCCCCATATGTCGCTATGGCGACCACCTCTCCAGCATCCATCTGTGTGCACCCTTCACAGCCTTTTTTAAGATGGACTTATATGTTCTGAGGCTGCAGAGTGACGGAGGAAAAGGGCAGCGAGGCGCAGACCACTTTAACAGCAACCTTTTCACTGCTGCTCATGTATGGTGATGAATGTGTATGTACATGTGTGTGTTTCCTTTTTGTCTCCTTCTCTGTCAGTCTGTCCATCCATCTGTCTGTCTGTCTGCCCGCCCACCACATCTGAGACACTCTCCGTGTCAGTGTCGCCAGACATCAGCAAATCCACATGTTGTAAGAGGATCAGAGTGCAGCTGGGGGGGGGGCTCATAATGCTGTTTGAAGACACTTTGAGGAGAGTGACACATTTTCTGTTGCAAGTTCTGTGAAGATTTTTAGCCCAAAGTGACAAAGCTAAATTCACAAATATTATATCTCTATTAAAACCCCTTAACATGAAGATTTTCTCTTAATTAAGGCTATTAAAGTCATGTGTTGCCACTCTCTCTCACCAGACCACATATTCAGTTTCAGTTTGTTCCAGCTCTTCATAATAGAAATAGCCTATATATACATTTATTCAAATAAAAGACCTACACCTGCACCTTTCTACCAATTTTAAATCTTCTAGATTTACAGAGCTTCAGTTTTGATGTGTTTGGTATCTTTGGGCGTTCAACTAGAATTTGAATGAAAGTTCTGTGATTTAGATAATGTTTAGCTGCATGTCATGATGAGTTTGTACTGACTGACCATGTGGTTGATGAGGTTATTTGGCCAAAAAAAAATTTTTTATTTCACATTCACACAGGAATAAAACAAAAAAAACAACAAATCCACATCTGGAGATTGTACAGTCTCACATCTTCTCACCCGCTGACCGCTCCCGACAGGAAAACGCGTCTCATTATGTGCCTTGCTTGAGGGCACTGCAGTAGAGTGGCGGACAGATGTTTAATGCCGTGTTTACCATGCATATGAAGAGTTTGCAGGTGCTGGGTGACAATGATCTACACACGAGAGACAGAAAACACTGAAGCAAAGATCTGAGGAAGCTGCAGTCTCGAAGCGCCGACGTTCATATAGAATAAAAGACACAGTCATTAAATGAGAATATACCTGGAATGATGCCCTGGATAAGAGCATAAATGCTGCTCATTTTACATTCATTATTTCGATTGTTTCTGCACATGCAAGAAGTTTTGGAACATGTAGATTGAAGTAAAAATATTATTTCAGTCTGCCACTCACTGCAACACCTACTGTTTTTTTCTTCATTATGTATAAGTCTTTTTTTTCCAATTGACTAATCTCAATTTCCAAGAGTCAAAGGTGACATCTGCAGATTGCTTGTTTTGTCCAGCCAACAGTAAAAAAAACAATTGATAGAAAATATTCAATTTATAGAGTTAAGATAAATGACTTCAATGATTCATTAATAATCAAAATTGTTATTGTTTCATTTTGTGTTGACTGAGTCTTTAGCCACAGGAGACGCACGTTCACCTCTTTCTGATTTTTTTGGCACTTCTCTTACAAAGAATTTAGTTCTGGGATGTAGAATTTAAAAAGCTTGAATGTGCACACAAACATGACTTCAGAACAATTATTTAAAAAAATGATCTCTTTATTGAACATGACAGAACATGATGAGGAACATGGAGCTTCAATCAAAACAATCACAGCTTCATCTATGCATAGGCTACAGACATCTCTGGGAATATTTAAGGATGGTGATTATCAACAGTAATCAGTAGGAGCCCTCTGATCAGTTTAAGCATCATTCTTTGTTCAGAACAATCTATGTGTGCCTCTTTAATGAGCCGTTGGTTTTTAGGGCCGCTCCTCTCTGTTCACCTGGATGTCTTTAACTCAAACCTCAAAACCACAAAAACTGAAACCCTCACGGTCTGCAGAAATGACACTTGATGATTTTCTTGAAAGCGCTCTGGAAGTCTTTGTTGAAGTACGCGTAAATGATGGGGTTGAGTAGAGAGTTGGAGTAGCCCAGCCAGTTTATGACATCCTCCAGCCAGCGGGGAATGTAGCACGACTCTTGGCAAAAAGGCTTGACCAGAGCGACGATGAAGAAGGGAAGCCAGCAGAGGATAAAGGTGCCCATGATGATGCCCAGAGTCTTCACTGTTTTGCGCTCCCGTGCCAGCGCAATCTTCCGCTTCGCCTCGGTCGCCTTCTCGTGCCTGCTTTCGAACAGCGGCACGGAGCTCGGGGTGTTGGGCAGCGGCAGGTTGCCTTTGGAGTTGCTGTGAACTTCGATGATCTCCAGAGACTCGCCGTCCTCCGCGTGTTTCACCGCGCCGTTGACGCTCGGCAGCGGCCGGGGCTCCACGCTCCTTTTCCAGCTCTTGCCCTGCGCGTCTCCGGGAGTCTTTTTGTGGAAGAGCGCCGGGGATAACGCCAAACAGGAGTCGGACACTTTCTTCTTCTCCGTTTTACGCACCGTCCTCCTGATCCGAAACCTCGCTGCTTTGAATATCCGCCCGTATAAAACCAGCATGAGCGTCAACGGGATGTAAAAAGCCCCAAATGTGGAGTATATTGTGTACCAGGGGTCTTGCCTGATCTGACACTGCTTGGGGTTCGCCCTGTCCTCTGCCATGCTGTTGGGCTGGGAGCGCATGATCAGCATTGGCGGCACTGAGATGGAGAATCCGACGAGCCAGGTGACACTGATGAGGACCGCGGCTCTCCTCGGCGTCCTCTTCTTCATGTAGTCTATGGGCTCTGTTATGGCCCAGTATCTGTCCAGAGCGATGGCGCACAGGTGCAGGATGGACGAGGTGCAGCACAACACATCCAGAGAGATGAAGATGTCGCATGGAACCTGCCCGAGAGTCCATCGGTTTAAGACCTGGTAAAGCGCCGCCATGGGCAGCACTAGCACCGACACCATCAGGTCGGTGACAGCCAGAGAACCGATCAGGTAGTTGGCCACATTCTGGAGAGTCCGCTCCAAGGCGATGGCTGCGACAACGCACGCGTTCCCAAATATTGCGCACAGGATGAGCGCGCCAAGCAGGAAAGATGTGACCACTTGATAACTCAGCTTCACCTCCTCGTCCTCAGGGTTGGGGGATATGTTGGAAAGGTTGTCAAACTGTGTCCAGGTTGTCGTGTTGTTTGTGACCTCCATTGTTGTTAAACTCGATGTGTTTGGAGAGCTTCGGTTACTTGCTGGACAGCCCGGTGCGCATGACACCGTCGCTCTCTGCAGAGCGCATAGTGGGGTCTGTTTGCTGCAGAGAGGGTCTGAACTGCGAGTCTCGGCTGCAGCCTGAGAATGATGCTGAGTATTTATACCGATGATGGAAAATGCGTCACTTGTCCGTGAGGATGTAACAGAGTCTGACTGTTAGTGTATGTTTAGTCGGAAGCTCAGGTACTGAAGACGTCGGAGTTATTCAATAAACAGCCTATAATAACTTTACATATAGTTTTATGATCTTCTGACTGAAAGGCAATTCAAAATGATATTCTTTTCTTTTTCTTTTCTAAAGAATTGAAGTGGATTTTGGCATTTCGGTGAGAAATCAGATCAGTTTCTAATGCAGCTTTTGAAAGATTCCAGTCAAAGGACACTTGATGTTAGTGAAGTAATCTGCAGTGTTTTTCTATTAAAGAATAAAGGAAACCTCACAATAAAAAAACAAACTTTTATGCCTAGTTGTTTTAATAGGACAAGCACATCAATAGCCTCATTGTGGAACTACTATAATCAGCATGTACAGTTTGCGAAGTTAAAACGTACCAAAATTAAAAGAAATTAATGATTTGATTGCATCTCGTTGGCATATTCCCAAAACTGTTTGACTATCATTACAGTAACCTTTACATGAGACGTCAGGCTTATTCTATTCTATTCTATTCTATTCTATTTTCTTCTCTTCTCTTCTCTTCTCTTCTCTTCTCTTCTCTTCTCTTCTCTTCTCTTCTCTTCTCTTCTTTTCTCAGCAGCTTTGATCACTGCACCGGGGCAGTCAGGTGTGACACTGCCACCTGGTGATAGTCCGCTTTCATAACAGTTATAAAATGACTGATCTTTAATATTTTTAGTAATTGTAAATCAAATAAATACATTTAATTTATTTTTATTTGGACCAAATAAAAAAATATGATTTCATTGGTATTATTATGTTCACAGAAAAAGTGTGAGAAATTGGGACTGACTGTTTTTGTTGATAAAAATTAAATATGACACTTCTTATTAATAACAATCTGATCAATTCTCTTTAGCTTCTCGGATTAAACTGGGCTGCAGGGGCAAAAAGTTGTATTGCTTTTGGGTAAATTTAGGACTGATCAGGAGGTTGACATATTAATTTCAGTACAGTAATATATTATGGTTTGACCCATAATCAAAGAGTTTACAGAGGTGGCGGCAGAAGTCTTCTTTTCTTTTCTTTTCTTTTCTTCTCTTTTCTTTTCTTTTCTTGTCCTTTTTTTTCTTTTCTTTTGTAGAATCTCGGGGTACTGACCCTTTAAACTGTGCTGCGCGCAAGCGCATGGTTTTTGGTCTATACCACTTTCCGTAATCTCCCACATTCTGTGACGTCACAGCCTACTTTAAACCGGAAAGCCAGTGTAACTTTCTTGTTTTGCACAGGTTTTCCGTGGTTTTCTTCTTTGCTACACTCCTTGAACAATGCCGAACTTTCAGGTAGGCGTGTGTATGGCGTAAAAATATTAATATTGTCAATATGAGTTTTGTCATTATGTGCAGGATGTTATTTTAAGATTTAAACGCCACAAGAGAGCCTCTTGTTGACAGAGCTAAAAGCTAACATTAAATAGTTTTTATTCTGCCACTGTTAGTATTGGCTGTTGTACGTGCTTCAACATGAGAAAATTAAACAGTAATTTCGCAGCTGTGGTTTGAACACTGAAACAGACGGGAAATCCTCTCAACCTGCTACAGAATCAACACCTGTAAACAAATATATTTCTCTTTATAGCCTCATAGCCCAGGGTCAGCAGGCTTTGCATCTAAAATTCCAGTCAAAAAATAATACAGAATACCATATATTACACAGTTGACAGTCCAACTCTGTAGCAGTTTCAACATGACAGTGCCCAGGAGCTCAGTCCTCCTCACCCAGCATCAGTGCTGGACCTCACTAATGCTGTTGTGGCTAAGTGCGAGCAAATCCCTGCAGCCAGGCCCTAGAAGTTGTGTAGAAACCGTGTTTTTTTAGCGGCATATTAATGCCCTTGGTTTTGGAATGACTTGTTCATCAATCACATTTGACTGTTATGTTCAGGTGGCCACATATTTTATTCATATGAGTAGTGTTTAGCACTTTCTCGATGAATTTAACAATTGTATTTGTTTAAAATACAAGCATTTCCTGTTCTGGTCTAAACAGCATTCTAAAGAGCTTCACTCTAAAAAAAAATGCCACATTAATATACTGTAAACTTGATCTTACAGTGCACAGCATCATGTTACTTAATATGTAATTAAGTGCCTCACTGCAATAGTCTCTCTTATTATAATTCTTGTAAAAAGTTTATCAACTCTTAAGCCTGAGATTTTATGTAACATAGGTCTATGTTTGAACTTTTTTTACTTAGTTTCTCTTGGCGTCATTACACACTACATGCAGAGAGTTTGGCAAAAGAAAGAATTTGATACAAATTATAGTATGTGAGTATTTCTAGTATACAGTATATATGGCTGATTATGCTGAGCTTAGAGTTTTTGACAATTGTTGTTTTTCCTTTCTGAATTCAGTCTAAATCTGTGAGGACTTTAGCCAAGACAGTGTCACTCCTAACACAGTGTATGCTGGTGCAGGTGGGTTTTCAGTCTTATGTCTTGACTGTGCTTATTATCACCATCAGCGGAGATGGACTTAAAACTTACTGCCTGAAGAAAGGGAACCATGCTCCGCTGCAGAAGGTGTCGGAAAGGCGTCATAGACTCAACATGTTTGGCCATGGTGGGTGGAAAATTTTCAATATCTGATGTGTTTAGCATGGTTGATCTACATTTGCTTCATCTGTAAACTCACTTTTGCATATATTCTCAGGCCAGTGAGCTGCTACTGTGCTGGCAGTGTTTGACTCATAGTAATAGCTGTTGCTGAGGCAATAAATCAGTGTGTCAATCATTTAAAGCATATCACCTGTTATTTTTGTTGTTGTTTAAACCATTTAACAACAATTTAACATTCTGTGTGTCCAGCTGCTGCTTTTCTTATGTCATGCGCAACTAAGTTTTGCGGTGCCGGTCGGACAAAACAAGACATTTTAGGGCATCACCTTAGGCTCTAGGAAATTTTAATGTGCACTTTTTATATGTCTATATGTCTGTATATACATATATATGTATTATAGTCTATGAAGTTGTCAGGGTGTTGGTAAATGTCAAAGATAACAGCTTGTGTATCAATCACAAACATGATTGGCTGTCAGAGAAGCTGGGTCTGATGGGAAGTGTTCTTATCGCCTGTTTGTCTTTTACACTGAGGCAGGTTGAGGCCACAGGTGAAAGCTCATGTGCTATTTGCAGCATTTGGCATGTGAATGTTGACACGTTGCCAGAGTGGATACTGACCTCAGTTCACCAGGTAAGTATGTCAGCTTAGCAAGGTTAAAAAATAAAAAAGTATTTTTTTTTTCTCATGTACATATGGATAACCTGTGATCATATTTTTAATTCTATTAATTAAATGAATATTCATTCAAAAATATCCATTTAAAATTAAATCTAAAGCACAAAATGTGGAAAACATGAAGTGGTCTGAATATTTACTGAAGCTGCTTTATTATCTGTAAATATTTTAACGTTTGTCATATTTTGTAGAATATTTTTTGTTGGATTTTAATTTAAAACTTTAAAAAATATACATACATTTAAGTCATTTATCCGGCAGAAATGCCAATTTTTTTTATTTCATTTTTTATTTTATAGCATTTTTATTTTATATTTTTATTTAGCATATGAAATGTGAGCATTTGCTGCTTCTTTCCTGTTTATATATCATTGTAAACAGAATATATTTGTGAGTTTGGATTGTTGGGCAGACAAGACAAGTCATTTGAAGACATCACCTTGGGCTTGTGCTCGGCAATTTTCACTATTTTCTTACAATTTAAGGATGAAAGAAAAAATCAAAAAAATAATTAACAGATAAATTGATACAGAAAATAAACAGTATTTGCAACTCTACTTTTATCATACAAAACTGTGAATGGATTTAACATTTTATTTTCAAGATGTTGTTTTGATTTATTTATCTGTGGTTTCTGACTAGACCCAGTGGACTGTAGGAAAACTCAACTGCCAGAACTGCGGAGCTCGTTTGGGCGGCTTCAACTTCATTGATCGCAGTAAGTGTCCCTGTGGTCAGGAGGCCGCCGTTCACCTCAACAAAAGCCGTGTGGATCGTGACCATAAGCACTACGTTCTCATCGTCCAGCCGAGGAGGAGGAGGGTGACAGCGAAGGGACAGGCTGGTCTGCAACCAGACAGCAATCAAAACAATGAGGAGAGGCATGAGTTTAACAGGACTGCACTGGACAGTTTACAGCGTAACCGTGCTGCTGTCATGTCACACATCAGCCCTGCAGAGGTTTCAAATTCACTAACTGACAGTGAACGCACCCAGTCATTTCCTTTCAGTCCTCTGTACTGCATTTCTCATAGGAGAAGGTGCAGTTTGGAAGAGGATGCCACCTTCAGGCCTTCATGTTTTTGCCCTTCAAGTCTTACGAACAAGTCTGCTCTTAATTTGAGGAGAGCAGGGACAGATGAGTCTACACGGTCACCTGTCTCATATCCCACAAGTCAGCAGCTTGACACAGAGGGTGAAGCCTCAGTCAATGCTGTTGCCTTCCATTCCTTTGTTCCTGGGGGGAGACAGTTACCTCTGGATCAGCATCTGCTGCAAACTGTGGAAGATGTGGGGTCTTCTGTAGAGACCACCGCTGTCCACGAGGACGTTTCTGATTCAACCCTCTTCCTCAGAGGACGAACCGTCTCTGACAGTGTAGCTGAGCAGCAAGAGGAAATGGTGGTATGTTTTTGCTCTTTTAATTGACTTTATAGGAGCTATTAGTAGATTTTGCTATATATATAAAATTAGTATTAACAGTTTTTTACTTACCGGTCTAAAAAAAAGGTTGCAAGTTCATTAAGCATTGATTAGAACTGTAGCCAATGATAATTTTGATATATTATCACATTATATTAACATAATTCTTCATTTTTTTTATAACTAATTTTATATTACATTTCAAATAACACATAATGAATTTGTAGCCCATGTAGAATATAAAGGGACGGTATGGACCAGTATATTCAGGGCGTCCTGCATTGTTTTATAGCCGAGGAGGGCCCTCTCACTTGAAACAATGACCACGTCCACTTACAACATAAAAAATGTATATACATTTATGACATAAAGTACTATTTCACATAGAAAATGCCACATTTTAATCAGTGTGACTTTTACTAACTAAATTGATCATGAGATGGGATTCATGAGGATATTTCACTGTGACTAAACAGTTTCTTGTGGGAAATCCTGGCGTTCCTTAAATAGATGAAATAATGGCAGCATATTACAAAGCCGCGAGAGATATCACAACAAAGGGGTCGCGCTTTCATGGCCTGTAGCAGAAGTGAGTCTGTAAAAAAAAAAGAAAAAAAAGAAGAAAAGTAGAAGAAAAACAACTATATATAGTACAAACAAAGAGAACAAAAACATGTTTATTTCTTGAGGCCTTCATGAGGTTTCTTGAAAAGTAATAACCTGATTTCCATGAAATGTGCCGTGAATGTTCATGAACCCCAGAGAATAGATCTTCTTGTCCACAGTGACCTTCTGACCTTTTCAACGGGACAACCATCAGGTCAACTTGTCTCTGTGTCAAAAATAAGCGGGCACATTCCCATCACATTTACTGATGACACTGTTGCCCAGAGGCTAAACCTTTAGATGTTAGTAACCCCATGACCTTTCCTCTACCTTCCTCCACCCTCAGGTCAAATTCAATCGTTTGAGCTTCACTAATGGTAGGGCTCAAATCATCAGTGTAGTGTTTGTTGTTTTATTTTATTCGGTGTTGTTTGATGCAAATGCATGTCTTCATACCCTGTTCACTTCAGGAAACAATAAGGCAGCTGTGGTTAAATCATTGCTGCTTAAACCAATTAGGTTTTGAATCAGTGACTGGACTGTGTGTGTGTGTGTGTGTGTGTGTGTGTGTGTGTGTGTGTGTGTGTGTGTGTGTGTGTGTGTGTGTGTGTGTGTGTGTGTGTGTGTTACCACCTTCATAGCCTCAAGCCTCTGTGACCCCCCCAGCCTCAAACAGCCTGAGCAAAAGAGAGAAGAACCGTCAGAAGACTCTGCGGAGGAAACAGAGGAGGAGAGAGCGATGGCTGCACAGTCAGCTGGAGCAGGAGCAGGTGAGAGAGAGCAAAGTTCACCCTGATGTCGTGGGTGCATGCAGGTGTGCAATTTAAAGGACTACCTATACTTATCAAGCTCTTCCACAGACTCATCAAGTCTTGAAAAATCATTGGATGATTTGTCAGTTATTAAAAAGTTTGGGAGTTACACAGGGAAGCTAGAGAGAAACAGGAAACTATTTCATCAATATGTATCTTATCTGTTAATTATATGATAAAGATAGTATTAAGCAACTGAGAGTTTTATTTATTTGTGCAAGTTAAAATGAAACAAACACATGACATGCAAATGAAAATGGAAAGTAGTGAGAGGAAAGAATGTGTCATCTCTATGGACGGTAAATAGTTATGACTCTTTAAAAAAATATTAATTTATTTTCTTTTAATATATTCAGTAGGGTTTTAAGCAGTGTGTAGTTTTAGGTAAATAATAAAGTTCTCCACATGTGGATTCTGTATATTAGTTTGAAAATGAAACATTAGCATGCACATGTGTTTGTGTGCAGGCTGAGAATGTGACACTGTTGGACAGTGAGGAGGAGGACAGAGAGGGTCTCACCTGCGCCGTGTGTCTGGACGTCTACTTCAGCCCGTACAGCTGTAAGCCATGCGGCCACGTCTTCTGCGAGCCGTGTCTTCGCACGCTCGCCAAGAACCGACCGACAAACACGCCCTGCCCTCTCTGCCGCACCCTCATCTCACACACCGACCTCCACCAAGGTCAAGCTTCTTCCTGGACTCCAAACCACACTTGAGAAATATCTCATTACTGATAATAATTGATATTGACAAACATTTGCTGGTTCCAGCTTCGGAAATGTGAGGACTTGCTGTTTTACTCACTGCGCTGTACTGCTCTCATTCCTCCTCAGAGCTCAACCAGACTGCAAAGGCCTTCTTCCCAAAGATCTACTACACCCGCAAGCAGAACTTCCAGAACGCCCCGTGTGCAAAATGGCCTCTGCCCAGCTGTCGCAAACACTTCAGTACCTTATGGGGTGAGAAACTGTGAAACTGTCATGTGGTCGTAGGAGCATGTTTGTGTCTTGTGTCTTGACACTAGTTCCATTGTAATCTCTGGATCCAGGGTAACCGGGACATTGGAAAGGGATGAAATGTAAGGTTGACATAGATGTCAAATAAATAAAACCAAGTATGTTTGCTCACCCTGCCATAACATTGTTCACTGAGAAAGACAGATATGTTATTGCTTTCACCCTGAGTCTGTTTTGATGAAAATGAAATGGTCATTTTTATGGTCATTTTAAAAGCTATTTGTAAATTTAGCTAATGCCACATAGCTAACTTTACCAGTCTAGAAGAAACATTGCGTGTTCAGGATCAAACTTAATTCCTTTACTCACCAAGAGCTGTCTCCAGTGGTGGAAAGCAACACCAGTCTTGACTCTTGTCTCTATCATGTCTTTTCTTCTACTAAAGTTAGCATGCTAAACAGTTTGCCCGGCCCTACACGTTTCTTTCTGATAGCGACTCACTGTAGCCTCCAATCTGTCCTGAGGGCTTTTTATAAACCCTTGTAAACACAATGATGGCTGAAGCTCTTCTCAAGTTACAATCTCCCGCTCCCAGCAAGAAACCANTACACGTTTCTTTCTGATAGCGACTCACTGTAGCCTGTAGGTCTTCTCAAGTTACAATCTCCCGCTCCCAGCAAGAAACCACGTTCAGCAGCAAAGAAAACTTACAAGTAGCCCCTTTAATATTAGCAGCTCTGGCTTGTTTTAATCCTCCTCAAAAAATCTTGTTCCCACACGATGGAAATGTAGCATTTGCAAGCATTTGCAAATGAATTACTTCACAGAAATCCAAAACATNACTTCCATAATATTCAGCCATCAGGTCTCTGCTGTTGTTGTTGTTGTTGTCTTGTTTTAATTCTGTTCAAAAAATCTTGTTCCCACACACAGCTTCTCTTTTTGGGATAGTTTACAGCAAATAACTTTGGATGGAAATGTAGCATTTGCAAATGAATTACTTCACAGAAATCCAAAACATCCTAATGGTCCAAGTTGCTTAATCATGCTGACTACAGAGTATTATTTTATGTGTTTAACTTTAGGGTATCAGAGACAGGCAGCGACAGCAAGGAGACGCTGGTACTTCCCCCATAGAGGCAACGCTGTGGACCTCGCCTGGGTGTTTTACATCGGCCTGGTCATCGCCTACATCCACTCAGTCAACTGGATCCTGGTTTTCTTGATCCTCTGTTTCCTCATGTATTACTTCTTCTTTTGAGAAAACTGGAGAATTCGCAATGCAGGTTTATCTGTCTTCTTTTTCTTTAAACAGATATGAGTTTTTGTGGTTTCACGGGTTGGAGAGTTGAACCTGTTATTTCAGTTTAAAATATCTGAGAAATAGCAGTGGTTGAGACACTGGTGGTTTTTTTCCCCTGTTTTAAGTGCAATAATTTACTCTGAGGTGTCCTAAGATACAAAAATAATGGACAAGACCTGAAGCAGAGTGCAGTGTCCTCTATCAATTCTGTTACTTCCTACATCAGGAAGACCTCATCAAAAGTGCTGTTTGCTAGTGAAATCTTAGGTGGTAGAACTGTTCGGTAATAATGGTGTAATGGTTTTTATTAGACTAAAAACTGTAATGCAACTTGATACTGTAGTTGTTGGGATTTAAAGAAATAGTTCAACGTTTTGGGGAAATGTATTATTCTTTCTCTCAGAGTCAGATGAGAAGGTTGATATGATCTCATGTTGGTGTTTTAAATAGGGAGCTGGAGCTGTGAGCAGATTAGCCTAGCTTAGTTAAAAGACTAGAAGAAGGGAGAGCCAGAAAAACACACCAACCAACCAACAACAAACAAGATTCAAAGTGTTAGTGAGCTTTAAAGGTGTTGGTAGGTGTATATTTTAGTTTGAGACAGAGCCAGGCTGCCTGCTTCCTCCTGCTTTCAGTATTTATGCTAATGACTCCAGCTCAGTCATATGATTAATAACAATCTTCTCATCTAACTGTTAAATAAAGCAAACAAGTTTATTTCCCCACACTGTCCCTTTAGTGTAGCACAGACAGGATGAGTCAAACTAGCACTTTACCAAAAACACAAGTGATTCAGCAATATACACACAAAACTTTGAAAAATGTGAGATCCGTCAGCCTCTTGTAACGTCAGCGTCAGCGCGACTGAAAGAATTTCAGTCTGGTATTTTAGTGAGTGTAGTTCAGTGGAATGATGTAGAATTCAGATTCAGGTAAGATGAATTGAGAGGCACTGCTGAGAAAGTTTTGCTTCTATGTGTACATGTTGTGTTATTTACAAAGGAAAGGGTTACTCAGGAACCAGATATCTAACAAGTGAAGAGAGCAGCATTGATTGATTGATCGATTGATTTATCGATTGATTGATTGATCGATTGAAAGGCTGACAGTAGCAGGGAGCAGAAAGAGCAGACAGATTTGTGTCTGTACGGTGCCTTTTCTCAGTCTGTGTCTTCCGTCTACAACGGGAAACATGAGACTGGAACCAGTCGATTTTCAGTTTTAGCTCTGTGAGTGTACGCTGTATTCATAGGAAGCCAGACAGGAATAAGCTTTTAGTGAAGGAAAACGACTCACAGAAGTTAGATTTAAAAAAAATATATATATATCAGCTAGATATCAGCATTCATATTGTGTAAAGAGTTTATTGTCTTACTAAAAATAAACTATAAAGGCAATCGGGTGTGTTATTTGAGTGCACCCATGCATTTTTTTATTTAAACATATAAGGTCAGATTCAGTATTTTCATATTATTCTTTTGTTTTGTTTGTTTGACTGCTCAGTAATACGAGATTGGACCACATTAGTGAATTGATGCAAATAAAAATCTGTCTAAATAGACAACTTTATTTAACAAAATGATGAAGCCTGGTTTTTCACCTCTCCACATTTCTCCCAGAACTCATCACAGTGGTCCTCTGTTGTTTTTGTCAGTGGTGTAAGTGAAAGAAGGGGCACCTCTTATGTCTGCTGGGACAGGGTGATTTTTTTTTTTCCAAGTAATTCTTCATAGAAAAACAGCATTTGTTAAAATGATGTGAGCTGGTAAAGTAGGATGTAAAGTGATGTTCTTACAGTGAGTTCATCCCGTCTGCTACCAACAGTCAACGTAGGTCTCTTCCAACCATGAAGGTGATCCTCCTCCCCACACTAATCTATATTTTCTGTAATGATCAAACGACTGTCTCAGCCCCCTCGCCAGCTCTTTTCAACAATAAACCCACTGTAGAGAGAAGCTAATAGTAGTGAGATGGTGGAGACAGTACCGCAGCTAAAAGCAGAGGGAATAATGGATTTATATTCATCAGGTGAACACAAACACACCTGTAGTGGTTTGATAATGTTACTCTGTGTGTGTTGGATGTGTTAATTAATTGCTTACACCGTAGTCCTATAAGGTCCCATATTGTACACGTTTCCTGTGTTTTATTTTGAAGTGTTGATCCATAAGAAGATATATTTGTGGATTTAAGAACCAAAAACCATCACAGTGTAGTTTTACATCTCCTCTCTCAGGCCTCTCTAAGGAGCTCTAGTAACAACAGGTCAGTGCGCAAAACAGAAGAGAGCAGGCTCTGAGCCTCTCTTCTGATTGGCTGACTGTTTTCTGAGTGAACAAATAAAAATATACCAGAATTCAAGTAAACACTCAGAAAAACCAAATCCTGCAAGGCTGGATGGTGGGTCCATATGGGCGGGGCTTGGGGTGTGGCTGGTTGTGGTGACTTTTGTTTTTTGTTGTGATCACAAAGTTCCAGAAGTCCTGACACTACCTTTCTTAATACAGGCTGTGTGCATTTCTCTGTGGACTGAGCGCTTTGATACTCTCACAGTATTAATACAGACATTAGACCTGCTTTATAATCAAAAAAGACATGGACATCTACCTTTATGCAATATGGGACCTTTAATAAGATGAATATGTCTAGGTTGCTTTCTGTAAGTTTATTTTTGAATTTTTCTTCCCCCTGGTGGTCAACAGAATAAATGCAACTTTAAACAAATGTTTAAACAATCACACTCAAAATCACACCAGCAAAACAATGGCAACACTTTGAAGCTGAATCTGTTCACATCTACAGCAGATCAATGATATGCAAGCAGACTTAGATTCGTGCTGTAAAAAAGTCTTTAAGGTTTTAGAAGCAGCCTTGAAACGCACTAACATGTCTAATTCAGTGTTGATAACGTCCTGTCACACAGAGGAAAGCCTGGCTGTTGTTCTCTCTGGACCACTTGTGCTCTTAAACAGTTAATTGTCAGTCGGAGGGTGACGACTTGTTTTGCTGTTGGCTCCCTCTGAATCCTCCTCACACGTGAGCGCGCGGCGGAAGACGGAGGAGCCTCCCTCTCGGCCTTCAGGAGGGGCTGAAGGTGACTCTCCTCTCGGCTGGGATGCAGAGGGAGCTGCTGGGGGTCCGTCCGGCCCGCTACACAGTCCTGCTTCGGGAAATAACGAAACACGCCAGCGGTGGGCATTAACCCGAACCCTCGACCCCGCAAGCGTCTGAGCGGGTCATTTTCCTCTCTATAGAGGACACAGCAGCTATCAGAAAAGAGAGGGTATCTCTCTCTCTCTCTCTCTCTCTCTCTCTCTCTCTCTCTCTCTCTCTCTCTCTCTCTCTCGCTGTCTGTCTGTCTGCCTGTCTGCCTGTCTACGTCTGGCTGGGCTCCGGTGGAGGGTGTGCATGAATGTGTTCTGCACCGTACGGGCGGAAAAAGCGCCCAAGATCCGCAGGGAGCATTTTCCCCGTCAGTAGAGGCTCGCAGACGGAGCCGGAGCGCAGGGAGAGCACGGAGGGGGTTGTGGACGCCAGCAGGATGGTGAGTACTGAAACACCGAAAACAAATGGTTGATAAAAGGGTCCGTGCTTGGCGTCGCTCTGCACCAAGGGACAGACTCTATTGTATCCACCAGATTCTTATCATGCAGCAGTGGCGCTAAAGGGACAAAAACAGGTGCTGAGCATCATTTAAGGCTTTTTTTTTTTTTTTTTTTTTTTTTTTTAAATGGTAATCTTTCCTTCATTTGAAGATGCATTAATAATCTATCATGGTGTGTTCAGGCTCAACCAGCACGGTCGGTGTTGACGGTTTGTTTTTTTTTATTTTTCTCCAGACTGTCCAGGAATTCAACACCCTGGTAGCGCTGTACCGGGAGCAAGTCATATCCATCGGAGAGATCTCAGCCGACTGTCCGTCTCTGCGGGCTCAGATGCACCACACGCGGTCCAAAGGATGCTCCATGGCCCGGGCAGCGCACGAGGACCTCGCCGTCATCTCTGTGTCAGGGTAGGAGAAGGAACTAAAGTGTGATAGTTAGAAGATTTCAACTCTCCATCACTGATTGTTGCAAAGCAATTTTTAACGTCATGAACCCTGGGTTTCCCCTTCAATAGAAAAACATTCCTCCAACCTGTATGACAGCAGCAGGCTACGATGTTTCCAACTTCTCCTTTGACTTTAAAACAATAATACAATCACAACATCTTATTTGTGGCACTTTTCTAAACAAAGTAGCACAGGGACTGAAAGTAAAACAAAAGATTGCAAAAGAGAAACTATGTATTGATATTCTGAAATTATGAGATAAGACGGGTAAAGTATGGAAGTAAAAAGCTGACCAAAACAAAACAAAAATAAGGTACAACTCAAAATAGGCACAGCTGAAAAAGAAGTGGACTGGTACCCTGCCTGCCATGAAGCCACCATTCCCACACACCTTGTGAAAGGTCAAATAAATGCAGAGAATTAGTTTTTCCACATGGGAAATACTGGTTTGAAAATCCATTTATAGTGTTCTTCAATAAAATTGGAGCAATTTGTTGAAGTGAATCTCAAGTTATTACTGAAATCCCCGGGACAAAGGCAGGCATCAGCTCCACTATGATGGGTTTGTGAAGTTCCAAGTGTCTTCAAGCTAGTTCTGCTTTTTTAAAAAAAAAAAAAAAAACTAAATCTGCAGCATGTTTCAGGACTTCAGTTATAATGTAAACCACATATTGCCCTTTTCTGTCTGATGTTTTTTTTTTTTTTTTTTTTTTTTAATCTCTATCTCTCTGTTTTCCTCCCTCGCTGTCTTCCTCTCTCCCCCTCTCTCACCCCTCCTCTTCGTGCTGCAGTCCAGAGGACGGAGAGATCCACCCTGAGATCTGTCGGCTCTTCATCCAGCTGCAGTGCTGTCTGGAGATGTTCATAACAGAGATGCTCAAATCCATGTGCCTGCTGGGGGTGCTGCAGCTACACAGAAAAAGTACAATCTCAGTATCATTAAATTTGGAGAGAAGAGTATTGAAAACCATGTCATTTAAAACGCAGTTTTTGATTACCCTGGGCAGATGTTCATGAATTGTGTGTGCTATATTTTGAACAGATTCAGTCAGTTTAACTGTCTGTGCATCACATGGCTACCAATGAAAAACATGGGTTTAATCAACTTAACTTATATTTATTTGATTTTGATACTAAATGTTGCTGGAACTATCTGCCCGTTTACAAGAAAAGAAACAAAGATCTTTAAGACAGTTTGACATGTCACAGCAGGAAAGTCTTAGAGTAAATATTCAAATGAATGATTTCATTGATTGAAATCCATTTAGCTGTTTCAGTGTCAGCGTCCTGGTATTGTTGCTGCTGTCACACTGTCAGGGCTTAGTGGGGAACTTGAATAGAATGGAGTCATTTTTAATGCTATTAGTAACATTTGTACTTTTTTTTTACCGTGACAAGTCCACATACATTACATAATCACACATAAAATTTATATTTAAAACAGGCAAATGCAGCACTAATAAAATAGGTAATAAATCAATTTAAAAGCCTGGTTATAAAAACACATTCAACAAAAGATTTTATGACTTGAAATTTTAGTGTAAGTCATTTCGAAGCCAAAAGGCTGGGCAGCTTTCTCTGCTGTTGCTCTCCTGTGAGCACTTGTGGGGGAGTATGTTGAGAAATCTGAGTAATGCAGGGATGTATTGAGTTATCAAACTATCTCAAACGCATTTCAAGTAAATAAATTAATTCAAACTGCATTTCCAAATGCTTTTCAGATCTATTTCACCTACGATTTTTCTGCTTGAAATCCAATCAATACGACTTAAAGTCCATTCAATACGTACAGTACATAGAGTATTAATTTTACCTCATTTCAGACACATGCTTTCGTTCAATTTCAACTTTATTGTTATCCTAGAGGCAATGTGGTGTGCATCAGGCACTAACACACAGGTCACTGATGACAATGAACATTAACACTTGTCAAGGACATAAAAGCAAAAAAATAAATAAAAATAAATAAAAGTCGAGGTACCACTTTACAATAAGACTACCCTCATAAAGGATTTTGGTACCAAGTAAAATAAAATAATATAGAATAAAATATTACACCAATAAGAAATAAAATATAGAAACACCATTACCCTCCTGTCCATAGAAGTGAAAGAATATAGTTAAAATGCAAAGGGGTCATAAAAGCTCCACTTATATATATCTCAAGAGATCACAGTTAGATTATACCACACACAGTATAACAGCAGAGGGCAACAGAGAGCTGTTACTATGGCCAACATTTACAGAGGGGCTTGGATTTATTTCCATCATATTTTTAAATAACATTTAATAAAAACTTCATTACATCGAGAGAAGGGACCATTTTCTGTTCCATTTCTTAATTAAATTAAATCCTATATTTCTGATTGGATGATTCCTCACATAGACTCTGCTTTTTTTTTGTATTGTTTTAAAAATCATCCACTTTTTAAAGAGTTTAATTCCCAAATGGGGTAAACTTGAGCTTGAACTCAACCAATGTACATCACGGCATTTTGAAACACTACATGGTGTGCACAAGAATTCCCATTTCCATATAGCTTTTAGATGTGGTTGTTTGTAGTGTTTGAGTCATCGGTGTTGACGGTGTCTGTGTTCGGCCCTGAAGGAACAGACTCAGAGCCGAGGGTAGACTTCAGGATGGATGAAAGCTCTGATGTTCCCATCCTGGAAGACCGATCCTCCTCTCCCATAGACTTCCCTCAGGAGCAGTGGTTGGTCGGAACCGATATTGAAAACATAGAGAGGTACGGTGACTGTACCTGCTTTTTAAAATTCCTTCTTACGCTGTTTTGGTGGAACTTAAACTCTATTTTCTTCTCGTGTTGTGAGCTCATGAGTAAACAATCCAAACTGCAAATATCTACCGGCAGATTCATTGTTTCTTTGTCTTCACAGAGATATTCGAGAGATGAGAAACTTACTCAGCAAACTCAGGGACACGATGCCATTGCCACTGAAAAACCAAGGTATGTAATGTGAAAAAAAATTTTTTTAAGACAATAATATGTGAAAATGATTCAGTACAACAACAGCTAATATCAGATAAACTCGGGTTAGCTGTGGTTATTGAATCATTAGAAAATAAATGTTCTTAAATTTAATAAATGTTAAAATGAATTTACTGGCACTAATATAATATTATCTTTAACTATGGTTTTTAGAAAGACTGATGAAAGCCTTTATTAAAAAAAGTAATCTGAAAGCTAGTGCAGTGGTTCCCAACCTGGGGGCCAGGACCCCCCTAAGCAGTCATGTGATCAATCTAAGGGGTTGTAAGATGTTTAAAGGGGTAGGAATGAATAGAAAATAGTTATGCACGAAATTACGTTTATTTTTCAGATGTTAATCTTTACTTTCTTATTGTGAAAAGCTTTATGGTAATACTTGTGAAATTATTTAAGTAATAGTTTGTCAAAAGTGCTTATTCGTTATGTTGCTGAAAATTAAATGAGAAGACAAATACCGCTTCAACATCTATATGCTAAATACAGCCAGCAGCTGTTTTAGCATTAGCATTAACAGCTGTTTACCTACCAAGAGCTTTGTGGTGTTTACAGTACAAGAGGTTACAGAACATCCTCTGTGCAGTGCCTTTTGTGTTGTGATGGAATAACAGGATGACATGATGATATTATTGTTTGTTCCAGATGACAGCAGCTTGTTGAATCTGACTCCACACCCGCTGATCAGGCAGAGGAAGAGACGCTTCCCTGGACTCTGCTGCATGGTGTCAGGCTGAGAGTGTGACGGCATCACTGCAGTCAACACACATACAGTACAACTGGACATTCAGTTTAGTTTATTTTGTGATTTATATTTATTAAGGGATTCTTTAATTTTTATCTAATTTTATTCTTCATTTATTTACAACATTTGATCTGAAACTGTAATCTTGTAGTATCTATTATCTTACTCTTTGTCTTTCTCATTTAGATTTTTACTTTTTGTTTTTGAGTTCTGCGACTTGACTCGTTAGGAATGTTTTGTTATTGAAATTTCCAGCTTTGGGTCAAAATGACATACACAGTGTCCCAAAAAGAATGATAATGGATAATGGATGAAATCACGCAAAATTATAATACGGACTATGGGCGTCAAATTTGGCAGCACCATTCGGGTACAGCCAGAATAGGCCCAGGCAGCAAAATAAATCCGGCCCATTCTTGAGTCATATGCTTGTTCTTCTGGCTCAGTATGCGCCTGGTTTCATGGCCTGAATCTGGCCCTTATACACCATGATAGTCGGACGCTACTTCTGTATCTGGACTAATTGCGGCACACATTCAGAACATTTTGCGGTTGTCATCCAATGCAACAGGATAACAGCTGGAATCTGCCCAGATGAGGAAGTATATGGGCCAGACTCAGGCTGAGGACCTAGGCATCTGTTCGGCCACAAGTTCAATTTTGCAATCTGGGTTAAGGATACAGGTACGGCAGGGTTTGGGTTTCAGTTATAGGCCCTTGTTATGTTTTGGGGTGCGATTTAATGTCAGGCATACTTGCATTAATTTCCTTTTTTTATCTTACACATGCTCTCACTTCCCTCCTAATCTTTCTGTTTTATGTTATTTGATATAATCAAAGTTAATAAATGTATATATCCAGGCTATGCACAGGCATCTTTTAGTTTTCAGGTGTCCCACTGTACATGTGCCACACCTCCATGTCTGAATGTTTTACACTGTGAGATGTTTTAGTCCAAACAACTCTCTGATGTATTTCCTTTGAGCATCATTCAGCAGAAGCAACTGCCAGGTGAGTCTCTGCTTACCTGTGTGGTGTGACACCATGTAGACAAAGCAATTCATTTACAGTATTATGGTGCAAACACATAATCTACTCCTACGTTTCTCTGTAGAAAAAAGTACATGTGTAAAATAAACTGTATTCCAGATGAGAAAAAGTTTCAAAGCTTTGCCAAAATACTAACTTTTAGACGTCATTAGCCTCTTTGTTTTTGCCACCATAGCGTCAGTGACGCATGATGATGTTGGTCAGTTCGTCTGTCGATTAATTTACCTCTAGCTAAAGTACTGGACTGATTTATTTGGGACAGAGGATAATTTCTAATGGTTTTTGTGACCTCCTGCTCTTTCCTGTAGCAACACGTCAAAATTGTACTAGTCTATAGAAAGGAACCTTAAAAAGTATTGCTTTTATGATATTTTCATGGAATTTCCTGTGTATAACTGTATTCTTGGTCCCCAGAGGATGAATACTCATGATTACACAGGCCTCAGCATCAGCAGCAGCCATAAACTCCAATTTGTACCCAGGAAATATTAAAAAATAAATAAATACATTTATTGATCCAAAGCCTGCTCCCCAGACGATGAACCCTTCTGATTTGAATGGCTACTTGACCTTTCCTCTAGCGCCACCCTCAGGGCTAGGTTTACATTTTTAGCGTCAACAGTTGATCTAATACCCCGTGCAGCTAAATCATCAGTATGTTGCTTGTTCGGTATTTTTGGGGGTGTAACGAGCCTTGCAGCCTCCAGGGTAAACTAGCAAGGCTCTGAGTCTTGTTTACTTTTCAGCACATCATTAGCAGTCTTCCCTGAAAAAGAACATGTTTAACTTTCAGCTTCAGTTTTTTTTCCATCACAAGGGCTTTGCAGATGTTCCACACACAAAAACAGCACAATTGAGGAGCCACACATACAAAAAACAAACGAACTGAAATCCACTCACAGAGGTTCTTATCTGAATCATTCTACTAGAGCCATTTTCTCATTGAATGTAAGTGCAATGTAATTTGTAAATTCGTGTTTGTGAAGATTTTTTTTGATTATTGTAATCTAATGTGGTGATGTCTAAATTGCTTAATTCTTTGTTCTGGCATGTATATGACTCAAACTAGGCCATGTGTAGTTAGTGTGTCCTGCAATGTAGAAAATTAACAGCTATAACTAGTATGTACAGCTTAGGACATTTTATAATGTGAATAAAGTTTTATATGCAAATAAGATGGTGTCTCATTGTTAGTTGTCTTTCACTTAAAGGAACAGGTCAACATTTTGAAAGTATTTACTTTCTTTTCTAATGAAAGAGAAGATCAAAATCAGTCTCCTGTTTATAAGCTAAGCACAGAGCTGGAGTCAGGGTGGTCTCGGTTAGCCTAGCTTAGCGTAAAGACTGGTCTGACCCATGGTCTGACCTTCCTGATTAAGGCTTGGACCCCCTCAAAAGAGGTTAAAACAACAGTTTGGGAGGTTGAAACATTTATATAATCTTCTTACCTGTAATTTTATTACAATACATTTCTCATATTCATGCCAGGAAGAATGTTGTGGCACCCCTAAAGTGGACTGTACTATTTCTAACATTTCCTCTTTCTGCCTCACTCCATCAGTGGCTCCCTCCTCAACTCTGCCCCTGTATCACACAGGAACTGTAGGTAAGTAGCAGTAGCTAAGTATCTAGCTTGTTTATGTTTTACTTTCTTAACATCAGAGTTTCCAAATTGGATTGTGTCAAGTATCTATGGATGAACAATAACTTTAGTGAGTTTATAAATTTAGCATTAAGTTACAGTTTAGCTAACTAATGTTATTGTTAGTGTGCCCTTTCCTTTCCAGTGTTAGCTCGTCATATATGATCTAATGTTAGCAAACACTGGTGCTCAGTCATGAGCAGTGAGACAATGGAGGATTAGTTGTCGTAGAGATATGTTTTGACATCAATATAGAATTTATTATTTCATTTAGTGTGGTGGTTTAGTCTTTTACCTTTAACATTAGTCTTTATCATAGACACCCTCTGTGTTTTCGCTCAAGCTTTACCTGGTTAGGTCATTGAACAATATTAAAATATGTGTGCCCGACACCTTAGTTCACTGAGGCACATACCTGCGCCGTACTGGGTTCCCTGTCACCCTGGAGAAGAAGTGGACCCCTCTGATTGTCATTGTATAATTCGCACTCTGGCTGACATTGTCCAAAGTGAAAAATTATGCCTACCAGCACCTTTAAAGCTTACATATTCAAATATACAGTATCTCCAGCTACAGTGTGGGTTGCCTGGTAGTCAGCAAGCACAGGGTTTGATACTACTAAACCTGGCAACCTCACATTCTCAAACAAGTCTGCAAGAAGCTGTGCAGAGTCACTGCACATGGCTGTTAACCATGAAATAGTGCTGGCACAAAACTCCCTCCAAAACTACAAATTGCTGTTTCTATCTTATATGAATTAAACAAATAAGATACAATATGTTAAGAAGTGAACTTGAGAGTTGGTGTTATATGTTTATTTTTGAATTTTGGACTGAGCCAGGCTAATTGTTTCACCCTGCTTAAAATCCGTATGCTAAGCTAGGCTAACTATAGCCTAACTCCAATTCCACATGAGACTGACATTGTTTTTTTTTTCAGAAATAAAGCAAATAAGAGTTTGTCCTAATTTCCCAACAAAGCCACAGTTTGCTTAGGAAATAAATTCATGTCTAAAGTTTGACAATAACTAAGTTCTGTTGTCTTGTTGCCTTGTTATTATTTTTTGAGTCATCTAGACTTTCTTTTTTTTTTTTTAATCACATAAATCTCTATGGCACATTCTTTTATCATTTATTCCCAAATCTTGAAAAGAAGAGATTTACAATACAATTACAATAAAGACATCAAACCAATTCATACTATTGTATACACTGAATGTAGCCTAATACATGACAACAGCTTTTAAACTTTTAAATAATTGTATCAGTTAAGCTGAATTCACGTATGTGCTTTGTACAATGTGGACCAGAACAATGTGTTCATTGTGTTAAGTGCCAGATTGTGCAAATACTTGGACAACTACAGAAGGAGTGAAAAGAGTAACTCTAGCTGTCAAGTCTTGAAGACACAACATCTGGTTTGTTTCTGCAGCTGGGAAACTCCAGAGCTTTTTACTTCCCGTAACAATGAGGGCCAAGAGGGTTATGTAAGAACATTATTTATTACTATGTACTATTATTATTCGCAAAAAGTAGATTTTCTTGGATGCCGATTGGGCAATGCAAGTCTAAAACTGACTGGATGCCCTTGAGAGATCACTGGGAGAGGTTTCACATTGCTGCTGTCAACTCAGACACAAACCTCAGAGTGAGGTTCAACTCTGTCTGCAGTGCAGAGTCAACTTACTGTGGAGACTCTCGACTGCTACTCTCGACTCTCGACTGATACACAGTCAAACACAAGGGTTGTTAGTTACATGCTCCAATATCCGCTGAAGAGGACGTCACTATATTTGGTGAGTAAGATTTCAATTTTTCTTTTTAATGTTAACTCAGCTTTATAAAATCAAATGTTGCATGAATAAAAATACATCAAACTGCAAAATGACCCATATTTCATTTGTGCTATTTCATTTATTCTTGACTTTTTTCTTATTAAATGCCTTCTTATGCCCCATGTAAAAACATAAAACTTTGAATTCACTCTGTTTATGAAAAAGTGTGAAACCAAAAACTTACATTGCCTGAGAGGTATATATTTAATGCAAATGAAAAACATGTAGTGTTGCCTAAATCAGTGTTTAACATGTTCAAGATCTAAATGTCAGGTACTGAAAGCTGCACTGCAGTGAAAGTTTGCAGCATTTTGGACCATAGTACAGTACAGTACAGTAAAGTAGATGGTAGTTATGGGTTTAGGTTAATGTATTCAAGGTCTGATCATCATGTTGACATGTTGATGAAGGTTTGTCAGGATGGTTCTCTGTGGGAATCAGTATTGTTTGTAATGCTGATATTTTATAGTGTTTATCAAAGTACAATTACGTTTCAGTATAATAAGAAAAAATCCAAAACACATCTTAAATCCAAACAAAAAATAAAATAAAATAACAATCAAATAAATAACCATTTTTGCTGTGTACTGCAGTTGTTGATTCTGGTCTGCTCATTTAATTATTTTCAGAGTTGGTAAAACCAGTCCAGACTCTCCTGATGGCTCCTTCCAGCCAGTTGGTCCTGCTGCTGCAGCTCCTCAGCTGCATATCAGCTGGTCTGGCCTGCATCTGTGAACGATACTCCTGGGGCTCCTGGTCTGCCTGCTCCAGTACCTGTAACTATGGTACACAACAGAGAGAGAGGTGAGACATATCACACATGCAGTAAACATAGTACAGACACAGCTGAGACCAGACATACAGGTGAGACTCACAGCACAGACTGACAAGCCAGAATTAGGTGTATATTGTTTTGTCTCCCAAATTTTCCAAAATAAAACTGAAAATTTAAAGCAGTTGTTGTGAAATACAAGCCTTATACAGATTGTCAACAGCTGCTCTACGTAAAAAGGATTTTCATACTTTTTTTTGGCAGGAATTTTCAAATGGATGACTATTACTGGAAGGCCAGCTGCCATCAGCTGTGCAACAAATACGACATTAGAACCTGTAATGAACAGTCCTGTCCAATCAACTGCTTGCTGACAGAGTTCGGGCCGTGGTCTGACTGCTCAGCCTGTGCCAGGAAACAGGCAAGAAACCCACAAGTCACACTACAAAGCAAACACTGACATATTCCTTCTCTGTGTCTCAGTTCTGTGCCACACCTAATTTTCTGAGGGTTCTGTAGGGTGTTCAGACTAGAAAAGTGACAAAAATTGATTGATGCTACTGTCCCACAATGCAATAATTGAAGAATATGGTGAGGCTGCAGCTAGAAATTATCAAAATAATTTCTATTTTGTCTTAGCATATTAAAAAAGTGTTTAATCTTTAGAAAAACATTTTGCCTTGTGACAAAATAATCTGAGTTTAAAGGTCCATTTTCTTCATTTCATAGTTTTCGATCATATGTCATTGTCCATAGCTTAGTGGCTTCATTGGTCTTTCATGATCATGGTCAGTTTTACTAATGCCCATCTTTGCATGTAGGGCGTAGATAGATACTTTATTTATCCCCTAGGGGACGTTCATGTGTCCAATAGCTCATTGTTGATAATAATAATAATAATAATAAATACTGTTAATAATAAATAAACAATAAAAATTACAGTTGTCCACTTCCTTTGGCTGAGGTGTTGTATAGCCTGATGACAGTGGGAACAAAGGATCTCCTGAACCTCTCTGTTCTGCAGCGCAGGGATATGAGACGTTTGCTGCAGCTGTAGCTGCTTCTCTGTCCTGCCAGAATGCTGTGGAGAGGATGGTTGGTATTGTCCAAGATGGCCTCCATCTTACATTGCATGCATCTCTCCACAACAGTCCTGAGTGAGTCCAGACTCCTGCCAAGCACAGACCCAGCCTTTTTGACCAGCTTGTCCAGTCTCTTTGTGTTCATGTCTGACATGCTGCCACCCCAGCATCCGTGTTCAGGACCTGTCCAGTTTACTGTCCAGGTGCACCCCAGGTATTTATAAGTGTGCACCACCTCAATGTCCTTCCCTTGAATGTTGACTGGCTGAAGGGTGGGCCTAGACTTCCAAAAGTCGATGACCATCTCCTTGGTCTTGGAGGTGTTCAGAAGGAAGCAGTTCTTGTCGCTCCATTCACTGAAGGCCATCGTCCGATCCATGTACTCTCATGTGTCATCCGAGTATTTCTGGAGGTGGCAGGACTCAGAGTTGTATTTAAAGTCGGCTGAATACAGGGTGAACAGGACCGGAGCCAGAACAGTCCCCTGTGGAGCCCCAGTGCTGCTCATCACTGTCCCTGAGACACAGTTACCCAGCCTGACGTACTGTGGTGGTCTTGTCAGGTAATCCACAATCCAGGACGTGCAGGGATCCACCCCCATCCCATCCAGCTTGTCTTTAAGGATGGGGGGTTGGACGGTGTTAAATGCACTTGAGAAATCAAAAAACATAATCCTCATGTAACCACCTGGCTCATCCAAGTAAGAGTGGGCCTGGTGGAGCATGTAAAGGACAGCATCATCCACTCCAATATGTTCTTTGTAGGTGAACTGTAGTCTAATGCATGTTCAACCTGTGGCCTTAGAAGGTGGAGAAGCAGCCACTCCAGGGTCTTCATGATGTGTGATGTGAGGGCCACCAGGCTGTAGTCATTTATCTCAGCCAGACGTCCTACTTTAGGAACTGGAACAAGACATGATGTTTTCCAGAGGACCGGGACCCTCCCTGTTTGTAGGCTTAAGTTAAAGATTGGACACACACCATCCAGGCCTGTTGCTTTTCCAGGACGTAGCCTCTTGACTTCTGTCCCCACCTTCTCCACTGTAAAGGACAGGAGACTTGACCCCAGTGTAGAGGGAGTTGCAGCTGCAGTGTCAGGTGGTGAAGGAGAAGTCGTAGGAGAAGCTGCAGCTGAAGCAGTGGGAGAGAGAACAGCTGTGTCACACCTGTTGCAGAACAGGTTGAACTTAAACCCATGATGAGTTTGAGATACAGGGCTAACTTTTGATAGTTGTTACTCACATTTATTTTTGTCTGTCAGTCATTTTTGATAGAGCAAATAGAACAAAGCAGCCAAACAAATCCATGGTATTCTTTCTACAGTGGAACTCAAATATTGTTCAGAAAGTCCATCCCATCATTGATGTTCCCAAAAATGTGTTGCACTTGCAGTTTGCTTTGCTTTCACCTTCTGTCCAGTTCATTCCAAACCAGCTCCATAGGGTTTAAGTCTGGCGACTGTGCTGCTCTTCCATCATGTATATGTACATAAACTATAAAATGAAAATGAAACTGTCTAAACTGTTTCTGTGGCAATTTGTTTCAAAAGCCCATTGATGGTCAACATGATGGTCAAGTCTGTGACTGAAATCTGTCAGCACACTGCATTTTAAATCGCATTGTCTCCCTGTCATGCCGTTGCCATAGTATCGAACCCGGTCCATCCAGAGGCCGTCCCAGTTTGGTGGGTCGGCCTGCAGTTCGGAACTGACAGAAGAGAGGGACTGTTTCCCCTCAAAAGAGTGCCAGTTACCACCCGTCGACTGCGAAGACAACTTCAAGTGTGATAATGGTAAGTAGTGCTTTTCCTTTCTTTTCTTTTTTCAACATAACTGATGTTTTATAGAATAAATGGTAAGGTGTCACACATATACAATCCTTTAAATACGATGTTGTAATGGTAAAAATGTTTTTGTATTAATTTCTTTATAATCACAATTATTGTGTCTTATTTTGGCAGTCAAGCCAACAGTTACAACACCCACTCACCCTCCCACAAACACACACACACACACACACACACACACACACACACACACACACACACGCATCTAAAAACACTCTTTCTGCTGCAGGACGCTGCATCAGTTCAACACTAACATGCAACAGACAGAATGACTGTGGAGATAACTCTGATGAGAGGGACTGCGTCAATCCCTCAATTGTGTGTCCAACCCCGAGGAGAGTGGCCCCTGGGGCAGACCTGGCCGGCAATGGGTAAGCCAATAGTCAAAAGGTCACTGCTGAGTTTACAACTTTAGTTTCCCTGTGAATTGGCTCACATTCCTCCCTGCTGTGGTCATAAATTACATTCCCCTCTGGCAACTGCTCTGCTGTCATGTTTCTCCTCAGAGTTAATTTTCAGAACGTCTTGTATTTTTGCATTGATTATGATGTTCTTCTAGCTCTGAATGCTTTTGTACCACTGCTGTAAACACGAAATTCAAATGTAGCCTGACTTGTATTACATTTTTGATTCAATACAAATATTGATACTTGAAAACATCAGATGACAAATATCTACCAAATTAGTATTTCTGTTCACATGAACACATCAAACAAGTATGTTATTACAAAGATATGTCTAAGTGAAGATATCACACCTGAACAATAAACAATTTGACAGTAACGATAAAATAATAAATTGCTGCTTACAAAATATCTATTGCTGCCGTTCACTGTTGGCCATCTTCTTTTTGCATATCATTGATAATCTGATATAAGACGTTTAGCCTGCCCGTGTTGTGCAGTGGATTTTAACTTTCTTTGATTTGTGTTGAAAGGTTCGATGCTCTAGCAGAGGAGCCAAGGGGAGCGGTGCTGGACAACATGTTTATGGGAGGAAGCTGCATTATCAAGAGACCTCCAACCACAAATCTATACCATCGAGTCCCTTACAACTTTGAGAGCTTTGAAATTAAGGTGGTCTCGTTATTTTGAATACTTGATTGTACAGCACCTCCACCATCATAACAAAATAACTCAACTCCCAAACAGAAATCAGCTGTCAGGGACATGATGTCAGGCTGAATAAAAGAAGTGAATTATAATTATTTTAATGGTATACATTTTCATTTGTAGTAAAAACGATGCCAGTGAAAATTAGTACTAGTAAATTAGTATTGGCTGTTGGCTGTGTGTCTTTTTGAAACTACCACTAACAGCAGCAATGGTCTGAGATTTTATCCTACACCCAGAAGTTTTAAAATACTAATGTGAAAAATGTTTTTCAATGGTTTTCAGAAAATGCCGTCTAAGGTTTGGCTTCACCTTCACAGATAAACACTTAAGGAAGAGTACAATTTTGTTTTGTTGTTACTTTGGAAACCTTGGTTTACACATGTAGTTGTGGTTGCACAGGTCGGAGTGGTAGAGGACTTCAGCACCGAGCCCCAGCGACTACACACAGACGCCATCATTATGAGGCCACCTCCAATTGCAGACAAAGCTGCAAAAGACATCCTTGCCCTTATAACACTCCTTCATGGCCAGAGTTACAACAAGGCTTTTGAATCTTCAAAGACAACGGTAAGTGACTCAGTAAACACACACATATTGGTAGTGATACAGTGTAGTGTAGTGAGGATATTCATTCAGAAAAGTAATTCCCTAATCCCCCATCCCTACATAAAAATAAAACATAAAAAATGAGGACCAGACACATTCTTCTTCTTATTATTAATTTCCTATTTTTCCCTCCGTAGGACTCAACGTTTTTTCGGGTGCACCAGGTTCTGCCTGTGTCCACATTCAAGGTGAAGGAACCAGGGGATGTCGTCCTGTCACTGCCTTTCCAAGAGTTCCTTCATGCTCTTCCTCTTGACTACAACTACGCTCTCTACAGGGAAATCTTCCAGCGCTTTGGGACACACTACTACAGCTCAGGGAAGCTGGGAGGCCACTATGACCTGCTGTACCAGTACAACCGACAGGAGCTCACCAGTTCAGGTACAACAGCACGGCCTAGTGGACAAAGTTCAAAGTTAGAATGACATGCTGGGCAGCAGTAATAACCTAAGAATGGTAACCTCAGAATGTTTGGGGTTGATTCATAATGCTACCTAAATGTTAAAATAACATTTTCTTCTGACATACTGTCTACTTGGTACTTTTGTTTCTGTGTCAATATTGCTCCACACTCTCACACAAACTCTCTGACAGGTGAAACACTAGCGCACACCTCAGGATGCCTGAAAACAGAAAGCCTCTGGACCATCATCGTCTACACCGAAGAAAAGGATGTAACCCGATGCTCTAACACCAAGATCACTCAGAAATATCAAGGTTACATCACATCATAAATTTTCTTAATTCCTGACTCTACTGCTCATGGTTTACTGACTGTGAAAAGAACAGTGACCTTATTGTCACCATAGTCTCTCTCACCTCTTGTCTTTGTTCCAGGCTCATACATTCAGGCATCAGAAAAGTCTTTCTCTTTAGTGAAAGGAGGCAGAGCCAGAGAGGCAGCAGCTCTGGCCTGGGAGAGGCAGGGCTCTGCTCCAGACAAAACTTCCTTCAAGAACTGGGCCAAGTCTGTTCTCGACAACCCGGCTGTGGTTGAATACAAGGTTAAATTGAGAGCTCCTCACTCAAACATCAGAAACATCTTCAATCTGATAATCAAAATGTCCCCTGAAGAAAAACAATCAAAGATATAAGTCAAGCTGACGCTCTGTTTATGTGTGTGTTTGTCCAGCTGCTGCCTATCATAGATCTGGTTCGGGGTATCCCCTGTGCTGTAACAAAGAGGAGACACCTGAAGAAGGCCCTCTGGCAATACCTGGAAGAATTTGATACTTGCAAGTGTGCTCCGTGTCCCAACAACGCCAGGCCCGTTCTCTCTGGCACAGAGTGCAAGTGTATTTGCCAGACCGGCACCTTCGGCACCAACTGTGAGAAACGGGCCCTTGACTACACTTCAGGTACATGGAGACAGCTGCAGAACACTATAATATTCTCTGTAATCAAGTGATTAAGTCATGACAACACTGTTGTTGGTTGATGAACAAAAACACAAATGCAGCAAAAGTATTGACTGGTGAAGTGGAAGGATAGCAGTGAAGTGGTTTCCTGATAGCCTTACTGTTGCTCCATGTAGGCAACAGAGACACAAGAGTCTCCTGGATAATTTAACCATACTATAGGTTCATGTTGTGACTTTCAGTTTTAAATATATAAATATATTTTAAATAACATTACAACCTGGTCTCATGTCAGTTTGTGTCCAGGCACACAAAATGTAATCTACTGATTTCATGGACATGGATTGTCCATTTTTGTTGTGACAGTCAGAATGACCTTTAGTCTGTAAAATAGTAAACAAATTTAATGTTGTGATTCCTATACATTTACAGGAATTTTCCATTGTTTTCGTGAAAGAAAAATATATAATTTTAGTGACCACAGCATTATTAGACTTTGTAATGGTTGTCTAGGCACTCGCACTACTTGGTTAAGGTAACCAAAGTGCTTTTATTGCCTAAACCTAACCACAGACTGAACTCTGGATGCAAACCCGGGGCTCAGGTGTGAAAGTTGGCCCGGGTACACCAACCCTACCTCCATTTCCATTTTGTGCTTAGTGTCCTGCAAAGCATGGACAATCCGCTCTTCAGAAACCTGTGTGTGACATCACAGAGTCTACGTAAATCCAGTTTATGGTTTTAGCCCTGCCATCATAATAACCCTACATTGGCAATGTCATGCACCTTGTTTCAGAGTAAGATCTTTAACATCTCATGGCCTTGTTTCTGTTATTGTAAATTGGCTGTGGATTTTTCTAGTCCCCATAGGATGAATCCTTATAATTTTGGTTACCTCCTCACCTTTCCTCTATAACCATTAAGCCTAAACTTGCACTTGCACATACAGAAGAAATCAAAATCTAATGAGCAGATTGTTTTTAAATATTTTGATCCCGCTTGTGGTCCCCAGTTGAACCTTTTGATTTCAATGACTCAATAACCTTTGGCCCCACTATTGATGGAAATATTGTAAAACTTGAAAATTCCCTCCAACACTTTGAAATTGTGGGATATGAAAAACACTGCAGTCTGTAGGGGCTGCTGGCAAGTCTTAATGGTTTTGTGGTTTGGTGTTTAATTTCCACAGAGGAGGTGGATGGTTACTGGAGCTGCTGGGGGCCGTGGAGTAGCTGTCGTGCCTCCATGAGGAGAGTTCGGACGAGGCTGTGTAATAACCCTGCCCCGCTCAGAGGTGGCCGACCCTGCAATGGTCCTGACACACTTTGGGATCAGTGTCACATCTCCATCTTTGCGAGGTAGGTCAAACTGTTTACTATTTAATTTGCTGAAATATAACAAAACCAACATATACAATCATTAGAAGTCACATTTTTGTCAGTTAGTCTTGTTTTTACAGCCTAACTTTCCCCATGGAAAAATGACTTTATCTTAAATGATCCTTTGTGTAAGTTTTGCTACTGTTACATAGCCAGCATTAGCATTAACAGCTGTTACTTACCAGTCTAGAAGAAACGCTGTGAGTTCAGCATTAAACTTAATTCCTTTACTCACCAAGAGCTGTCTCAGTAGTGGAGAGCATCGCCAATGTTAACTCTAGTCTTAACGCTAACCAGCTAGCCCCAGCCCATCTTGTCGCTTTCCATAGCGCTGCTCAGAGGGCGTATTATAACCTCTTGGCTGAGGCTAACCCAGAGAGCTCAACGCACTGCAACTTAAGAAAACACATGTAAATAGACAAACCGACAGCAGAAAACATCACAACAAATGCAATGCAGATACTTACCACCCGCTCCCAGGAAGACACCATGTTTGGCGGCAGAGAAAACTAACAAATAGCCCCTTTAACCCTTCATGATGATCAAAACTTTTTTTTACTAACTGAAACCTTCTAACTGACATTTTTGTAACATTAGCACTATTTCCACCCTACTATCTGTAAATACGAATGCACTACTGCTTCTACGCCCTCTTAAACTCAAATATACAACATTTCTAGGTTTTATTTAGTGTGTGTTACTTGAGATTTCTAAATCTTGTGGTTCATGTTTCCTTGTCCAGACAGGAGACCTGTGAGAACGACAACGATTTCACTGTGGGCACGAGGGAAAAGCTGCCTCCTGGTGTGCAGGGCTGTCTGAGGCCACAGGCGCCTGCGAACAGCTTCCTCAGGGTAAAGTCTAACACACCAGCCTGCAATTAGTAATTCAAATGTATGTAAGACACAGAAGCTAAAATGAATTTCTCATGTTCTCTCTCAGTATGGAAGTTAATTACTGCCAAGTAAACAAAATGCATGAATAGGTAAGAATAATAAAAACCAAAATATCCATTAGTATCGCTTTATGAGTAAGACTATTCATCATCTATAGGCAGTATGTATGTATAAAATATAAATATTATATAACACACTCTAATATAGTTGACAGTAGATCTTGAATTACTCGAGTGAAGCCTCCGAAGCATGAATATGCCACTTTCCGAAAAAAAATTGTTCAGTGATTAATTATAACTATAATTAAAATAAAATGATAAATTAAAAAGATATTAGAAAATGCTGAATTAAATTTTACAATGAAATTATACATGATGAGAAAAATAAAGTGAAATAGAAATTAAAAAGCAGTAAGCAGTAATTAAGTTTATTTTAAAAAATATTTCATTGTCTTTGTTCTGTCTATAAATAATAAATCAATTAGAATTACATTTTAACATGTAATTGAAAAGTTACATCAAACACCCATCTGATGATTTATTTACCTAATGATGTCATCAAGTTTATCTCAGATTGGACTTGACACTTCAGAGAGGGGGTTGTTTACCAGACAGGCAGGTTACAACAAAAGACACTTTAGAGCTGAAATAATTATGAGAAGAGGAGAAACTAGATTGATGCCCAGGAGGGTTTATATTTAGAGCCTTTCTAACTTTTTTTTCCTTTTTATTAATTCCCTCCTGTGACAGAAAGCAAAGGAGTATTATAACTTTGGTGAGGATGAGGAGTTCCAGTGCTTCACTGGATTTGAGCTGGAGGGTTTTCAGTACATCAACTGTCTTCCTGATGGAACCTGGCCTCAGCCAAATGGAAAATGCATCAGTAAGTTTGTTTTCTCACAAGTCCACTGAACAATGATCTAAGTAATTTGGCAACCACGTCTAGTATAGTCATGGTAACAGAAACTGTTAAGATTAACTTGAATATTGCACCTGCACCTGATATCTATGCTTATTTAAGGTTCAAATCTGTCCTCCTGTACCTCTAGGAAAGGTCTGTCTGCCTCCTGAGGTCCCTGCTGGGATGTCGCTATCCCCTAACAAAGACGAGTACAGAGTGGAGGAATCAGTGGGTTTGAACTGTAACCAGAGAGGCCTTTTGCCTGTGCCACTAACCCTCATCAAATGCAGCAACAGTCTCACCTGGGAGCCACCATTACCTGCTGACCTACGCTGCACTGATGGTACAGTAGATTACTCATTTTGAGGTCCCACGTGAATTAAGGGTTGCACATAAAAACAAGTGGGTGGAAAGCCAGCGTGCACCAGGACCCTTAAACAGAAGCAGTTCAATGGAATTCTAACATAACAAGATGTATACATGAGCTTTTTATATAAAAATACTGAGTATGTTTCTTATTTGTTTTCTTACGTCCTCCTGTATGTAGAGCAATCATTTATTCCAGAGGGTCAGTGTAGACCAGGAGAGAATCTACAGGGTTCTCGATGTGTCTGTATCCCACGAGAGAGCTGTCTGTAAGTCTTTAAGAAGTCTTTTATCTTACTTTATTGTATTTTTTCCTGTTTTTCGATGTATTCTTATGTGAAGCACTTTCAGCTGCATGAATGATCTTTTGTAAGTTTTATAAAAACCTGTGTTTGTGTGTGTGTGTGCGTGTGCGTGTGCGTGTGCGTGTGTGTGTGTGTGTGCAGTTCACAACCAGCAAATAAGTGTGCCCTGAATGTAAACATCAGCACCGTGGTGTCGATGTCCTTTTGCTCCTTCCTATCCGGTCGTTGCCACGGTGATCCGCTATTTTTCATCAGCAAAGGCACGTGCGACAAGGTCAATGTGGGGCAACTGGAGTGGGCCAAGTTCAGAGCCGAAATGTCCTCTAAGAGCACTGTTCAGGTGCCCTGTGATCTTGACACCTGTTATGAATGGGAGACTTGCTCTGGTGAGTTTGACATGAAACCGTTCTTAACCTTCAGTTTGCTGTCTGATGTGGTTGAGCTTTTCAGGAAGTTCACACTGATATATTTTAATGATTTACTGCAAAGTATAACATTTATTTCTTTTACAACCAAGGTCTTATTTTTGTATCTTTTGCTGTCATTCTGATGGGTTATGATGACACTGTGCTGTACAATTTAACCTCCTAAAAACTAACAATGTAAGTTAACAGCTGTTAACTTACCAGTCTAGAAGAAATGTTGCAAGTTCGGCTTCAAACTTCATTCCTTTACTCACCAAGAGCTGTCTCCAGTGGTGGAAAGCAACCCTTTTGTTTTTGCTTCTATTTCTATCATGTTTGGCATGCTAACCAGCTAGCTCTGGGCCAGTCGTCCCGTCTCCTAATAGAATTTTCTGATAGTGTAAAGGAATGAATGAATCACTCACAACTAGTCAACATGATTTCCTGATTCATCAAATATAAGTATTGAAGCTTCATCAAGCATAATTATGAATAAAAATTAGGAGTGAATACTTGAAGACTTCACATAGTAAGTCTATATCAAAGTGATTTCCTAACATTAACACACATCTCTCCTCAGCATCTAAGAAGTGTGTCTGCAGATCTATTCGGGAGTGCCCCAGAGATCAACAGCACGCGTTCTGTGTGAAGCTAAAAGGGATCCAGACGACTCGCAGTCTGGAACTTTGTCCTCTGGCCTCTCTCAAATGTGCCAGCCGTGAGTTTGAGATTCTCAATGAAGGCGCGTGTGTGTCCAGTTGATCTGTGACATAACACTCAACACTCAAATAATGTTGCACCACTGCTGGAAAAACTGAAAATAACTACACAGTTTAAAATGCATATGATTTCACTTAAGGCAGCTGCACTGCACTGTGCACTGGAAGCACAAATTTAGAACACTATAGACATATAGTACACCATGTTACTCTTTTTAGAAAATACATTATTTTTATAAAGGCAAACTGTACTGGAAAGCAGGTATACCAAAATCCAAGCACCTGACACATCTCAGAGCCAAAAGCACACTTAACGATAGGTGATGGAAAGCCAAGTCACATAACTGGGCCTTAAACAGATTGTTTAACATGTGGTACACAAATTCATGAAAGCACAACCATCTTTAAACTTGAAGATATTGTGGAAGCAAAACACGGTGACAGTGCTTTAAAAGGTCTGTAGTTGATTTGCCAAGAAAGAGAAAAAAACAGGAATTTAGTGATTCAGTAAATCACCTAACTCTGTTGACCTGATCTGAGCCACTTTAGTCAGTAGAGTCTAATTATAGGAATAGAGT
Source organism: Seriola dumerili (assembly GCF_002260705.1). Taxonomy (NCBI): domain Eukaryota; kingdom Metazoa; phylum Chordata; class Actinopteri; order Carangiformes; family Carangidae; genus Seriola; species Seriola dumerili. The sequence goes on from NW_019174336.1 coordinate 4,145,937, forward strand.
TGAATATTTACTTGGCTCAATGTTCTTCACGTGTAATAAAAATATTTCAAAACAATCATAAGATTGTCATTTTTTTCACTTCTTACAGTATGTATTTCTCACTGCACTTGCTCACAATTTAAACATCTATTTACTATTTTGATCTCACCTCAGAATATTTGTCAAACCGTGAAATACACATTAGTGTGACCAAGCTATATCCAGATACTCAAGACTGAGACTAAACTGGAACCAGAGACAGATACCTGTATATCATATTTTTATATGACTTCCTCATTTGATTAAATGGTGTCAAAAAGGCCCCGTAACAATATTTGAATGGAGACCAAAGAGAATGCAGGAAACAATAGTAAATAATTATTACTGGTAGGGCTGCAAAATGAATGAAAATATAATCGAAATCACAATATGGCCAAGTGCAATATCCAAATAACAGGAGCTGCAATTTTGTTGATAAAAGTGAAATGTATCACAACATGGTAGTGCATTGTTAACACCATACGCGTTGTGGTAGAGCCTACAAATCATATTCTCCTGACGTAGGGGAACATGCTTGTTGGTACAAACCCCCCCAAAAATCAGATCATCCCCATTTAAAAAACAATTTCAGTGAAAATGAAATGCAAGAACAATCATTCCAACTAAAAAAACAATCTTTGGCAGAACATTCAGCCCTAACGACGGGGCTAGAAAAATGCCTACACAGCACATATTCTGATCAACCTGGCAAATCCTTAAATGCAAGTTTTGACATCACACAATCAATATAAGGTGTAAGGTATTTTAAAAATAAACATAATTTGAAGTCATTACTGGTGATTTGCAAAATTATTAAATATGATAGATGACCAAGTAAAATAATAATTGATATTTTAACAAAACCAAGAGAACAAAGTGCAATCTGACAAGTGTTTAATTATCTTCCTTTAACCAAAGCAAAGGCATTTATTTCAGCTTTTGTCAAACCTTCAGAACAGAACATTATTGCTTCTCAAGCAAATGTTGTCAGTTATCCGTCTCCACCTGGGCATAGATTTGCATATGGGAGTACAGAATTGTCCCTACCAATCTTTGAGTGAAGTTATGAGTGCTGTTAGTTCAGACCTCCAGCATGGGTGAAAATTTTGTATTTGAGATGACTCTCTTTCCTCTATTGTCTGAACTGCACAGCACACATAATTTAATTTTGTAAGTGTCAACACGTTTTGTACTTTGTAGATATCATGCAACCAAAAAAGAGACATCAGGAGCCTTTTTCACTTTCCACAGGAAGTAATAGATAGTGAACTGTCTAGCCTGTAGCTACATTAAATACCTGCTAGCTACCTAACATCACTAGCCTTACATTATTAGATTATTAATAGTGATGCATCACTGGATTATGTTTTATATTTTACTGTTAAATGTGACATCAAGGGGAAAAGGGGAACTACAACACTTGTAGGCCTACTGAATATAAAAATGCGTTTTTTCTCACTTTTCCATTAACAAGTTATTTCCTAAAGTTTACTTTCCTTTAGTCTTTGATCTGTTATTGTGTAAAGTTTTTTATTTAAATGTAAATACAGATCTTACATGTTAATAAACCGTTCAGTCGAAAGCATTAAAAATTCCTCTTTGTTTTGGAGGGATGGCTGGGTTGTTGTGTCCCTACCAATGTTGAGACCAAACCTACGCCCTTGGTCCTCTATGACAAATATAGGAAGAAAGCACAGGATGGCAGAGGAGCCTATTTACATCATTCAAGTTAAGAAAAGACATTAGCTTCTATTTACAATCATGTCAGTGAGAAAAAAAAATCTGTCCGGTTTCCAGTGTGATACTTCACAGTGAGTAAAACAACCACTTTCTTTATTCTGGACAAGCTTCAATTCCGATCACGTTCATCTGCTCCCCAGCACACCGTCTGGCCCCCACCTCGCATTCGCTCATCGTCGTGGCAACACTGCCCACACCAGAGTTAACGCACAGGGGGGCGGAGTCTTTATGGCATTCTGACGTGTTTTGGCATACGCACTTCCTTTCTGATTCTAGAAATGAAAAAGTAATGATAGTAGTCACACACTCATGTTAAAGGATGAAAGGATTTTTCTCTTTTCTTTTTTTAAAACTTAGGTCTTATTTTGGTAAGAAATGATCAACAAAACTACAAAAATGAAGTTGTAATGAAGTCCAGCAGACTCACCCTGACAGACTGTTCCTGGTTTGCAAGCCTCGCAGGATGTGAATGTCTCCTCTGGCCAGGTACAGTCGCTGTCACTGGCCAACGTGAAGCTCCGTCCCAAACACCGAAGAGCCCCGAGCTGACAGACGCTGAATAAACGGGCTTGGCTTGAGCTAAATCTGGTACACAACTGCAGAGAAGTCCTACATGAAGACAATATAAAAAGAAATACAGTATCTCAATTATTATTGTGCTTTTACAACTGAGACTGGACATTTTCCTTTGTAAAATGTGGAAATAAATCTCAAACGTCATACTCACGAGCACTGGAATGGCATTTTACACACACACCCAGTTTTTCCTACATTCTCCCACAGTTTACACTTGAGGCCGGATGGAAGAGAGGGAGGTGTAGGAGCTGAGATGAAAACATAGAAAGCTTGATTAGTGTATTGTGTATACCCCTCAGAAACACCATTGTAAAGTGACTACCAATTGACTAATTGTATGATAAAGGGTTCGCTTGTAGTGATGAACAAAAGAATCATCACTCAACTCTGCAGTTCCCCTCAGCTCTGTGGAGCTTTATAGCAACATTAAGCTAAGCTAAGTTTTGGTTTTCCTTCTCTACTGTCTCATAGCGTCATTTTCTGGCCACAGCAGGAAACTGTTTTCAGTTTCCGAAGGTTTGACATTACCTGCTCAGCCCCAAAAAGTAGACATACGAAACTAGCAACTAGCTAACAGTAGGGCATAGTGGAGCACTTAGCAGCTGAAGAGCCAGATATTTCCCCCAGGAGTTGGTAGAGACCAGAAACAAAGCTAAAAGAGAGTGAATATTAGACTTCCGTTGAAAAGATGGACAGAAACACAACACCAAATAAATGGAATTGTTTCAACGTGTATCTGCTGAATATGCAGAAGGCAACTGTTGCTAACACGCCACATCAACTTAAAATGTGATACTATATCAGCATTGTGTTCACAGCTTGTTTCCCTGCCCCCAAGTTGCCAAAAAAGATCAGTTACTAGGTTTCATTCAGATAATTTGGATATAGATAGACACACTAAGTTGAGAATGTCATATAGAAAAGAAGTTGTGCGATTTATTCATATCCTACATACAATCACAAATTACTATAACATGAAAAGTGCTATGTACATTATTTTTCAGCCATTTCTTTAAGTTTGGGTTAGAGTGGAATCGAGTGGAAGAATTAGGCTAAGCTCTTTTGAGGCGGCAGTGATTTTTGGTCACTGGTGGGCAGAAAAATGCCAAAACATGCTGACAGACACACAACTCTCTTTGAAATTATCACCATATGTAGTTGTCCTGGCTAACATGATAGCAAACAGAAGCCTGTTTACACATCCAGCAGACGCAGAGCAACATTATCATCTCATTTGAGTTGTATCTTTGTCCATCTGCTGTCAGCTAGTCTCCGCCTGACGCTTTACAGCAACAACATCTGATTATGAGAGCAAATGTACCTGCTTTACAACGAGCGCCTGCTGGAGAGGGAGACCACTGCAGACTGGGGTTGCATAGGATCTCTGACACTTCACCATCCAGCACCGACTGCGCAGGACAGGAGAGAGACACACTGTCTCCAATCTGATAGGCTGCTTGGGTGGGTGTGGCTATAACATCACCGGTGAGAGGGGGAATCCCACATGTGGAACCTGGGACAGGAAGAGAGGAATTTTGAGCAAGAGGAAGTGAGGAAAACATTAGAAATATTGTGATAGAGTGCCGCAGGGATGGCGTTTTTCTGTAGGCCAACCTGGAAGTTAGTTTCACCCTGGTTCCCTCGACAAAAAGCCAATAGGATTTTTTTTCCTTTGAATTACTGCAGAAAATAAGCTTACTAAAATAAGCATACTTACACGTTTTGTTCAGCTTGATAATCTTAACAAATAAACACAACTTTTATGATTCTTGAAGCCTACATACAATTTCCAAAAGTAAAAAGCTAATGTTATAATTGGCTATAAACCAACTATACCACGGTCACATGACTTTAACGTCACCACTGCTAAACTTCCAACTTGTGGTTTGATTTAGCTCTTACCTACAAAAGCCTTTCCTCTCACAAAGTTTGTAGTTTTTTAAGAGCGCAAGTATAAACACAACAAGACTGTAAAGGTGAACTGGTGAGTAGATTGGTTTTCATGTTCAGTGTGATGATGTTTAACGTCCCCAACAACCTCTGTAGTCTTATTTAGACACTTGTAAGGATGTAGACATAAAAGCTTAAAGAAATCAGGACTGGGGTATTTACTGATGTATTGTATGGCCTAGAATAAAACATCCCTATTTCAGCCATCTAACCAAAAACCCATTCAGAAAACCCAGAGACTTCAGAACGAGGTAACAGGAAGTGCTTAAATGCTAACTAGTTTCAAGGTTTTAGGACTCATTCCTGTGGAACTCTATTCCTAGACAGTTATATCTTGTGGGTGCACAAGATTGAGCAGTATAACATCTATAGAATTGGGTAACCTGCAAATGAATCAACATTTGCATAAAAAAGACACAGTGACAGACAATCATGCTGATTGTCTCGTCTTACTTCACCTGCTTCTTGGCCTATGGGCCAGCTTCAGACTAAATTTAATTGAAATCTGTTATAGTGACATATCCTGCTTTTAAACAAACGATACAACAAAAAAACAATTCTTCTTAGTAATGCGAAGACATACTTTTACAAACCCTTGTTTCTGTCGTCCACCTCTGGTTTTCAGTGCACCGAGACACAGCGTTTCCACTGAGGTGATGGCCGCTTATGCAGGAGTATTCCACTATGCTTCCAACCTGGTAAAAATCTCTTGGATTCTGAGAAAGAAATACAACACTTAATCACCTAGATAAAACTTAACACAGAAACTAATTACAGAAGAGATTCTTTTCAAACGAGCTACAAGTTTAATACAGTTTTGGAACCTTTTCTGTGTCTGAAAACAAAAAGCCAAAGTTGACAATAATGGAAATATCACTTTTGAAGACTCACCTCAACAAATCCATTCCTGAGGTTAGGAGGTGGACCACATGTTTTAGGTGGAGTCACAGAGAGACTGAAGCACTGAGGCTCCATCCTCCTGTACACACAGTTTACAATGAGAAAACTCTCAAAAAGCATCTCTGATACTTCTAAAGTGTTTGGATCAGATTAGACTGTGAAGAAATGATCATTTGATTTGATCACATTCAAATCCATAACTATGATCAAATCATTAAGGATATCAACAATACATTTCTTTTGTGGTCATGAAGATATAAATGAAATATGCAGGTATGTGCATTTTTTATAATCAAGCTTTGAAGGCAAAAATCTCCCATTCTGTAACAAATGTGGTTAGTACAAGATAAACTTCATATTTCAAGTTAAAACCTTTTGACAGATTTAGGGTTAGGGAAAGTGTCTGCTCTGCTACTGCATGACAAACAAGTTGTTGTGTGTTCATGTCCTTACTGTAAATACTGGATCTCTGGCTCCTCACAAGGACTCCGCTCCTCTTGCAATCCAGTGCAGTAGCGGCCGCCTCTGCTGGGCGCGGGATTGTTGCAGCTGCGAGTCCTCATCCTTTGACCATTGGAACAAGATCCCCAGGATGACCAGCAGCTCCAGCTGCCGTGGATCACCCCTAAGAGAAAAAAACACAAAGATTCTCTTTTGTGTTCTGTGTCGTATGTGAAGGAGTTGGTCGCGCTGACTGGATGCCATGGTAACATAAAACTTCAACATAACCCCTTTAACTTTTGATCATTTTAAAATCTTATCATTTGATTAGTTTAGTTGATTTGTTAAGTTTATACAGATCTTATGAGAATAAATGAGAGACTAAATAAAAATGTTGCAAAATACTTTTGTTTACCTGGTTGCTCTCCAATCACAGCTCCACTCTCGCAGGCTCGTCCGGAGGTTCCCGGCCGGCAGACGCAGCTACACTCGGAGCCTGTCAGCTGCGGCTCTCCGTTGTTCTGGCAGGGCCGGCAGTGACAGGGATGCTCCTCCACCAGGTACTCCTCTGTGGCTCTTTTCAGGTGGAGCTTTTTCAAACCTGCACACTGGACCTCCTTCACCAGCTCATACAGAGGACGCAGCTGTAAAACAATTTACAGTTTAGAGTTTCCGAATGAGCAGATAGAAAACACAAAGAAATACAGTGACTACTAGACAAGGAATTTAAAGATCCCGTATTTTCCTGTGTTTTATTTGAAGTGTTGATCCATAAGAAGATATATTTGTAGTTTTAAGAACCAACCATCTGTATGTAGTTTTACATCTCCTCCATCAGGCTTCTCTCTGGAGCTCTAGTAACAATGGGTCAGTGAGCCAATCAGAAGAGAGGAGGCTCTGAGCCTCTCTTCTGATTAGCTGACTGATTTCTGAGCAATAAGAATAGAGCAGATTTCAGGTAAACACTCAGAGAAACCAAGTCCTGGTAGGTTGGATGGTGAGTCCAGTTGGGAGGGGCTTGGGGTGTGGCTGAAAGCAGTGACTGCTTTGTTGTGACATCACAAAGTTACAGAAGTCCTGACGGCTCATTTTAAGGCTTCTGAATACAGGCTGTGTGCATTTCCCTGTGGACTGAGCACTTTGATACTTAATTTCACACAATAATAATTTCACAGTATTAATATAAGACCTAGACCTGCTTTACAATCATGATGTATCACTACAAAATCAACATGTATGGCAAGCAAAGGTAAGGGGAATAATAGGAAATAGAAAATATCAAAAAAGAGCCTTTTAATCAATCGGTCGTTCAGTAAGATATAATCAGCTGTGTCGACTCTCATACCTTCTGGTCTATGACATCAGGGAAGTCTTTGACAGATGAAGCCCAGTTATCATAGACCTCTCCGTTAGCTTCTGGATTTTCCAGATCCAGAACAGACAGAGCAGCTATGAAGGACAGATCTCCACCAAAAATGTTGACCTTAATGGGCATCTTATTTACATTGTGTCCTGTGGAAAAATGACAATAAAAACTACAGCTCAATCCAGTTTGTATATGATTGTCAAGCTTAACTTCGTCAATTCAAATCCAATTGAAATAAATGATTTCTTTGATTCTGCACTGTGTGGTTTGAAAGTGTATATATGAAGGCTTTCACTCACCATGGCTGGATGATAAAGATTTTGTCAGTTTTTCACAGACAGTTTTCACTTTCTTCCTGAACAAACGGCGTTTCACTTTCCTCCAGCACCTCTTGTACTCAAAGTCTGTTGTATCTTTACACAAGCAACGCAAGAGCAACAGATTTAGTACTCAGTACAGTTCAAAATGCTCAAAATATCAGCTGGCTGACACCAAATTTTGGCACATAGAGAATGTAAGATTTATTTAAATGCTTAAATAAGTCACAATTTTCAAGCTTTTGTTGCTATTAACATCAATACTATGTGTTAAAACCCATGCAAAAAAACAAATTCACAATATCCCCTAAATATATAGCACATTACATTCAACCCCTTTACATTTTACATGCTGAATCAAGTCAATCAAAAAAATCAAACGCTCTTACTGGATGAAGAGAGGAACTGACGGTCTATCTCCAACAAGGCTTGGTATTCGCCTCCGAGGGAGCCCTCAGAGAAGTAGTGTGTGCCGTACGTCTGAAGCAGCTGGCGGTAGGCAGAGTAGTCGTATGTGAGCGGCAGCGAGGACAGGGCCTTCCAGAAGCCTTCGGCCAGGGTAAGATACTGGGGGGCAGAGTTTTGGAACTGTGCCAGCTCCACTTTATTCTTCAGGATTATCAATCTGTGGGCCTGCAAGATAGAGAAGGTAAGACTGGTTAATTAAGACCTTTAACCCAGCTAGTGACAGGGCCTAAAGACAGCAAGTCATTCTTAAAGTTAGTCCAACACTTACAGTAAGAAGGAGGCTACAAAATAATGAGCTATTTGTGCGGTTATGTCGTCACCTTAGACTCAGTGACATCTCTGTGGAAGGTGCGGCGGTCATGTCCCACCAAGGCGTTGGACTGGATGTGTTGCATGTAGGACCAGGAGCTTTCGTAGGATTCATCATTCTCATCATTGTTTACTTTCACCTGCAGCACAAACAAAGGCAGCAACGTTCAACATTTGCTTTCAGTCCAACCCAATACTCAACAACCATTCCATGGATTGCCTTAAAATTTTGCTCAAGCATTCATGTTCCCCTCAGAATGACTTCTAATAACATTGATGGTCCCTGGAGTCATCTAGCACGTCATCAGATCAAAACTTTAGTTAGTTTATGACAAAATACCTGCAAAAGTGAGATTCTTAGCCTCAGCTGTACATTGTGTTTAACACTACAAAGCAAATGCTAGCATGCTAACATGCTGACTTGGTAAACACAACTCCTCCTCAACATTAGCATGTTAGCATTATCATTTTGCTAATGTTAGCATGCTGACATAAGCCTTACAAAGCTGTTAGCATGGCTGTAGACTCTTGTTATTATATTGGTTTATTTAACAGGGACCTAGGATGTATTAACACACTATTTCCATAAATGTGCATGAGTTAGCCAAAGATCAGTTCTCCCTATGCAGAAAATACAGTAACCTAAAATTACTAGAAAAAAATTGTGGTGAAAATACATTTCTATATTCAAGCATACATTACCAGTAACGTTTGGAATAACACTGTATTTATTTTGCTTTTTGAAAACACATAAGTAAATATGATATGTAATGAGATTCATAATAAACTATTATAGTAACATGATGGATAAAAGAAACAGCTGGATGATTGACTTTTCAAGCGACACCTTTACTTTTCTCCACACTTTGATCACATCACGATAACACTTCCTGTCTCTAAGTCACATATCACTAAACTGACCAATCAGAGGCAAGAAGGCCTTAGACTGAGGTAATTAAAAGGAAAACTAAAGAGATGGATTCAGGAGGTTACTATAACTGTTTTTAAAGATGCAGGTGTAAATATTTAAACTTGTCAATATGTAAATAATAATAGTGGGAACATGAATATGTAAATAGTAAACTGTATAAACAATGAACATATATTTGAATAAAATTAACTCCAATATACAGTATGAATCAACACCAAAACCTTACACTATCTTGTTAATCATGGTTTAGTTTCATCAAGTGTCATCGCAGCGACCCAGCAACTAGCTCAACTAAATGGAATGCACTCATTTTTACTGTTATCAATTACACCTGTGCTTTTTTTCAAAATGGTCAACTCACCTCAAAGTTGTACCGGAGGATGTTCCGTGGCAGTCTGTAATAGACTTGGTGGTCACCACTGAACACCTTCCTGCACTGGCCTCCAAAGCTCAGAGTGTTGATCACACCTGCTCTCAGTTTCCCTGTCAACACGTCATACCTGTAAAACGGGATACAACAAATCAATTTGATGGACTTCTTATCCAACAGTTGTCTGCATGACATATACTCATTCGCAAGTAGATAGTAAGGACCCAGTTTCCTGGTGGTGGTGGAGTGACTCACCCTCTGCCTGTGAAGTCAGAGTTGGGAGGTGTTTTGTGAAGGTCACATGAGTACTGGCTGTTGTCTTGGCCACAGCCTCTCTCATCCAGACCATCCTCACAGTCCTGGTCTCCGTTACACAGAAGAGAGCGGCTGATACACTGACCTGCATCAGGGTTTCAATAATACGTTTTCATTCCACATTGCAAAAGACATCATTTACAGAGAGAAAAAAATTGAATAATATGGATTATTATATCTGTAAAGTTTTTTGAATTATATATATATATATTCAAAAACTTTAACCTTAACTTTAACCCTGAAAAACTGACCCCAAAGAACGTAAATAAATAAATAAATGAATATGTATAGAGGAACTTTTGCTGTCATTTGAAATAGAAATTCTTCCTAATATGAGAAAATATCTGAGGCATTTTAGTGTGATACAATATACAGTATGTTGCCACATACCGGAGGTGCAGCGGAACCTGTCTCCGCATCCTGTTTCCAATGGACATCTTTTCTGTGGGACACACGGTTGTGTTTGTGTTGCTTCTCCTGAACATGGCACACCCCCAAACTGGGCATACACTTGCACGTGGCGAGTACGCACCTGAAAAGGAAGCGATTATACACATTGAGTTAAAGAAGAGATCAAATGCAAGGATGATCAGTTTCTCTTCTTTCTTCTGACCATTGTGGTGGCTCTATTTCAGGTCCCAAATGATAATAACTTCAAGCTGTGGAGTTGTTATGAGACTGAAGACTGAAGTTGTACTTTTATTTTTAAAGATAGAGACAATTGCTATTAGATGTCTTAGAGATTTTGACAGTATGATTCAATCTGGAGATACAAACAACTGATTTCATCACTCTAGTGAGCCCGTCTGAATATCAAGAGACTCTACATTACATCCCGACCCAAGTTGACAAACTCCATTTTCAGGCCTCTCCTCCGGTGAAAATCAAGTTTTTAACCTTATTAAAATGTCCATGATGTTTTTTATATAATGAACGACATATCACGAGTGAAAAAGGCCATCAATGCCATGACGGAGCTACAGTGAACCAGTTACAGTCTCATAAAAACAGATTCATACAGTGAGGGTGTCATACCTCATGAAACTACAGAACCAATCTCATCAACTTGTGGGGACAGGGGGCGGGGCTACATAAACCTGAAACCTTGTTAGTACAGAGACTGAGAGTTTGCATTATCATAGGGTGACCAGATGTCCCCATTTTCCAGGGACAGTCCCCGTTTTGGGTGTCTTGTTCCTGGCTGGAGCTGTCCCCGGAAATGTCCCCATTTTTAATCGTGAATTAAAACCAGGCCGGACAGAGTGAGTGGGCAGCAGAGACATCAGACAGGCAGATGTCTCGTGTTGTGTTTGTTTTGACCAACAGAGGTCACTGATGGCTCGCTATAGCAGCTTCATATCACTCTTCTTTTACTACTAGCCACTTGCTCACCATCTTGATACTCTCTGCTGTTTCACCTGTCAGTTAGCAGCAGTGGTGGGCGGGGCTCAAAACCTAATCCAGCTTTCTCAGTGAGGAAGTAACAGTAGATGTGCTTCCAGCCCCAGTTTTTGATTATTTGTTTTTTTTTTTATGTGGGAAAACCATGTTAAAGAAAATATGAATCATAGCAGAGGGTTTTTACATAGTTTAAGACATGTCTGGAAACGAAAAAAAAAGAACGCTAAAAAAGAAAAAAAATCAACAATCAATTTGGCCGTGCTACCTCCTGATGTGACCAGGCCTTCAGATTAAACCTACAGCATGATTCACACTCTGCTCAGTGGATTTATTTAAAAAGGTTGACATCACGACCATCAGACACCTTTGGACGTTTGGCCATTGTTGTAATAATTTGTGTGTCCCACTGCATTGTGGGAGCAAAAACCTGTTCACACACTTGCATTGTGGGGACTTGCCTGTCATCTGTGAGTAAAACCAGGGTCCCCACAAAGTTGGTTCATTTACTGTATCTTATTGTTCAAACTTGTTTTACAGTAAGGGTTTAAATGATGTAGGTTAAAGGCATTGAGCGTTTAGGGTTAAGTTTTGACCACACCTTCAAGGCAACAAATATAAATATACACAATATCCTCATAAGTAAAATATTAGTGTGTGTGTTGCTTTGAAGTACCTTTGTGCTGGTGCAGCCATCACACTCAGACCACTCTCCATAAGCCCCCCATCTGCAGTTCACAGGCTGCTGACAGCTGAGAGGAATGGACATTAACATAATTAAAAACATTTATGTTATATTATTCTCTCGAGTGAATGTTTATGAACCACGGCGCCAGTGATGTAACAGTTTATGTAACCATTCCCTGTTTTACAATGGAAGATAAAATAAAAGATGCTCCCCTGCTACGACACAACCTTAAGCCAAAAGAAAATTTTACAATACCTACCAAACTGGAGACAGACAGATGAGCAACGACACCAAAGAAGACAGAGCTGCTGCCAAATGCAACTGTGAACAAAAATCAAGAAGACAGTTTACTCAGTCTAAATGATTAAAAAATAGGATAAGATCATTCATGATGAAAACAGACTGAACTAAAACGATACTATCCACTTTTCGATATTAAAGCAACCTTCATGATGTGTTCCTCAGAGTCCAACCTTCTCTTCTGGTCCAGCACCCTAACATCCAGGGTCATATAATCAGCAGTGGAAGGCGATTGTGCAACAGAACCCCAAGTTCAGGAATTCCCACAATGAGGAAACTGGTATTCATCAAGTCTGAACCAGATATGCTCTGCCTCCGTTCACACGGTGAGTCATGAACAGGGAGACTCTGTTCTTTTCCAGTGCAGCTTCAGTCCAAGTCCTGTCACATTTAGTTTTGCTCATTTGTTTTGTCCAACGGCAGTCAGCCCATTAAAAAAAAGTGCTGTATCTTGCGTAAAGAAGCATGACGGGAGATGTTGCGACACAATTGTTTGTCCTCAGTGAGGCGGTCAGAATCTGCACGCTTTAGTCAAAGGTCAGAAAAATCCTATTTTTGCACATGCGTTTGACCCTGTTGCTGTGTAAACATGAATACACATGGGAATAACACACATCTTCATCTGTAATACTGACCTATTATTAGTTTTAATTTAATCCACATTTCATATTTGCAGCCAGGATCACGATATCTTTATTCAAAGCCATCCAGAGTTATTTATAGAGCAGTATTCATAGTTATATTAACATTTTTGGTTTGTTTTATTATTTTAAAATCTGAGCTCAAATATACAGATAGATATTCTTCTACTGCTTCTCCCCCCTTTGTTTCCATCTTTTCAATATTTGAACCACCTTATTCTCAGTCTTGTGTTTAATTGTTTAATACTTGAAGGGAAAACAGTGAAAAACTTAGGTCAAATAGGAAGAATGACGCACAAAATAAAAAAACTAATACACATTAACGTACACACATACTGTTCATTGCCACTTAGTGTTTATAGGGTTTTAGTGTCTTAAATTCTTCTGAAATCCCTTCTTTTCATCTTGGGCACAACTGAAAACATGATGAGTATTTAATTATTGTCTGTCACTTACTCATGTAGACTTCATCTCATTCCAGTAAAGAAAATGCAACAGCGACAAAAGAAAAGAAGACAAATAAATATCGGCCATAAACCAAAAAACCACAGAAAAACCTCACATCTACAGAAAGTAGAGAAACTTTCAGTTTTCTTTTAAAAACAACATAGCTGTGAATCACAGCTAGAGAGAGCGGAGATCTGTCACAGGCTGTGACAGATGTGACACAGCTGAGAGTCACGGCTTTGTCACTGTCTGTGACAGATCTCATGCGGTTTGTTTCAGATAAAAGGACCAAAGTCAACAAAAGCACCCTCACCAGATCTGGATCTCATCCTATAGGTCCAGTCAGAAAAGCACCAGCTGATGACTGGAGAGGTCTGACTGGATTACAGTAAAGAGCTGGGTGTCCTCAGAGGCCCAGGTGTAGCTGCCCTTTAGTGGGGACTTCATTTCTTCTGTAGTGTCCAGCGCCACAACACTGATCTCATACTGTAGCTCCTCAGTATGTCAACATGTTTAGAGGCAGGCAGTGTGTTTGTGTGTGTGTGTGTGTGTGTGTGTGTGTGTGTGTGTGTGTACTGTGTGTGGTTGGGAATGCTGTAAGATTCATATGATCTCTTTTTTACTTTACATATCTATACTAACTTTTTTGCCTTAACTCAGTCATTTCCCCACTCACACAATAACACGTGTGCATCTCCACCTGAAAATGAAGTGAAATTAATGAATAAATGAATCATTTCTATTTCAAAATACTCCAAACTTTTGTTTGGAGTTTGAGTTTGAGTTTGGTTGCTGGCCAGTCCTGGTTGGAAAATCTGGATTCAGGGAATGACCTTGCTTCCCACACACAAGACAATAAGAGCTCAGATATCAGCAGAAACCTAATGAGGATCATGACGTCAAACATGTGTCTGACTGTCTTATTTTGGTCTGCTCTATAGACTTGTGGTCTGCCGCAGTGCCCTGAAGCTACCACTGTGAGGTGGTAAAGATGGAAATGATCATCTTCTATAAATAGTGGATTTCAGTGATAAATCAATTTCAAGGTGATCACCTGGGAGCGAGATAATGAATAATCAAATGCAACATTCATGAGCTCTTCATGCACCAGTATCAGAGGTGGACAAAGAACTTGTAGAATAAAAGCCTGTAGAATATGATACAAAGCCTGTAGAAATGGCCATAAAAACATAATTGAATCAACAAACAGACAGCAATTGTCATTTTCATATTTCTTTTTTGAAGGCAGTGAAGTCTGGTCCTGGTAAACACAGCCAACATTTAAAACTAAAGGAATCTTTCTTTATTTTTAAAACTTCAAGCAGGGACTTCAGATAAGGCCATGGGTGCTCATGGGCGCCTGACTGACAGGAGTTGGCTGTGATAGTTTTTTTTCCAGTGACAAACACAGCACATGACCTATCCCATTTTCAAAATAAAATAAAATAAATTCCGCTGACTAAAAGCTCTGCTTCATAGAAATGTAGTGGAGTCAAAACTACAATATTTCTTTTCAGTGTAGTGGAGTAAGAGTAACAAGTTTCCAAAAATGTAATTCTCAAACAAAGTACAGATACTGGAAAAATATACTTGAGTAGAGTAGTCAGGTAAATGTAGTTTGTTACTGTCCAGCCCTGACCAGTATAAAACTGCCATGGAGACACAAAGGCACCAGTTTGTTTTTGAACTTAAAGCTGCAATAACCAATGTTTGTGTATGTGAAAGGGGTTGCATAGTCTCATAGTGACAAAACCCACAAATAATCATATTAATAATACAACAACCACCTGACTTGTGATGAGTTTTATAGCAACTTCAAAGATAACTGTTTTTTGGTTTTGTTTTCTGGTGCACAACCTGCCCAAACAGCACACACACAAAGTTAGCGACTAGCTGGTGAACATGGAGTGATTAGCTGCTGAAGAGCCACATGTTTTTCTCCCAAGTTTGTAGAGACCAAAAACAGAGTCACATTCATCAGGTGGACACAAACGCAACTCCGAGTGAGTGATTAGTAAGGCTGGGCCTGGGTTAAGGTTGAGTTTAAGGTAAGGGTTAGGGTTAGGCAAGTAGCACTTATGGTTAAGGTTAGAGTAACTCCTGGAGGGAGACCGTGTGTCTGTGTCTCTGTGTGTGTGTGTGTGTGCGTTTGCTATGCAGAGTATGTGGAGAGTGTGTGAGTGGTCCTCAGAGCCTGTGTGTGGTGTGGTCTGACGACTCAACGCCTAAAACAACTTGCTGCAGACATGTGAGCGGGTGAGACTCACATGTACTACTGACTGAACACGTACTGAAATGTGACTCCGCACAGGCTGGGAACTAGGCCGCCTGCTGTGAGAGAGTGGAGGAGCAGTGTCCTGACATGTAGACCGATAATATTTAAAGTTTGACAGAAGAAAAAAGTAGTTGAGCTCAATTTTAAATGATTTTCTTTCAACCCCTGTTCGGTTGATCATAGTTTCTTTCCGAAAATAGTTTTGGCACATGGGGCATAAACAAAACTTGCACCTTACAATACAGGTGAAACTAACAGACTTAATGGAGTTACTGTACAAATACAATACAGGTAAAATGATAAGCTAGATAAGACCCTCCACTACATTTCACAGGGAAACATTCTACTTCACATTTAACCACCTTCAGTTATAGATGGAGGACTTTACCTTGTGGAATATGGTGGTTATTGTTCCAACAGTAAAAGCCACAATTATTGATCCGAACGCACCACAGTTTAAACATGAAGTGTATGAGGGCAGAGATTTTGAATACTTCTTCAGGACAGACATTTTGACAGAATTACGTTTCAAGAGAGAGTTTTGTTATTGTACTTTCATACAACTAAACTGTAGTGACATCTCTCCATATGCAGCAAGCGTAAGAATAATAGAAGGATAATACATTGGTAAAATAGACAATAAAAACATAGGCAGGGAATAAAAATAAAGTAAATTATAGAAGACTAGCATGTGTTTAGATGCAATATACAAAAAGCCTGTAGAATATGATACAAAGCCTGTAGAAATGGCCATAAAAACATAATTGAATCAACAAACGGACAGCCATTGTTATTTTCATATTTCTTTTTCTAAGGCAGTGAAGAAGTTTGGTCCTGGTAAACACAGCCAACATTTAAAACTAAAGGAATCTTTCTTTATTTTTAAAACTTCAAGCAGGGACTTCAGATAAGGCCACGGGTGCTCATGGGCGTCTGACTGACAGCACTCATATAGGCGAATTACATTTTTTCCCTTATACACAGTAGAAACAAAAAACACAAAGACAGCTATAAAACAGAAAGAAACCAAAAGCAAATGGAATAATATAATGCTGGATATACTAAGGATGTTTATCGGGGTAATATGTGCAGTCAAATTGGCTAAGAGAGAACGATATGAATATAGGAAATTAAAACACTGCAGCAAAAATAATTCCGATTAGAAAAATGCAGACACCGCTTACACACACCCTTCACCGCCTTGCATCATAATTCAACGTCCCTGTCTCCACTTAATACTGTGTTTTGCTCATTGTTCCTTCACCATGATGTTTCAGCTTCATTGTGCACAATGATGTATGATGTATGATGAGTTTGACACCAGTGGTCTGATGATTATTATATAAATAAACTGTATTTTTATACTTATTTTATACTTAAAAAATCTAATGTTGTCTACTTTTATCAGGAATTCAGCATAGTGGCAGTAGCTTCGAGACCAGATTTGACAGAAAATAATGACTATACAGCAAAATAAAAGAATTCAATTAAAACAACGTTTTGTTTTCTTGCGAGTGACTTCAGTGTTTCTAAAAAAAAAATAAAAAAAAATAAAAAAAAAAGCGTGCTTGCAGGTCTGCTCATGTCCCAGTCATCCTTCCTTGAGATCTGCGGGTTGTGTTTTTTCTTTTTAACCCTGAGCTCGCCGGCAGATGGCGCCCTCCCCCTCTCCCACCCCCCTGCATCAGAGTGTTACATTACATTACCCGGGCACAGGCGCAGAGCGTCCCTCCAGCGGGACGGGATTTCTTCGACAGCGTCACCACCCCTCATGGAACACATTCGTGGCTGGCTGGTAGGAAGGAGTCCTCGCTCTGTTTGGAGGGAGTGAGGAGTTCATCTGAGTCACCTCGCCGTTTTGGCCGTTGTGTTTGGACGGAGAGCTCACCGCTGTCCACTGTGAGTTACTTCTCCTCTCTGTCCTGCATGTTTAATGTGTTTACGCAGCTGCATTGGAGCCGCCACTAACTGATAGTGGCCAGCTTGACTCATAATCACAAACGCAAAGCTTTAATGTGTTACACACAGGGACTTATCCTTGTTGTTGTGAGTCATTGTGTCAGAGCTTTGTTGTTTACATTTTCTCCACGATTCTTGCACAATAATCCCAGAAAGCGTAACACAGGAGCAAAACGCCTGAGCCCAAACTGTGAAGCGTTCTTGAAAACAAGCCTGACGAGCCTGAAAGCACTGTGGGGCAGTAACGTTGTCCTGTAGTTTTAATGAAGTAGAAAAAGAAGCTTGTCAAGGTTTACATTTGACAGAAAAAACATCTGTCAGGTCTACAGGTGCTACAAGGTGGAAAGGTAACTGCAGTAACCAGATGTGAAGGAGTTTGAGTTACTTCACTGGATGATTTCCATTTGGTGCAGTTTAAAAGGGGAATATTGTTAACTGTTTATTTGTTTTTTTTATACTGTATAGCCAGAGTCAAACTATTTGTCAGTGCAGCAGTTAGTCGACATACTTATCAGCAACTGTTTTTATGATTAATGAATCACTGATGCCAAATATTCCCTTTGCAGTCCCAGTTTCTGAGATTGTGAGGATTATTCTGTCTCTGGCAAAACAGGAAATTTGAGAGGAGTTAAAGAAATACGAACAGGCGTTTTTGCTCTCTGTTATTGAATAAACATGATCAGATGACCGAGAAGAAACGATGGATAGATTAATCAGTGATGGAAATAACGGTTAGTTGCAGCCTCTATCATACAGAAACACAGATAGAGTACGTCCAGCTTTATTTTTTATTTGCAGCATGTCAAACAACCACTGGATAAATTACAGTCTGCATGCCAGGTGGCTTGCAACCACACTGCAGGAAAATGCATTTTAAAATCTTACTTTAATGTTCTCCACAACTTTATGTCCTGATCTTGAGTGTGTTAGAGCCCACACCTGTTCGTGTGAAGAGAAATGGTGTTATTTCCAGCTGAGAGGGTAGTTTAGTCTGTCAGTCAGTCTTATCAGCCTGAGACAGAGTGAATAAGCTTGTGTGTCTCCAGCTGTGTGTACTGTGTAGACCATCAGCGGTGAACAGAGAGAGACTATACAGCCAAGCTGATGAAGAGTTACCCTCTCTCCTGATGGATACATGTAGTGATACTAAAGCTTTTCACTGCAAAGTGTATTTCGTCTCCACTTAAATGAACATAACATAATGTAACAGTAATTATTTCTTAGCAGACTGCACATGAGAACGTATCTAACCATCACAGAGCTGCATGATGCTGAACTTTAGAGGCTAATATAATGACATTTGAGAGTTAAAAACACAACATCTAATCATGTATTTAACATTTTGGGCAAGTAGCCTCATATGTGGCAATCAAAGTGTTGTCACAAGGACACGCACATTGTCAAGGAAGATCTCTATTTCTTTATTTCATCTTCAAGATTGTTCACCGGAAAAGAAGTTATTACAAGTAATTATGTTACTGAAACAAATCACGAATCTGCAGAAATACTTCAACCCAATTCAAGACAGAATAGTGTCAAATATAAGTTATATACAGCGGGGTCCAAAAGTCCAATAATATAAATGAATGCAGTATATTAGTCGAGCTCTAACAGAAATATAAAACTGTGACTGCAACATAGGAAACAGTGAGGGTCCATCTTTGTGTGTCACTAACAAAAATGAATGTATTATTAAGATGTGTATGACTGATAGAAGGAAAGATGCTGAACTAACAGGACAACGCTTACGAACATGAGTTAGCATCAGCTGGTATGAGGGGAGGAAAAGAGGAGATTATGTGACTGAGTGCATTAAGGTTTTCACTTAGTTTAACATCAACAGCTAAATAGAGAACTTTGGGTTTGGGCAGAAATATTGGCTTCATATTGATTCATTGGTTGACCGTTTTTTTTTTTTTTGATGAACTGATTAAATGTTTTGTGTGTAAAATGTAAAAAAAAAAAAAGCACATCACTGAAGCTGACATCTTCAAATGGCTTGTTCCAAACCTGCAAGACATTTCTTTCTTTTTATTATTTACAATCATGTAAAACTGAGAAAAGCAACAAATCCACACATTCAGTAAATGGCTTAAAGATTAATTGACTGATTAATTGAAGCTATTCATAATTAATTTGCTTTTCATTAGCTAATCAGTTGATTTGCTAAGAATTGGGTCCATTGTTAGGTGAAAACTATTTTCACAAAAATCCACCATAAAAGTATTTCATACTGCAAAGGTCTGATCATTTATCTTATCCATGCTCGTGAATGACAAGGCAATATTTTGCAAAAGTGAAATGGAAACACTTATTTAAGTCACATGACATGACTTGAGTGGTCACATGACTTTCAAAAACACTGCACGGACTATTGTCTCCCAACAATCCCTGATGTGTTGCGGCTGTCAGATAAAAGGGGTTTGCCTTCGTCGCCGTTGAGTAAATACTGCGGTGGGTGCTGTCAAAATCCCTGTCCCAACACTATAAATGTAAAGAAAAATGCTGACCTGTTTAATTGGAATGATATTGCGAGAGAAGAAGACCCAGCATTAGTTGCATAACATAACATCAGTAGAAAAAGAGACCATTCGCAATTGTGTTTTGTCGACTTTCCCATGAAATCACTTCTATTTTGTACAAAACTGCAGTGGAAACTCAGCTAGTGACTTGTTCTCAGTGTTTTTTTCTTTGAGGCCACATACTTTTTCTTTTTTTTTCTGGCCTTTGACACATTTTTGGGCCCTGAAATTTTCAAAATGTCAATATTTAGACAGCTTTTAAGTTGCCATTGAAATCTGAAAATGAGATTGCTATTCATATCTTAGTCAGAAAGCAGCCACAAATATATCCCAAAGATACTGTGAAGTATTTTTAAAACAATATATCAGGCTGAGAAATCTCTTAGGGACTCTTATCTATCAAACCTCACATGGGGACCAGGCTTCTGGGTTGAAAACCTCTGGATTAGAGGATAAATAAATATGAATCCCATACAAGGATAAGTAAATAAGATCTAAATGAGGCCCAGAACGTAGTAGGGATAGATTTCACAAGTGTTGACAGAAATCCAGCAGTGCTGGCACAGAATGAATGTCATGTTCAGAACAAAACTGTTTACTGTTTCAAAACGTGCCTCTCCAGGAAGAATTAAGCGTGTGAATACCTGGAAGAAACTAATGAGTAAAACATGCTCGCGTTCTGATTTAGACCCGCTGGTCCTCCCTGCTGTCCAATAAGTGTGGTGTACTATGATTCATCACTTGATTTTTTCAAAGTACATGAAAAAAAACATTAGACAAAGTCTAAAATTTCTAAAATGTGCTGAAAAATTGCAGCTGAAACATATGAAATCCTTTTATTGCCTTAACATGTTGAATCTTTAGAGATTTTAAAACAATAACAATGTGATAGATAATGAATGAAATAAAATAGTATCTTGGGTTGAAGCCCCCAAACAACTTGAACAGCATTATTGAAAAGGATTAAAGTGGTTGTTTAAAATGGAAGTGCCCATTGTTGAAAGTTCAGTTTAAGTGCAAGCACTGAATGAATTTCAAGTTTAAAACCTGAAAGAAGCTGTAGGACTATCAACTATCAAGTGAAAGTGTAGAAAGGAGTTAAAGTTTATGTGTAAAGCGTGCTCGCTGAATGACACTGAATGTCCAAGTTAAGTTCTTTAAGTTGGTTCTGTCAGCGGTTGCACTGAGTGAACTTAAAGTAGAGTATCAGTTGAAGTGAAGGTGCTGAAAGGAGTTGAAAGTTGTAGTACAAGTGGAAACATTAAGTATATAAAAGGAGGTGAAATGTCCCTGAATGTGAAGTGTAATTAAAACAAAGTTGTAAGTGTCAATGTGGAGTCCTGAAAAGAAAATGTGTGTGTTTATATGGAAGCACTGAAAGGAACTGAAGTGTCAGTTTAAGTGTATATGTTGAGTGAAGCTCAAGCAACAGGTTCAAATGTAAGCGTGAAGTTTAAGTAAAATTATTAGATGAAGTAAAAGAGCTGGATGCAGTTGAAGTGTTAATTTAGACATTAAGAGGAAGTAATGAAAAGAGTTGTTTTGTCAGTTGAAGTGTAAGTGATAAACGGAACAGTAAAGCTCGGGTGAAGTGAAGTCCTAAAAGGAGTTAAACTGAGAGTCCAGATTCTTAAGGGAAGTTAAATTGCAGTTAAAATTGAAGGGGTAAAAAGAATTGAAGTGTCAGTTTAAGTGTGCACTCTGAGTGAAGCTGAAGTGACAGGTTAAGTGTAAGCTGTGAGTGAAGATATTAGTTGTAGTGGAATTGCTGAAAGGAGTTGAAGTGTTAGTTGAAATGCGAGCAATGAAAGGAGTGGAAACATAAGTTGGAAGTGTATGTGACAAAAGAAGCTGGAAGAGTCAGACGAAATTAAGTAATGATGTGAATTTGTGTTAGTCCAAGTGTAAAAAATGAAAGACGGGTACTGAAAGTAGTTAAAGTGGCAGTGAGAATAGAAAGGAGTGAAAGTTTCAGTTTTAAATGAACATGCAGAGTGAGGTTAAAGTTAGTGAGGAGTTAGTCTCAGTTCATGTCTAAAAACAGAGATCAAAAGCTGAACAGATATCAATTACTGAAATCACTTGGATACAAAAAAAATGATTTAAAATAGTTTTAAAACCATCAAATGTCAAATCCTGCATAAATCAAAATCCGAAAGAACATGAATGTCTAAAAGCAGCACAACTGTAAATATTATTCAGCTAATTTATGCTGTTTGGAAAACATTAAATATTAGAGGTCAAAGGGGTGGGCTGGGTTCCTGAAGAGGTTCCCGTCCTTTCAGATTTAAAGTATTTAGCAAAATGTTTGGGAAGTGGGAACAGATTTCACCTGAATTCAGCTGAATGTTATTTTTATTCATTTAGAATAAACCTGATAGATGTTGAAGTGGGGTTACATAGTGAAAAATTATGTCATTTGATGGATGCTTTTAGCTAAAGCACTTTACAGTCCTATGACTATACAGTTTGATCACGGGTTAAGTTAAGGAGTGGGAAAAGTCTCCCTGTTTAATGGTGATAGTGGGCAGGGCCTTTGTGGGTTATGTAGTTCAGCTGGGGGGACTGCACTAAGACACTAACATTCACCACATGTTTCCCCCACAGCTCAACACCATGGCTGCTGGTCTCACCACGGTCTTCTTCATTCACATCTTCACTGCTTTAGCGCTGGAATCAACCTCTGTGAAAGGTATGTTCACGAATATTCATTAGGTAACCATTCTTTTATTTTTTTAGTTTAATGCATTGCATAACTAGATTAGAATTAGCATTTAAAGACTTGAGACAGGTTTGAAAGTAGGATTTCTTGGCATTGATGATGCTTTCTTTGAAATTTGGTGTCTTCTGGTGGCCTATTGATCTGTTTGGTTTGGAATCAGAAATTTCCAGATGGAATTTTTTTTGACATAAATCTCCTTTTAATGGGCCACAGGACAATGTCAGCCTGGAATAATAGAAAACATTAATAGTTGCATAGTTTCTGTGTTACTTTGGCGTTCAAACAAATATGACATGTGCTGCACAACAGCGAAGGGAACAGCCAGCGGATTTCTAGTGAAGTGGCTTCCCAGGAATTCTGGAGAGCAGAGAGCACTCCGCTGCTGAACAATGAGAAGCTGTTTATGTGTAGAGCCCCCCCCCCACCCCACTCCTTTTTAGCAGCAGTGGCTCTGTGCCATCAGAAAGGCTATGTATTTGCATACATGAGCCATGTTTTATCCACAGATATAAACAGGGTCTACATTGGCCATTTAAGTCACGCACGGACATACTGTGCTTCGTCCTGTTACATAACGCTGTCAGTAAATTAGTGGAGGCGTGGACGGAGGACGTGTTCCCCTCGACTCCTGTTCTCCTGCTACTTTTTATTCTGTTTTTGTTTCATGCCACTACGTGGGATTGAACAAAGCAGGTGTGTTTTTCTCCCTGTAGCAGAAACATGGGAGTGAGAGCCAACAGTGTGTTCATAGAAATCAGTAGTGCTTCAGCTAAGTGTAATTCCTCCAGCTGGTTTGCCAACCTTTAATGGCCTGCAGAAATCTGAATCGCTGCCTTGATATCAAATTTAGTTGAGTGATTTAGATTGCACTGGTGTCACTGTGGTGAATGGCAGCTTGCCCAGTTGGAGAAACAACTACATGTAACTGAAATACAAATATACACTGAACATGTTCAGGATCTTAGAGTTTTCTAAAAGATAGCCTACTTCATTATGCAGACACAGGCTAACAGTTTTTAGCAGACACGCTAATTAAGACAGCCGAACTATGCAAGCTGACTATCCTTTGCTAACTTGCAACATTAGCTACACCAGCCGGATGTATTTACTCATATTATCATGGCTGATCTTTATAGTGGCTGTAACTGATATTTTTATAATAAGAGTGCATACAAGAATGTATATATTGTTATATATTAACAGTGTGACAATGTGGAAGGGGTTGCTTGCGGTGCTGAAACTAGGGCTTGGTATTGCTACTGAATTCCCTAATCCCTAATATTTAAGTTACAATACCAACTTTGGTTAGATATGGATGAGATTCTCAGAGAACGAATGCTATAAATCTCTAATTTGGTACCTTATTAAAAATATTAATGTTTACATTATGAATGGACCCCAAAGCAGTTACTTCAATGCACTTTTTAATTTAACGTGACCAACAGTTTAGACACACATCTCAAGAAATAATAGATAGGCAAGTAATGCTAACGTACCTCGGTGCACTGGCTACAGCGTTTACTGCCCACACGGCTTCTTCTTCTATCAGCTTCTTCTTGCACATCTTCTTGCAAGTTGTCCATATTGTCTCTCTCTTCGCTGTCTTTGAATCGGAAACGCAACCACACATCTGCCTTTAGACTTGCAGGTGTCTTCATTGGAGCCACATCTTCCATGTTTTTATCCCTCACATGGCCAGTTCTTGTTGCACGAGAAGGTTGGTGACACGAGACTAACGTGATTACAGCTGCAAACAACTGTAAAAGGCGAGACTGTCCTCAAGCCCATAGGTCGTCTGTGCAGCAGGTTATTATGACATAGTTACATTTTGTTGTTAGGTGACATCTAGTGGCCGTAGTAATTATGACAGGAGCAAATGGAAAAGTTTGGCGTCGTATAAAGGGAGACAAAGTTCACGTCAGGAGGAGGTTGTGGTGGATGGATGAATATGACACAGGAGAGCGGTGTTCGATTCCCATGTGAAAGTAGCAGTTTATGTTGTTTCTGTTATCAATAACCGTTCAACAAAGTTAACCATGTTATTATTATTGTACCCATGACAACAAAGATTGTCAAATGTTGAGAAAGTGCTTATTTACTTTTCCTAAACCTAACCAAGCCATGTAGTACGCCGCTCTCGGTGCAGTCCGCGTGTTTATTATTGTAACTATGACAACCCTGGTCCGGCATTCCTGTCGCCATAGGGACGCTATTTCAGGAGACACTCCTATTGGTCGTATCAGAAGAAAAATGACCTACATGGTTAGAGGACTGGTTGTAAAGGGAAATATTAAAAGACAGATCTCTGGATTTTATGAACCAGATCAGATTATTCAAATGAAGGTTAGATTTTTTTCAACCCAGCCCGAGATGAAACTACAGAGAATTATTACCTGAATCTGCAGCTCCCCTCAGCTGTTTATTGTCTATCTGTGCAGACCACAACTTTACAGTTTCAGTTCACTCTCATAGCATCATTTCAGCAGCAGCAGCTGTTTTCAGAGAAATAGCACTAAAAACCCACTGTGCACCCCCTTCCTCACAGGAGCACCACTGTTTATGTCCCTCAGGAATCAGGACATTGGTTCTTAATGTGATTAGGTTTCTTCACTAGAGAAACCTTTTTTTCTCTCCACAGTTTGCCAATAAGTCTTGTTAAGTTAGTAAAGAACTGTAATCAGTGATGAGAGCATTGCGGCCCTTCGCCAAGGGAGGAAATAGCTTTTCTAAATGCACAGGATGAGGTGTTTCCCCCTGAGAGCGTACTGATTGATGTCTGAACATGTGACTCTGTAAATAACCATTTGCCCTCTGTGCTCACCGGAAAGACATTAATAACAGCTTCCCCCCAACACATTGTGCAGATGTTAATAAACGCTATAATAGGAAAAACACACATTCATTATCATAAAGAGGTTGCATAAACAGAGCAAGACAATAGGCTGAGGTTCTACCTGCTAGCTTCAGCGATCTGCTGATGGTGCGAGTTAGTCCTTTAAAAGAAATTAATGCTAGCTGCTATTTCCTGCTCTCCTCTGAAAAAATGGCTAAAAGGAAACACATCTGGGCTTATAAAAACACATTGACAAGGATGTTTTGTTTCACATGGAAATAGACAGTGGTGGTAGCACTCAGAGAAAAAATCACGCAGTAAACATGTTTACTCGGTAGAGCAGTGATAGTTTGCCCCAGAAAGAGGAGTCCTGTAATGAGAATACGCTGTAAATTGATATAACCGTGTTGGTAATATTGTCTGTGTGTTGTGTGGAGCTAATGACTGTGTTCAGAAAGCTGCTCACATGTTTACTTACACCAGACGTGAACTCTGCTTGGCAGCTGCTGAGCAAACACAGCAGCACTCGCCTTGACGTACGAGCACAGAAATGAAGCCTGTCAGTTTGCAGGGAGCTCTAGTTATTCTAACAAGACAGAGCTGTACACAACACACAGTATATATGTTAAAGGGTATTATGTGAGATGTGAGATCATGGAACAAAACATCTTTTCCTTTTTGGTTTCCTGTATTTTTCACTCACTCAGCAGTGAAGTTTTCAGATCAGCTGTTAAACATAAGTGGCTTAAAAAAAATACTCACATGTAAAAGTCCTGCAGTGAGAATTTTACTTGAAAGTTGACAAATTACTAAAAGGGGCAGTGGGGAACTAATTCTGACTACTTTATACACTGTTGGATATGCCAGTGTAATTATTGCAGTGCATATGATATATGTTAAATCTGTAGTCTTCAAATGAATAAGAATTATTCTACTTCAGTATGTGCTGCTGCTCCAAAGGTTAAGAATGAATTTCCATCCTCGAGCTATTTCATTGCTTTGATGCAACAAATCTGTAAATCCAATATCTCAGTAAATCAGTCCGGCTCTCTGATTGGCCCACACTGGTCCAACACCACCAGAGATATCTCAGTAGGAATGATAAAAAAAAAAGTGAAATATAGCTGAACGCTCTCACACAACCAAAATGGCAGACTGTCTTTTGAACACACTTTCCCCTGTCATACACACGGTTTACAAGCCACCCACACATCCACATTTATCACGATGAAGTAAGACACAAAAATGCTCGGCATGACCGAGTGTCAAATTGATTTTACTCTCAATCCTGACCTCAGCACAGTTCTGAGGAGGAGTTAAGGATGTGGTAAACAGGTTATTTTTAACCTGTAACTCCCCTGCCCTGAAGCACCCTAAGCAGGCCAGAGGTATTCATCATCTGCTCCCGGTGCTGCCTCTCAGCTGTGAAGGAGCCATCTTGTCCTGACACTTCTCAGTACTCAGCCAGCCAGGGCTTGTGTTGTTGTTGCTCCCTGAAGTGTTGATGAGCTCAGCTGAGTGCTTCCGCTGCTGCTGCTGCTGCTGCTGCTGATGCTGATCACGAACCCTCCTGCCCTGCAAATATAATGTTTACTTAACAAAAAAAAAAGAAAAAAAAGAAAAAAGAAAGCTCCCTCAGCTCTTTGTATAAAGGGCCAGCTCATTAAACATTAAACATATTTCCTCACTTACCTCAGGACTGAAAAATTCTAATATTATTATTCAATGTTTATTTATTTATTTAAGTTTTTCCCTGGTTTTGAGTTGAGCGTTTGATACTGGAACTTTAAGGCCGATACCAATATCGATATTTGAGACGTAAAAGATCCGCTAACAATGTGGATTTTAAAGTAAACACACACATGACACGTCTAAATTTAGTTGTTAATGAATTTTGACTAAAATCTTTATTTGTGTTTGGTAGTATAACAACGCCAGTAAATCCTCTGATAATAGCAGCCCAGCAGATGCATCAGTCGTGCTCTGTGTTTTAAAATGTCTTTCCCAGTTACTATTAATAATCCACAGTTTTTTATTGAACATACTCACTAAACCCACAGAAATAGTGCCAGTGAAAACTGTTGATAGTGTTTTTTGTGAATTACCCAGATTAACTAGAACAGTGTTTTGTAAGAGAGATGTTGAGTATTTCTCAGTGCTGTGACCATCACAAAAGAAACTGCAAAGATCTCTGTTTTATTAGAGGGATATCTTACAACCTGGGCAATATAAAACCATTATTTGGACACAGAAGAAGAAAAGAAAGAACATATTTCTATTATTTTTGTTTATTTGGGTGAACCAGCCCTTTTAAGGTGTAATACGCAGCAATATAATGGAAAGCATGAAGCTAATCGGGATGCTTATCTACCTTTCCATTATATCTATTTATTATTAGCACTATTTTTGTGTTTCGTTTGTACTACGTTGCTTCAGGGAGTTGCTTTGCTGTCTTGTTGTTTTTAAATATGACAATAAAGATACTTGACTACTTGACGTGACTTGACATGCTGATACTTGTGTGTACTGCAACACTTGTTATAGGAAAAGAAGAACTGTGCTCCACTTCTATACTAGATACAAGCGTATCCAGTAAATATTATATGCTAATTGTTATCGTATACTATTTTTACAGTTAGTATAAATGAAATGAATGTACTTGTTAAAGTTAGTACCAACAGGAAATGACACAGAACATGTCAATCCGTGATTTTAGAGGATACGATGCCACTGGAAATCAAACTTCACAAAGACGAAACAAAATCTTTTTCCATAGATTTGCTTTTCTAGATCTTTCCGGAGCTGTCTCAACACCATCCATAATTTGTTTGCATGTGTTGCAACCGTCACAAGCTTCTGATCGTCTTCGTTTGCATTGCAGTGTGCAAAAGTCAAACAGTTTTTAATTTTACATACTGACTGCTTATCGTGCGTTCCTTTTTGCAGGAGCTGAAGGAGCTAAAGTCAGCAGCAAGGGAGCTAAATAGAGAAGCTGCCTGCACACATTGTTTGAGTTTGGCAGCTAGTAAAACAGGATCCATGCGGTCCTTTCCGTGCGGAGTTATTGCACAGTTATTCCACGACAGCCGTGGCCGTGAACTCTCTGACTGCAGCTTTTCACTTGAAGTAAAATGACTTCCATGAAAATGCTGATGTTTGCCCTGTGGCTGAGCCGCTCACTGGAGTTAGTTTGCAGTTATTATCCTGTCCCTCAAGCGCGGCTCAGCCATCCTCAATAGAAACCTTGACTCATAACAGCTGCAACGCAGAGAAGAGAAAAAAAAGCAGATCTTGACACTATAAAAAAGGTTAAGATATGTAATTATTTCTCCCTCTCTGTCTCCCTGCAGTCCTCCCCCAGAGACGCCCACACCTCACTGGCTGTGTCTCCAGCAACATGGAGACTTTCCGCTGCAGATGGCATGTCGGCACTTTCCAGAACCTCTCCGAGCCCGGAGAGCTGCGCTTATTCTACATGAACAAAAAGTGAGGGGTGAAAAGATTGTTATCAATATCACAAATATGGGGTTGCTCTGTGCTTTGAAGGAAATCAAGGTGTGCAGGCTTTTTAAAATATGGGCGTGAAAGAAACTGATAATAATTCCAATCACAGAAAAATATAATAACACAAAAAACATATGCAATGTATAATGAATAAGTGAAAATATTCAGGTGCAAAATGAAACAAAAAAACAAACAAACTCAACGTAGAACTATAACAGAAATCTCATTTAACAAATGGTGGATGTAAGTTTGTGATACACAGGAGTATAGTTTTGTTTTTGTGGCCTACCTGTAATATATATTATTTAGTTTGATCTTAGAGCCTTACACAGTGTGATACAATTTCACATTATAACATTTTACCTTTTGCTTTTTTTTCGTTTCCAGCTGTCTTCACATAGTGACAGATTGAGACAAAACAAATGAACAAAACCAATTACACTGAGTGACGCAGATAATAAAGAAAGAAAGAAAGAAAAAAAGAGAGAAAGAAAGAGAGAAAGAATCTTAGGAACAAACAAAATAGAAAATCATCCTCACTTATAAGTCGCTTTGGATAAAAGCATCTGTCGAATGAGTGAATGTAAATGTAAATCTAATGTAGTCACAGTATACAGTGTGTGGAATAAGGAAAGACAGAAAAGAAGCACCAATTGTTAGAAAATGCATGAAGGTTTAAGAAAATGTAAGTTATAGTCTTTAGTCAAATCAACTGTTGCTTTAAGTCTTGTGGTAGTGGGGTCACTGCTGTGTACATAGTTGTGTCTAAGCCTTACCTGGCTCACTTATGGTGCACCTGTTCACACTGTGCTGACAAGGCAAACGTCCAGTTCAAGGTCACACTCACCTGCAACTCTGTTACTTTTAAAATGTATAATTTGGGTCACAGGTTTTTGGTCTTACTGGAGAGTCAACATTAAATTGTTTTGCAAATGCGCACCAAAGTCTGATGAGACGTCTCAAAGTTTCTGGCTTAAAGCATAAGGCTGGAAATATTCTATATTTTTATTTAGTGTTCATAGGGTCCCATGAAAAGAACAAAACCAATGATGTGTTAGTGGGATTGGGTCAAAATAAACTACAATGTGTGTTTCCCGTGGTTATGTAAAGGAACATGTATCTCAGTGCAACAGTGTGGCTCACTGATGAGTTTTTAATTTATGATCCAGAAGAATAAGTTATGTTAATTGATTCATCGTTTGTTTTGGTATTTTTCATGGAATTTGCTAACAAAAACAAAAAATAGAATATCACCAGCCTCATCAAATCAATAGTAGTTATCAGTATGTACACCCAGTTATAATCTACAGCTGTAAAACATTGCTCACCACTGGGAGTTTTCTCATCTAAAATATTAGGAAACTGCTTTGTTGAGTAGAATTTCACAGCGAAGATCTGTTTCCTGTCGCCTCCTTCCTGACCAGTTGTTGTCTTTCCCCCCAACTCGCAGACCCTCCCTTGCCTCTCCTAAAGAGTGGAGCGAGTGTCCTCTCTACAGCACTGACCGGCCAAACGAGTGCTTCTTCAATGAGAACCACACATCCATCTGGACGTATTACAGTGTCCAGCTCCGCTCGAGGGATCAAGCCGTCCTCTACGACGAGAGCCTTTTCTATATTCAAGACATTGGTGAGTGTACGGCCTCACTGCTCAGCCGTCACGGTCCAGATTAGAGAAAAATCGTTAAAAACCTGATTAACAAGACAAGGTCGAAACCTGATGTATGGCTGGACTGTGTATGGTCAATGTGTGAAATTGAGGACGTAATTTAAAACTGTTGTGGAGCCGCTGTAAACAACTGACATTGTGTCATATTTGCATTCAGGTTAGTGTCAGCCGGTTTCAGCTCGTTATCTGTTAGCTTCTCTCCTCCCCTCTGTGCTCACATATACAGTATTTTCATACAGCCGAATTCCCAATAAAGCTGTTCTCATTTACATGTTTTTCTGTTTCTGTTGTCATGACAACGGAACAAGTTCTAAATAGTGACTGAAATGTGGCCCATTAAGACTTCCAAGTCATTTCCAAGCTGCTGCTAAAATACTGATTTTATAACCATGAAAAAATCACCAAATACTTAAATTAAAGACAAAGACTGTGCTGGGATTTCAGCTATATTTACTTGTAAAATGCTCACACGGAGAGAAAGTTAAGAGCGTCACAATATCTGCTGCTGACGCGAGAGAGGGTATTACTGGCAACTCTCTTCTTAGTAGCCATGGTTTGTCTAAAGTCATTAGATTTTTTTGCTAGGTGCTATTTTTTCAAAGTCTATCATTCTACTGACACATGCATTAAGTTGTTAACACTGCGGGCTGTAAACGGCTCCCTAATAAAAACTGTTTGCACCAATTCATTATGAAAGAGCAAAGGCCAATGGGGAAACTTCAACTCAGTCATGTGGCATTTGGCCGAACAATGTTGCAACTATGATCATGCAACTCTATCACTCAGTCAGTTGGTCAGTTTGCAGTCCAGCCAAAAATCTGTGTACGGCCATGCATGTTTTCCCGTATTTCACGCACTCAAATTGTAATGTTTGAAACTCTGAGGATGTGTTCAATTGCAAAATTGCAAACTTCTCTAAAATTTTCTGTTCCGCAGTGCAACCAGATCCACCAGTCGGCCTGAACTGGACGCTGCTGAATGTCAGTATGACCGGGATTTACTATGACATCATGCTGAGCTGGAAGCCTCCACAGTCTGCAGACGTAGCGATGGGATGGATGACGCTGCAGTACGAGGTCCACTACCGCAACGTCAACTCCAACCAGTGGGAAGCAGTGAGTGTCTTTTAAGTTTTTATTGTATTGTGTTCAAGCTTCAGTTAATTTGAATTTCATTGTTACATCAAACCATACTTTTATATGCATCAGTTAACCTGAGCACAGCTGATTTTAAGACTCTGTGACTCTAATATTCCTTTACTGATTTGTATAGTAAACATTATATCATTGTCAAAGGAAAAATGAATGCTTCTTAGTGGACAGGACTGTGATGGTGTAATACTGCTTCTAGTATTGGAACCTTATTTTCTCCACCACAGGTCGACCTTGTGAAAAGCACACATCGCTCCCTTTATGGGCTTCAAACTAACATCATTCACGAGGTTCGGGTCCGGTGCAAGATGCTTGGTTTGAAAGAGTTTGGAGAATTCAGCGACTCGATATTCATCCACTTCCCGTCCAAAGGTAAACACTGATTGCTATGTTCACAGGCCAGGTGGAAAAACTGTTACAAGTGCTGTTATAAAGATTTTTCAGTTTTACATGAAAACTCTAGAGGCTGCAGCTCAATGACTTTGTCGCTATAAATAAACCTTTTAATATTCCTGCCGACAGATCATCAGTCATTTTCACTGAGCATTGTTAGCTCAATACAGCATTTAAAGAGAAATAACTCTGTAATTATCTGTTTGATCAACTTAACTGGGTGACCAGAATGTACCCAAAGCCATGTTTGAATCCAGCCCCAGAGTATGCCCAGACACGCCTTGACAAGCCACAGAAATGACCCATTGTACTTATGTCTTAAAGTTTTATTTATCTCGTGCAAAAACAGCATTTTATTGTATTTCTGTAACAAAAATGTAATCCTTATTGCAAACATAAAATTACTGAAAAACTGACTTTGTGTACGTAACATTAAAGGATAGGTTCACATTTTTTCTAGTTTTTTCAAGTCTTTCTCCATAATGGTCCTGTCATGTCTGAATAAAACTACAATGAACATTCACATAATCAACACCCACTGTACTGTGCATCTGAAAGACAAAAAGCCTTTACTTAAAAAGATAAAGGAAGGCAGTGTTAAGTATTTAATATCTGAAAAGGACTTCTGTGAGTTTTACACTTGTCAACTTTAAACTTGAACATAGCCTTTTTATTTTGTATGATTTTATGACTATATTAAACATTTGTGGATTTGTGTGTCTTTCTTCCCCCAGTGTCAAGATTCCCTGTGGTGGCTTTGCTCATCTTTGGTGCCTTGTGTTTAGTGGCCATCCTGATGTTAGTTGTCATATCGCAGCAGGAAAAGTAAGTAGTTTTACAACCCCCCCCCCCCCCCCCCCCCACGAATTCTGTGCAGAAAAAAGCTTAGAGAAATGAGGGGGTGCAGGATGCTGCTCAGTGACCTTGAAAAACCATCTGTGTCTGTGTTATCAGGGGTGTTGTTCAAATGTGTTAAACAGCAAGGCTGTGTATCTGCAGTGCTTCTTATTTCATCCATGTGTTATGTCAAATTAACATTTTCCCTTTTTTTCTTTCCTAAGGTTGATGGTTATTCTATTGCCTCCAGTTCCTGGGCCTAAAATAAGAGGAATTGACCCTGAGCTACTTAAGGTATTCAGCCTGTTCACCCACATGTTATGATGCTTAATCCCTAATTCATAAGCACACTGGGTGTTAAGTGGAGGTCACATTACAAAGTGACATTTTCCCATTTCACAACAAATTCTTGCCGTTTTAAATCCTGGTGTATTCAGGCCTTTAAAGTAATACTTCACCTAAGATGTATAAGAGAGACTATTTTCAGACCCACAGAAAGCTTTTGACTTAACATTTTAAAGGTTTAACACTGGTCATAATTTGGTCACAAAGCCCAACTTTGTAACTTAAAGGATCAGTTCACTCATATCACAAGCACATTCTCACTCCACAGTGAGGTCTATGTATGGGGGCGTCTTAATCGTTTATTTTCCAGACTAAATGGTAATCATGTGATGCTTTTAGCGCCACATACTACAGCGATCAGCCACAACATTAAAACTGGTAACCGGTTTCAATGTGAGGCTTGATCCTATTAAAACCAGTAATTGGATTTACGGTTGTGGTTGATGGGTGGATTTCTTTATCTCACAGAAAGGGAAGCTGAGGGAGTTGACATCCATCCTGGGTAGTCCCCCTGATCTGAGGCCAGAGCTGTACAACAGCGACCCCTGGGTTGAATTCATCGAGCTGGACATTGAGGAACAGAATGACAGACTGACAGAACTGGACACGGACTGTCTCATGGAGCGCTCCCTATCCTCCAACTGCTCTCCCCTGTCCATCGGCTTCAGAGATGACGACTCGGGCCGTGCCAGCTGCTGCGACCCAGATCTCCCCATCGACCCGGAAGTATCACCTTTCCATCCTCTCATCCCAAACCAAACCCTCAGTAAAGAACCGTCATGCCCGGCAGCATCTGAGCCGAGCTCCCTGGTCCAGAGTCCAACCGCTGAGGAGCCTCCTTTTGCAGCTGTGGGCAGGGAGGCTTTTTACACTCAGGTGAGTGAGGTGAAGTCATCTGGCAAGGTGCTGCTGTCACCTGAGGAGCAGACTGAGGCGGAGAAAACCACTAGCAAAGGCTCAATAAAAGACATCGTGGCGGAAAAGGAGAAAGAAAAGAAAGAATTTCAGCTACTTGTGATGAATGCAGATCTCGGAGGTTACACCTCAGAGCTCAACGCAGGGAAAATAAGCCCAAGAGTCTCCACGGGGGATGTGAGTGAGCCCTGCCAGACAGCAGGCGGCTTTACGTCTTTGCCATCCCCATCACCTTACTACAAATCAGATACCACCACCACATCCCCACTACAACCTGCTCCTGTCTACACCATGGTAGAGGGTGTTGACACACAGAACAGCCTCTTACTCACACCAAACTCGACACCTGTTCCACAACTGATAATTCCAAAGGCCATGCCCACACCAGACGGCTACCTTACCCCTGAACTTTTGGGAAGCGTCACACCGTAGATCAGCAGTGGGCTGTGCAAAATGAAGACTATTCAATCAAAGGCAGAGATATGCTTCGGCACAGTCTTGGAGATTGATTTTCCCAAGGTCGTGTTTCAATGTGAGCTTGCCTAAAATAGTTGAGGGGGGCCATCTGTGCCTGTCCTGACACCACCTCTACCTCCTCTGACCTCCCACTGCACGGTTTGAAAGAGCTGCAAAGACCATTCAGTCAGAAGATGGGTATGAACGCTGAAGAGGGCACAAGAATGTGTTTGTAGAAAGGGAACCAAAAGGGAAATAACACAAGCGGAGGCTGGGAATTGCCTCAATAATTCAATATTCTGACAACTAAAACAGGCTTACAACACAACTTATTAAATAACTACATTTGTTAAGGCTAGATTGATCAATTTAGGCCACTAGAGAGCAGAATAATCCCCCAACAGCCTGAGAGACTCAGCGCTAGCATATAAAATCCTTATATAGTCGTTTTCGCTAACACACTTTACACATCCAGCAGGGAAAGAGCAATTCTTTCATTTATTTAAACTTGCGTTTCTGTCCAACTAATGAATGTAAGTCCAGTATTCACTCTCATCACCAGTTACTCTGTAACTTTTGTCTGCTATTTGCCACTATGAACTAAAAGACACTAAAAAGCTCTAGGGCTGCAGAGTTGCTGGTAATTCCCTGTTGTGTTGTCACTTCAAGAGACACCTTTCACATTACAGGTAGTCATTTAATTACGTTTTTTGATGTAAAAATATTGACTAATGCTTCTTTAATGAGAGTATGTTTACTTGTTCTGTCTTGTTCTTGACATTTTGTACATATCAAAATCTTTCTTTTTGATAAAATCAGGTAATGTGTATTGATATACCCTGTGAAAAATGTAAACGTAAATTAACCATGTGCCCTCTTTTTATGAATCAAAATGACTGCTTTTCATATCTTTTCAGTCTTTCAGATGAGTGTTACCTCAATGGAAATGTTACTTAACCAATAAGATAAATTTTTAACACTCAGTCTTATTGGGGTTCATATGTCATGTTGTTGCCAACAGATGAACCCTTGAAAAAGCTAAATAAATGGGTTGTCTGTAAAACGATCAACTGTAGCATAAATCATTAAATGGTTATCTTACTTTAATACCTTTACATGTAGTGTTCTGTAGGCTTAAGCTGTGAAATGAATTCAGAGCTGGAAGCAAAAAGTATTTGATTGTCTTCTACAAGACATATCAGTAGGTTCAGTCAGTATTTTGAGTGCATGGGCTGTTTTGTTTTTCATTTGGTGTCTGGTTAACAGTTCATCATATGTATTAAAAGGTTAGGATACATGGTCATCAGTGTTGGACTTGACAGTTATTGCTTTTTAACAGTTCAAAAGTGTTTGTTACAAATAAACGTTCATATAAAACATATATGAAATAAACTTTCATACTTTTGCTTTTGTCTTTCTTGTCATTAATATCAGTTAGTTTTAGGTTTTCACAACACTGCAAAGACTACACAGATGACTTCATTTATTTTTTGTTTAGTATGCACTAAAGGAATACTTGTGTAGAGGTGGAAGAAGTATACATCTTTTTTAAGCGGAAAAATACTTCATTTAGAATATACACGTCCTAATGTAACTTAAGTTAAAAGTAATTCTGAAACAACTCTTGGGATCCTACATTAATGACGTACATGTATGGCTACATGCACAGATACACAGACATTTAAAAAAATTTCCTCTGTGAAATGCATTACATTTTGTAATTAGTATTTTCACTTCATTGCTCTGAATTGTTGAGTAAAAGTATTAGGTACAACAAAAGTAAATACTACTACCTAAAAATTGTACTTGCTTAATATATTTAATAGATTGGCTCAGTATTTAAGTGTAACCTGACATTTCCAACCTCTGCTCTTATTGAAATCAATTAATAATTGGTCTGTTCACGAGCCTTGGGCATGGGCAATGGCGTTCACGAGCTCGTAAAGATAACTTTAACAGCGTAACTTCTTAGCTAGCAGCTAAAGAGGATTTTTATTTCGCTAGCTTAACGTTAATGTCGCTTTTTAATCAAACAGTCAGTAATACGACAATTAATTTACTCTTTGCGACAGTAATTTGCTCTTTGTAGGACTGGCACCATGACAAAGTTAAACTGTGTTAATCTTGACAAGTTTATGGAGGAGTTTGCTGAACTGGAACAGGTAAGGTAGCTAGCTTATTAATGGATACATATGATCTGTGCTATTTGATGTAATTGCCTGTTTTTCAGTAGGTGTCACTTCAGTAGTTTAATGAGTGGAAAGTATGAGGAGGAGAAACATAATTTAACGCTAGGTCTTCACTCAAAGATAATTACAGGTTGCCGTAAGGAGTGTTTGGTAACCTCAATCATAATCTGACAACTTCAAAGAAGATAACATAGCCTACTTTTACTTTTAGCCTACTACTTTTACTTTTTAACTTGCCTCGTAAAAACCTCGTTTTGCTGTTTTTCTGTATTTCACGTGGATGGATTAAGTTGGCAAAGGAGAAGTGCTCATTAACACAGATTTAAACACATTTATGAACAAAATTTAAGAGAAAACATTCCCTGTGTGTGTTAGATAGATAGATAGATAGATAGATAGATAGATAGAAATTGTATTATCGCAACAGCCAAGACACATACAACAAAACAAAGATATACAACAAAAAGCATTAAAACAATAATTGGAATACAATGGAAACCTAAGACACTGAACTAAAACTGTGGTATGTCAAGTTTAGATTTTTTATATTGAAGTTTAGAGTATTTGTATTCACCTTTTATTTTTATCCAACAGAAAATTACAGCGGTTAATGGCAAAAACAACTTGTTGGAGATCATGCTGGAGGATGCCAATAGACTCATTAAATTCTATCTGACCAAGGAGAAAAGTCTGATTGAGGGTGAGTTTCTTGACTTTACATGTAAAAGCTGGGGGTTTAACATTTGTTTTACTTTTGTTTGCTTTCCAAGATGTAAGAGCCCCGTGAAGCCTGACTTGATGTTTGTCTCCCTCTGCTGGTGATATTGCCAACGACAGTCCTGACTGTCCTCTTTCAGTTCAGTCAAAGCAGAGCAAGGAATTGCAGCACAAATGTTTAAGAACTTTTGTAAAAAAAAAACAAGAGCAACACTATGGAATATAATTTCTAATACATTGTCATGAAAGTCAACATTCAAAGACAGATGAACTTCATAGTTCAGACAGATTTTACTGTCACTGGAAGGGTGAGTTGTAGTGTCATGTAGTTCTTAAAGAAGTTTTAAACCATAGAAAATTAAGCAATACATTAAAAAATACATTTAAATGGTTGTATAAACTTCCTCTCTCTCATTGAGTTGTGTTATACAGGATCTTATACATGTGTATGGTGTTTAAAAACTAGCAAACCATCCATGAGAACTTGCTAATTCTATTGATCAACCTGTTGCAGAGAGAGACAGCCTTCTCATCACAGTCAGCAGACTGCAGCAGACTCTACAGGAGCAGTGCAACCTCAGAGGTAACTGTAACAACCAACTGAATATGCATATAAAAAAAAACAATAATAGAATCCCAGGTAATTTAAAATACTCTCAATAGTCTTTGTCAGGGAGAAACAATATGTTTGAAGTGTTTCTTAAGTGCTCACCACAGTGAAGCTAATGTTGCAAAAGAATAAGGTCTACAATAAATAAAGAGTCTTCTGTTACTAGATATACGTAATTATGTTGCTGTTGCAGTGGAGAACGAGAGACTGAAGAACAATATGGCGCACATGAAACGACAGAACGAGAGATCAGCAGAGGTGAGGACTGAAGCAGGGGACAAAATGTATTATTATAACAGACCTTTTTCACAGCAGACATTTTACTAATAGAGTTAACAATGGCTCCAGTCATGTCAAGTGTCCCAGTAAATCATGGCAGTGAGCCAACATGCACAGTATACATCAATGTCATGAACCTGAAGCAGCTAAACAGGATTTAACCATCATTCATTTTATTATTTACACCTCTTCAGTTCCTGCTGCGACATGTCAAAATGTCTTCCATGTGATTCCGTGAATCAAGACTTTTAATTTAAAATTGTGCGTTTTCTATTTCCATAGCTGTTCTGGGAACAAGGAAGTGTTGTTTATATGGCATGATATAAATGTTTATTATGTTCTGAGATATTTATCTATTGTAGACTGTATACAAGAGTGTAATTGGGGATAATCTCTGTTTGATTTATTCACTTAAATATTGATACGTTCATCCTTATTACCATGCACTCAGTATTATTTGACATGGTTTCACCTTCGAGGCCACACACAGGCTGCCCTAATCTCCTGAGTGGTGGAGGCTTTTGGGGCGGACAGAAAGCTCTGCAGTAACTACTCATGGCATAAACCTACCGCCTACCACGTCCTTTGCTCTGGTTTTGGAAAAAGGAAAAAAAAAACATTTATAAAACATTTATTTTTATTTGCATGTGACATTCTTTATTTTTTTTTTAAAAATCATGAAAGTTTAGTCCAGCTGATCATCACTCAAGGTTAAGGCACTTTTGCTTGTTTTTTTATTTATTTATTTATTTATTTTTATTTGGTTTCATTTGGTTTTGCCACATCTCTAAATCTCAGTTTCTGAAGACAGATTACATTGTAATGTGTAATTTGCATGGTCAATATAAATGTAAGTTAATAAACAGCACTGACATATATATTTGTTTTGGACGTTGACGACAAAACTGTAGATGTAAGCACTTTTTTTCTGGTTTCAACTGAACACCTACTAAGTGACAGATTAATTTGAAATCAGAATGATCAGTTGACCGTCTTTGTTTGCCTTCTTACCAATATTTTACTTTAAAGTAGGTAGCAATGTGAAATGTTTGCCCAGAGCCAGCATCGGTCAGTGTCGTGGTGTGTGGCTTGTGTGTTGTCGACAGGACGGAGAGGCTGAGGTTCAGCGGCTGGTCGGTGAAATGAAAACAGAAGAAGACAGACACAAGAGGGAGCTAGAGGCTGTGAGGCAGCAGTGCAGGAGAGAGGTGGAGCTGGCTCACAGGAAGGGTTTCAATCAGTGTAAGGCCTCACAACTCACTCAGTACACTGCCTCAGTGGTCCTGGTCCAACTTCAGACGTATATGAAGTCAAAATCTTGCAGCTACACATGCACTTGTTAACAAATTGCGTGATTGTAGTTTAAAAACAAAACTTGCCGACTCCCTCCATGTTCCATTTATTTATTTATTTTTCTATGATGCAAAACTCAGCTGTTAATTGGACGTCTGCTTTTCAGTGAAACATCAGAGCAGAGCAGAGCTGCAGAACAGAAAATAATTAAGCCAAAAATAGAGACAAACAAAACATGTATGTTAAAGATGAACCTGTATTTGGCTGGTGCCTCTTGTTTTATTTCCTGACAGTGGAAGCCAAAGATGCAGAAGCAAAGAAGCTACTGGAGGAAAAGGATATGGATCTGGAGGAGATGAAGAAGAGGCTGAAGGATCAAGAGAGGGAGAGGCAGAGCGAGCTCCTCAAGTTACAAATGGAGGTAAATGAAAAGCCACACTCCACTTCACTTTACTGTAATGCAGTCAACTCAGGACCCTTCTCCAGGTGTTACTGATGATTATAGTCAACATGATTCTGAAATACATGTTTATGTGTAAAAACACTAAAATGCTTGTTTTGTTTCCTTGTGTTAAAAACCTCACAATGTTTAACTGAAGAATTCTTTATTTAATCCTTTATTAAAGCACAGGAGTTTTTAAAGATTAACAAGTAAAGTCTGAGTCTGTAATTGTTTTTTTCATCTTCATAATATATGAAATACAATAACTTGTCAGATAATCTGCAGAATCGAAGAGGCCAAGAGTTTGTCTGCAGGAGGTTCACATCTAGTTTCACATCTAGTATGGACAACATGACTGATCCACAGCAGCCTTAAGTATTATTAGAAATGCTCTGTGAAATTAGGAGAAGTCCTGAGGAATGATTTCATGATGAACCCAACTCTGCTTTGGTCTTGAGTGGCCGGTTTCAGCTTTACTAAGTTTATTGGAACCTTTGCTCTGTATGTTTTGGCAGTTTGGTGCGAAGTTAGCCAGAGTTCAGAGTACAGCTCAGTGGAGTCAACAGCAGCAGCAGCAGCAGCAGCAGCAACAACATGGCTCCAACCTTCTCCCTCAGAGTGTCTTCAAGAGGGTGAGCAGCCCACACAGAACCTTCAATGTCCTCCCTCTGTTTTTCATTACAGGGCTTTATTAACACACACAAAACAGATTCAAGTGGTAACTAATCTGTAACTCTGGTCAGAAACATATTTCATAAGTTCCAGTTTCTGCAGGAATGATGACAAAATGTTGAGTGTAACTGCAACAGGTTTTGTGTTTAAGATGCAAACTTCCGCTGAGAGGAGACCAAACTTCCATTAGGAATGACTGCATGTTTCATCCTGTTAGTCCCTTCATAATTTAGTAATATCAGACTACTTCCCAGCATGCTCTCTCCCTCAGCTTTTTCTTTTGTCTGGAAGAGAAAAGTGTAAACAAAATAGCCCGAACAGGCCTTCAGACATATACTGATATATCTATTATAAACATTGTGAATTAAATAGCAATTTCAAAACATCATCTTTGGGTTCTTGGAAACTGTGATGTGTATTTTTCATAATTTGCTATTTTAGACACAAAGCTATTTCAGAAGTCATAAACAATAATGAAAACAATTTGTTTCAGCTGTAGAAGAAATGTGATTAGCAATTACTAAATAGAAAGCACATCACACTCAAATAGTCTGTGCATACAGAAAATCATTCACCGGCTGCCGTCATTCACAAGAATCACTGAATAACATGTTTAAAATCAGTGGGTGGCATTTTTATAGGTCGTCATTGTCAGTCCAACTCCGTTGTTCTGAGAAATGTGTTGCATGTCTTGTTTATATTGCCTCTTTCTAATGTGTGTGTGTGTGTGTGTGTGTGTGTGTGTGTGTGTGTGTGTGTATTAACTGTGCGTGTGTTTCCTCAGAAGCTGCAGTTCTTCCAGGAGGAGAAGAACAAGGAGATTGTGGCTCTGCGTCAGAGAATCAAAGAGCTGGAAGAGAACCAGCGAGCCTGCGGCCTCAATGACAACCGCCTGAAGAGGAGGAAGATCTAGGTTGTTTCGAGGCTAATGATGCTAACGAGCTGTTGACCTGTCAGCTCTGCAGGTGCATGAGGCTCCTGACTCTCAGGGGGCAGAATAGATTTGTATTTCAGTCTCATTTCAAAGCAAAATTCCTGAGTTGTCGACTACTACTACTACTACTCTACCACCTGTTATGCTCTGTCACACCTGACTAGATTTGCAGTTTCACTGCCCTGCTCGCAGGTGACCAATGTGCAGAGAGTACATTTAAACACAGGACATATTCCTGTCTAAGGCTTTAATCCAATCAGACGTCTGCAGGGTGCGGGAGGAGGGAGGTGGAGGTGTCAACATTGAAGAAGCAATAGATAGCTGGAAGGCCAGTCCCATTCAAGGAGTTAACCTCGTTTATCTCCTTTCATTCAAAGAAAAAAGAAATAATTTAACTCTGAGTCATTTTCCTGTTTTTTTCAGGTTCCTTTAAGTCAAACTCTTTCTATTAATCTTGACATCTTGAAGTCTGTTTCCTGTAACTTCTGTTCAACGACTTCCTGTTGTTTATATTTAAGAAAGCAGGGGTCTGCAGTGATCTGCTTTCCTTAGTAGCATGAATCTTGTAATAACAACATAATAACAAGAACATAAAAGTGAGTAATAATAAGAATTTGTTTGTATCTGCATTTAACGTAGTCTTTCTGGACAGAAGTACTTCCACTTTATCGAATGGAGTATTTAGGATGTTAGCATATGTTTATGTTTACATACAATCTTACACACAAGAACCCAACTGATTCTTGATTTTGGATGCATGTATTGATATCGGAGTAAAAACATTATAATATTCATATTTGACATTTTAGTAATTGCACTTACTCGCTCTGTTTCCAGAGTTGGATGAAAAGGGTTAATGGCACTCTCGTGTCTGTTGTACGCTGAAAATTAAGCTATAGTCAGCAGTTGGTTAGTTTAGCTTAGCATAAAGACTGGAAACAGGTGGGAAAGGCTAGCTTGGCTCTATATACGTTTTAATTATTCCCTACATTTGGATAATTAAAGACTTTAGAGCTGAAACAATTGGTTGATTAGTCAGAAACAGACATTTCAGTTCTGTCTGTGATACGATAAAATGATCTGTAAGTAGCAGTCATGCCAATGTATCAATCAGGCTGCAACACAAGCTGCTTCTGCATTACGTAAAAGAAAGTAAGTTCAGCTGTGCTCTGTAATGTCTTGATGTCTTTCGATCGCAGCGTCTCCTTGTTGTCCCTCCACTGCTGCTCACAGGGACGACACACCTGAATGAAGATGCTCCGCCTGGTGCAACATTGACCTCATGCTTTGTAATCTCTTTATCTGTTCTGTTCAGCCAGAGTCTAAGGGGGACAGGGAGCTAATCTCTGTAGGAACATTGGGTAATACTCTTGCATAACATTTCATCTTCACAGAGGCCAGTCAGTTCAACCTTGGCTGCACAGCACAACCGTTTCTATCACACAGGTGTCTTCTCCTCAACCTGCAACCCAGTGCATCCTGGTCACATACAGGCGCACTGTAGATACCAATACATGCACACGTCCGTCATGTGTTGCATGTTTTTGGCCTTATTTTTGCCACCACGAACTGTTGTTAACCATTTGAAGGGATTGGGGTAGACCTAAGTTAAAACAGGATTAGAGTTCATGACACCACGTTAATCCTTCGTCCTTCATTGAGGAGGAGAGGCTGTAAACAGGGAGAGGTGAAGGCTGAGGGGTGTGGCCAGGGAAGACCGGACTGACTGTCCATTTCAGTGATGGCTCAAACGCACATGCCCCTTCCCCTCCTGTGTCTCTGGCCACCAGTGTACAGCAGTCTGTTAGAGAGAGAAGAGAGGGGTGGCAGCGTTCTGCTCAGTGGACTGAGACTTTTTGAGATGTTGTGACACACACTGAGTCAGACTTCAGCATGTGTGAAGAAAATTAATTTTTCTTGGTGATATTGGGCCAAAAGAAGTACTTTCTTTATTTTTTTTGCTTGCAATGGACTCCATGGCTGTGTTTTGATGCAGAGCACCACTTTGGAAACTTGGTAAGGAGATGACAATCTTGTTTTCTACATCCTATTTATATTTTGTCAGATTTCTCCTGTGTTATTGCAGTCATTTCAGGGTTGTATGTTTCTGATCTCCAGTAAATTTATTGTAAAATGTGTACAAATGTATTTCCTGAGTTTACTGTAAAGTATTTCCTGTTTATCTGGTTCAGCTCTGTGTACAAACTAGCAGCTGGTAATGACACAATCCCACTGTCATGTTTTTGAAGATGACCCTATCTCTGACCCACTACAGAAATGCCTGGAGGCCAGTACCAGGTCACAAGCACCAGGCTCCACCACAGCCTTTACAGCTTGACGGACAGCTCTGAAGCCGGCCCCGAGGATGATGAGGCCGAGACCGCGCTGCGCCTCACCCCCCTGCAGAAGCTCACAACTGACATGTGCAAGGACGAGAAGACCATCAAGGAGCTGATCATAGGTCGCAGGGTGGGCTTCTACAAGGTCCGTGGGGAGATCGGTTATGGGACCTTCTCCAGGGTCAAACTGGCTTTCCACGCTCTGACTAAAGGTAAATGTGCAGAT
This sequence comes from Seriola dumerili, assembly GCF_002260705.1. Lineage (NCBI taxonomy): Eukaryota > Metazoa > Chordata > Actinopteri > Carangiformes > Carangidae > Seriola > Seriola dumerili. The sequence continues at coordinate 4,190,393 of NW_019174336.1, forward strand.
GTGTGTGCTACACTTTCATATGCTACTGTTTGGACCATCTGTCGCTCACACCTTGAGGAGCCCCTTTTGGTAAATGGACTGCTGTTTTATAGAGCTTCTCTAGTCTTACGAACCAGTGGAAGCCACATTCACCCATTCACACACCGATGAAACATCAGAGTTCAGTATCTTGCTCACGGATACTTTGAAATGCCGACTGGAGGAGCTGGGAATCAAACCACCAACCTTCCGATTAGTGGACGACCCACTCTACCTCCAAAGGCGGCCAATTCCACCTTTTCCATTTCGACCCTTAACGTTTGCCTGTGACCTTTTCCTTCATCATTATTCAGTCACAGCATAAAACTTGGCTTTGTAAAATGACTGTTTAGTAATTTCCTTCAGAGAAACCCAGAACACTCTGAGAAAAAGCGTAATAAGCAAAAGAGCAAAAGAAAATAAGGTCTTGATGTTCTACATGCACCTGGAACTGAAACCCAAACCCAGCCTGTACCTGCCTCTTTTAGAACCCACCAGAACACCAGTTGTGAGCCAACCTGACCCAAGACCTGAAGTTGTATTTTTGCTTTATTTCATTCATTACTGGCCGTTGGCTCTCCAGGCTAACGCACACGTTGCCTACTCTCTATCTCTATTTCTGGCTAATGTGGATCTACTTGACACACAGATGCAGAGAAAAAAGAAAAAGATTTCTGAATAAAGTACATTTAAAAATAACCACACACAGACTCAAAAACCAAAATCTGAAGTTTTACAAACAACAAAATGGCCTTAACCTGACACGAGGTTGTGGGTCAGGTAGCAAACTACTCTTTTCATTATTAGTTAATCTACAACTTATATTTTTAAATGAATAGTCTGTAAAATGTAACCACTTTTTTTCATTGAGTTAATCTGATGATCAAATGCTGAAAAATGTCCAACAGATGTCTTCCTCAAGTCTGAACAACAGTCCAAATATTATGTAGAAAAAGTAGCAAATCCTCATATTTAAGAAGATGGAACCAGAGACAGTTTTTCATTCTTGCTTGATAAATGACTTTAATTAAAAATGATTAAGGAAGGCTGGAAGTGACGGTTTCAAACTACTTTGACAGTCCAACAATCCAAACACAGAGTAGTATTCAGTTAACAGTAAAGTGAAAGTATTAAAAATCTTCACGTTTAAGAAACTTGAACCAGCTTATGTTTGGAAAAGATTCATTAATTCCAAACACTGTCGTTGAAGTTGAAGTTTGTGTTCCCACTTTACCCGCTGTTGACCAATCATCTGTCCCCCTCGTAGACAAAGTGGCCCTGAAGATCCTGGATAAGATGAGGCTGGACATCCAGGCCCAGCGTCTGCTCTCCAGGGAGATCAGCAGCATGGAGACCCTGCAGCACCCCAACGTGGTGCGTCTGTACGAGGTGGTGGAGACCCCGAGCCGCCTTTACCTGGTGCTGGAGTACGCAGGCGGAGGAGACCTGCACAACAGGATCTGCAACGAGGGAAAGTTTTCTGACAACAACAGCAAGATCACCTTCGCTCAGATCCTCTCTGCCATCAAATACATGGTCAGTGACTCATTTTAGTTTGTTTTTTACGTCATGCGGTTGTATTTTTTTACCCTTAGTAATCATTAACATCACACATTTCTAAACCACAACTAATTAAAAAAGCAACAACTTTTCATTTCAGAAAGATAAAAAGAAAACATCTTAGTAAGACCGCTACAAAAATGAGGAAGAACAAAATGATTTGAAACCACTAACAACACATTTAGATTTTCACACAAACTAAAAACAAATGTAATTAATAATTATTCTATTATTTTCATCAATTACTCTGCTGATTACTTTCTCTATTAATTTATGTTGTCCATGACTGTAATTATTTGCTTTCAACATAATTAATCATAGAACATAGTGTAATTTACTACCATTAAGAGTTCAGTTTGATGTGATCTTTAGAAATTTTTGTTTAAATCCAATAAAAACAGAATCAAAATCAAGGTGAATAACATTTGATAATGGAACCCATGATGTTTGGCCAGATACTGATATGTAGATTTGCTATCATGCTTATAAAGACTGGTGCATCCTTATTATGTGACCTAATGATGATATGAGTGGGTTGGCACTCTGTGGCAAGAAGTTTATTTAAATCAGATGAAAAACTGTTTTGCACACCTGCATCAGTAAACGGCAAAGCCACAGATGCACTGGTCCCTTTAAGGTAATGCCCACGTGTAGTCAGAGATCTTGTCAACATCCATTAGAGCAGAACCTCACACACAGTGTCAAGGACCAGTGCAAAACAGTGGAGAGGCAATAGACCTTTTTTGCAGCGGACATTTTTGGCATGTCATAGCAGGACAATAGGTGTAATGAATAATGTTAATTATGGATTCATTCCACTTCAGTGTGCAGGTTTTCAGGGTCCTGGTATTGTGCATGCTTACTTACTGTTTTTTTTTTGTTTTTTTTTTCAACTGGGAAACTTAAATAGAACTGAGCCACTGCAGTGCTATTGTCTTGAAGAGTTGATTCCCACAGGAACATGTTTGGGTCAGGTCCTTCCTCTTTGCCATGGTCTCTGTCCCTTAAAGTGATTCTCCAGCATTTAGGCTTGTCTGCCGTCTCACCAGCAGTTTCATGACCTCCTACATGTTTAGCTTAGATCAGCACCACCACAGGAAGCTCTGGGAAACTAGCAGCTGACAGCTTGGTCTTATTTTTATGATGAGGCTTCATTGATCACAGGATCTCTGTCAGTGTGCAGCGAACAACATGGGAAGCTTTCAAGGTTTTGAAATGGTACAGATTTGAGCCAGTTATCTAAAGCACTCCTTTGTGAAAACAAAGATGGCTTTTAAACTTCTTTGACCTACACTTGTTACTGCAGAGCTCGCATGCAGGTTTACAAAGCAGTGTCCAATCACAACAAACTTTTCAAGGGAATTCTCATTTGTTTTCACTTCCAAGTTGTTTGGATTACATTGTTTTGTTTACATTGACTCATTATGATTCTAATATGTCACAATTATACAGCAGTGAAGTCCTGAGAAGAATAGAAAGACTGTTCACTTACAGTCTGAGTTATAGCAAAAACAACAGCCACAGATCATCTACAATCTCAGACCTGGTGGATATGTACCAGTTTCAAACTAAACATGTGCTTCGTTCTGCAGCACAACATCAACATCATCCACCGGGACCTGAAGGCGGAGAACGTTCTGTTCACCAGCGCTGGCTGTGTGAAGGTGGCTGACTTTGGCTTCAGCACGCAGGTCTCAAACCGCAACAACGCCCTCGACACCTTCTGCGGCTCTCCACCCTACGCGGCCCCGGAGCTCTTCAGGGACGAGTGCTACCTGGGGCCGCCGGTGGACGTGTGGGCCATGGGCGTCCTGCTTTTCTTCATGGTGACCGGCACCATGCCGTTCCGCGCTGACACCATGGGCAAGCTGCGGCGCTGCATCATCGAAGGCGCCTACACCGTCCCCCCCTGGGTGCCCGGGCCCTGCCAGAAGCTCATCAAGGGCATTTTGAAGACAGTCGCGGCCGAGCGCTACGCTGTCGACCAGATGATGGGCTGCGATTGGCTCTTACCTGTGGAGTTTCCCTGGTCGTTGCTGCCTCCCGAACCAGTGAGCCCTCTGCAGAGCCTGCTGGACTCGGAGTACGGGGACCTGGAAGAGATGGTGGAGGAGGTCAGGGGCTCGCTGGAGGAGCTCGGCTTTACAACGGAGCACCTACGAAACAATCAGCCCAAAGACAGCCGCAACCCCTTCACCGGGGTTTATCGAATCCTGCTGCACCAAGCCCAGAAGAGAAGGGGCTGCGACTGCCTCCCTGTGGTCCGAGGCATGGTGAGGGATCCCAAGAGAGAGGGGCTCCGGGCCTACAGGGGCCTCCGACACACCTCCAAGTTCTGTGTGCTTTCATAAGAGAGAAGCTTCAGCACAGTTTTTATACAGACTTTTATACCAACAGAACCAGTAGCATTAGTGATTTTTTTTTTATTTTACTTTGTGTAGTTTTTACAGACAAATATTTTTGATAAATGTATTTTACTCCTTCCAATGCAGCATTTTGTCATAGCCTAACCTGTGAGTGAAAGTGCCTAATGAAATGAAACAACAGTGATAGTTGTTGCTCCTTGCAGGAACAGTGAATTTAGATTCATCCTGTAAAACTTGTATTAAATACAGCAGCAAGGCAATATACAGTATCTATAGCGATGAATCTGTTGATCATGATTGTCTGGTTAATTGATTAATCATTTGATCCAGTGATTACTTGAAGTGAAGCAGTGCTGCTCAGTGTAGTTTATGGCCTTAGTGTCTGAGTGTGGACATGAGTTGTCAGCAGTCCAACTGAAGACTCAGGTCTGAAGATGTAAATAAGTTTATTTCTTATCTTTTTAATCTTCCTGGGTTCCAGTGGGGGTCCCATCCCTTATTTTGAGAACTTTATTCTGTAAAATGTTGGAAAATAAAATAATGAGAATTGCCCTTAACAGGTTTTCCCTGATGCATTAAGTCTTGTCATGTAAAATATGATATTTGTGCACATGATTTTGGCCTTTCCTTTTGAGCGCACAGAGGACTTTCAGGAAATATTCAAATAACAAATGTTAAAGTTTCTTCAAGCTTACACCCACTTAAACCATTTCTGTCTCTTATTGTTTATGAAAAAAGAAATAAAGTGATTAAAGGAACTGATGTGTCAGGCAGATTTCATTGTTGAGATGCAGAGCAGGTGCTGCTGCTGCTGCTGCTGCTGCCGCTGAACCCAAACAGAGCTGATCTGGCGACTTTGTTGCCTGTTTACCAAAGTTTCACTAAGTGCCTGCTAGTAAATAATAGTCCGGACAGCAGCTGGCAGGACACCAGATGATACCCAGGACCCCCTCGCGTCTCCACAACCGGCCCAAACCAGTCAGACCCGAAGCGACTGCCCCCAATGGAAACTGACTAACCCCCGGCTCCTCCCAGCCCCTGCCCTGCCCGACCCCCACCTGCAGGAAGCGGCAGATGGCGCGGCGTGGCTGCAGAGACATCTGCAGGCCAGACAATAGGCGCTCTGTGCGGACCGCTGGAGCTGACAGGCCCGGAGCTCCGCTATTGTGCGCTGCGCCATACACATGCAGATGAGGTCTGCAGGGGGAGGGACCGCAGTTTTTTTTTTTTTTTTTACTACTGGGACAACAGTGAGCAGATGACAGGCCTTAGCGCCTTCCATGCAAATTTTGCTGAGTTGTAAACTTTTGTTAGTTTCATAACACCCCCAACCCTCACCACCTCCTCCACCCAAACACACACAACACACGCACACTTGTAAATCATAAAAGCCAGGTTTGTAGAGAAAGTGAAAAGACATAACACCAGAAATATCATCTTTTGTCTTTTATTGAACATTTTCCACTTACAATTTCTAATGTCTGTCAAACTTATGAATGAGTTTGTTTCCAACAGGATCAGAATATCTTCAGTCAAATCTTCATTTCTTTAACATTTCTTTCTTCATTACATAATGAAGTGTTTATAAGATCATTTTACAACTTCTCATATTTTTTAACATTAACTTAATTGAGCCATTTTCTAAAGTGAAACCTTTAGAGAAAAGACTTTTTCAAAGTTTTTTTTTTTCTTTTTTTTGTTTAAGAATATTTTTGTCATTGTTAAATTTCTAAAGTGAAACCTTTAGAGAATTAAGACAATTCTGGAAAGTGGGAAACATTTTCGCTGACTGCAACTGTTGTCATGTTGCTCAGCGAAGAGGACATCTTTAAAAAGTCCCTTTTTAAGAAGGCCTCTTCCTCAGCACCGCTTCTTCTCCTGCTGCGCGTGCTTCAACGTGCGACATTTGCTCTGTGGGACCACAGGACGCAGAACTCGCTTCTCCTTCCTCTCCAAACCTCATCCGCACAAAGAATGAGGGTCGATGTGTCGCTCTTGTGGCATACCTGACCTCGTTCACATAAAGAATGAGAGTCATCTTGGCATGGACGGGACAAGAGGCGACGGTTCACGGGGGCCCTCCTCGGGCCGGCGCCGTGCTGCCTGGACGGGAATCCTCCTCAGGAGTATCCAGGGATGAGCAGAAACAGGGTCATCCTGTTCATCAGGATGAGTATTTCCAGATAAGAAGCTTCACAGCATCTGAGCAAGAGAGGAGCCGAGGCCCAGATCAACGCTCGGGGAGGCTGATCTCAGGGACCCAGTCGTTCAGACGGCGGCTCTCCTCACAGAACAGGTGCAGCTTCTCCAGAGCAGGGTCCTCCCAAGACCCGTCAGCTGGGTTCTGTTCAAGCAGGAAGAGGGGAGAGAGTTTAGTCACGCGCGTCTTTCAAAACAGCATCACGTACAAACATGTGAAAGATAACAATAACAGAACATGATTTAACTGAGGTCTACATACCGTGATGAGGACGCAGTGAGCGTCTTCAAGCTGCTCCGCCTTGTCACCAACGATCTCAGCCAGACGCTGCATGTCGCTCACTCTGACGATGCTGATGTCGTTGTCGAAGCAGAAGGACTGGATGAGGGTGAAGTGGATCTGGAGAGCGATGTCACACTCGAACTCCTCATCCATGGCCAGGACGCAGAAAGACACACTGTCCGGGTCACTGTGGAGAAACAATAAAGAGAAAAATCTCGTGAGATTTCATCCAAAACACAACCCAAAGTACCAGAGTGTATCCGAGTATGTGAACTGTCTCTCTTCAGCTGAGTCTCATACTTACAGATTCATTATTTTTGCGCTCTCGTAGACACCGACGGTGAGGGAGTCGTTGTCTTTAGCGGACACCAGGACCTCCTCCAGGGCTTTGCCGGTGCACTGAGCACGCTCGGTGGGTTTCTGGATCAGAACCTCCTCAAGAGTCATGATGAAGATGAAGATATTCCGAAAAGGAAGCGCTGTAGAGAGTTGGATCGGAGAGTAAATCCGGAGTGGGAGCAGAGTGCTTACAAACTCGCAGCCTCCCTCTTTTATACTCTCCAGCTCGTGCGGCGCAGTGAAAGCGCAGCGCCCTGATTGGCTGAAGCTGAATGGTGTATTGGTATGATAATGCTATTGTCACACTCCGGCTCGTGGCAGATTGATGGGGGTCATCGAGCCACGCACGCTCCCCCTCTGCGCGCAGCAGCCGGGCCTGAAACTAAAAATAGCTTCTTCTTTAAAAAAAAAAAAGTTTGATCACTCTGCAGCACTACATTGGTGCAAATGAAAGGAAACACAGCAGGTGATTGTGCTTGCAGAACTACATGCTGAACACCAAGTTCATTTATCCATGCAATTATAAGAACTCTAAAAGTTCTTCTAAAGTTGGCATGCAATGACATGAAGTCTAAAAACTGCACAGAAGCGTCTTATTGTTCTTTTTAGGAACGCAAAAACTATTTTGAGACCTTTTGAAACTCAGCTCAACATGCCACAAACTAAATAGCCTAAATACTGATGAATGAACTCCACTGAAAGAAAACCCAACAAACTCTCAACAATGTTTTTTACATGTTAGACTTATGTTGATAGTATTTCAGAAACAACATGGAGAAAGTCTGAAGGGCCCCTCCCCCCCTCTCCCCGAGCAGCAGAGAGAAAGGGCAGGTGGATGATGCCATCTGTGGACTAGAGGCTGGCCATAAAACGGCCTCATTGTGCGCGCAGAAGCCCTCTATTATCACGGCCCCCCATACAAATGCAAATGAACAGCGCGTGCCAGAACGCTGTGCGTGCTGCGCAATCTGCATTGCTGGCCCATGCGGACCACGTGGCCATCAGCTGTCCAGAAAATCCTTGCTAGCTTTTTATTTATTTACTCTGGGGAGTTCAGGGGCCACACGGACTGAATTCTATAGGACAACTTGTGAAGTTTATTGCACTGTTGTTTGGTATTTGTTGCAGAGATGCACCAAATGTTTTCATCTGTGATTCAATTTAAAGCAATTTCTGCAACTTTCTGTTATTTTCCGATCACTTTTACGCACGACGAAACATTTACGCACTCATCATGTCCACTGATTTCTCCCCAATACCTCCTGCTTATTTGTTTCTGTTTGGTATTTTGTGTAGATGCACTGCATGTGTTTGTCTTTTGATTTAAATAAATATGACATCTGACAACTTTCTATTTATTCCCTGTCACTTTTATGCACGACAAAACTTTTACGCACGGGTCTATTTCTTTTCTTCCACTGATAGAGCAGTTTCTCCCCAACAGCTCGTGCTCATTTGATTATCATTAAGCTGCATAATAATTCAAAACACATCTTGCATCAGGTCAGACCTGCTGCCACTGCTGCGTAAATATAGTGGAGGGGGGGCTGGAGTGGAGAGGCGGTGCAGGAGGAGACACAGGTTGGCGGTGATTGATTCAGCGCTATTGTTCTGCGGAAGGCAGAGCGGCAGATGGAGAACTGTCGCTATGAGGGGACCCCCCCACCCATCCTGCTCTTTTCTCTCCAAAACCCAGGTCAACCCCGACCCCAGGGCGCGCCGATCTTTTGTCAGCGAGTCTCCACATTCGCCAGTCTGTTGTCTGAGTTTTGATTAAATTTGAATGCCAAAGAGCAGAGCTTATGGTCTAAACTTTCACAATGACAAGTGTTATCTCCAAAGAATGCCAGACGCGTAAATGCAGATAAAAATCACTCTCAGTTTGAGCTGTAAACACGTGCAAGAATGCTGAAAGTGTGTTTTGCTAAACAACAAATCGCTTATCTGCACATTATTGCAGCAACAAAATCATCTGTTTATTTGTACCTCGCTTTCAGTTTCTGTCCGCGTGCTGCAGACTCATCAGCAGGTCAGCTGGACGGGAGGCTCAAAGTTTGATTTGGATCCAGCTGATAGTGAATCAAACGCACGGGCTATTTTAGGAAGGATCAGCTTGCATGGCCACAGGGCAGGCGCGTGCAAATCGATACCGAGCCTTTGTTGCTGAAGCACATCTGCCAGACGGAGGCCTCCCCGGCAGCGCGCGACAGGTGTTGGTGGTCAAAGCTCTCTTCTGGTGACCTGGGGCGACTCCACAAAGCCCTAAACCTCTTTGTAAAGATGGAAGTGTCTAAAGCTGGAGGATAAGTCAACCTTGTTTATATTTGGCTTCTAGTTTGTTCTAATATGACATGGGCTTTAGGAAAATAGGCCAATATTTTAGTAGGTGTACAACAATTATTGTTTTTTCTTTTATCAAATAACTGATTCTGAGCTACAATATAGCAGAAAAACGATATAAACCTAAACATAAACATAAAGTTATATGTAGGTTCTTAAATTTTGCTAAACTTCATCGTTAGGTTTTGTTTAACCTGAAGACTCAAAAATCATATTTGCAGCGAAATGAAACACTGCGGCCATCACGCCCAGCAGGTGCTGTCTGACTTCCTTTCTCCACCCTCCCTTCACCTTCTCCTCGGGGACAGATGGTATCTCTCAGTTGCTATGGAGAGTGATGCAGACAGAGAGATAAAGCACGCAGGCATCTCCAGATGCCACGCGCCTCGAGTAAGGCCCGGCTTTACGAATGCAAAGCAGCGGCGCGTGCCACTGCCCAATCTACAGAAAAACAGTTCAGGCAGTGCAATTGGTCACGAGTTATAAAAGTGTGTCGGACACCCAGTAGCTACAGTTACAATGGTGGATATCAGCATCAGAGCGTTCAGAACAGTATTGATCAGTGTTTTTTTTTTTTATCAACAATGATTAATTACTGTATTTTCCAAACATTATCATGCAGTTTTTATTTTTATTTCTCTCATAGCACAGGATCTGGAAAATTAGGCCTTTGCAAAAACTATGTAACTTCATCAGAAACATTTGCAAGTTTTAGCTTCTTATCTCCATGGTATGCATGGTTTTAAATATCACGGTTTCTATAACAGTGTAGGGACATCCAGAGATAAAATATTGCTTTAAAAATGGATGCAAAAAAAGAGAATGTCAAAACTTGAGAAGAAAAGGTTTGTATGAGACCTAATGTGACAACTTTTATCTTAAACTGCAGTCAGAGAACAATATTGAATTTAAACTTTTATTTTGAAGGTTTTACACAACAGGCCACAATACAAAGAACACGTTTCTTCTTTTGACATGAATATTCATTTGCTGAAGTGAAACCTACAGGTAGTGTTACATTGCGTGTTGTGGTGTACTTGCACGTTCAAGCTTCAAGGTGAGAGTTTCAGCTGCAGGCAGTCATTGGCCTCCATTCATTTCCATATAACATGAAAATCAGCAGACTCTTGAAACTTGGCTGACCACTTACAGTGAAAATCAGGTCTGCCATCGCTAGTTCAGTGTTGACCTGAATGAAAACAGGTTTGATGTTCAATATGATGGATTGCACAACTCAAGCAAACAATTGTCTGATGTTTGTTTTGCACAGAAATGAATGGAGGCCAATGGCTGACTGCACTGGAAAAAATACATTTTAAAATCTGACCTGAATCTTGAAACATGACACAATATGAAAGGACAATAACAAAACAGAAAAATGTAGCACTTCTTGACGGTTTCACGTATTCACAGTGCTGCAGGGTCCCAATGGTTTCCATTCATTTTCTGTGCAGTTTGAAAAACAATAGCAGACTCCTGAATCTTGTTTGAGTTGTGTAATCCACTAAAGTGAAAATCAAATCTGCGTCAGTTTTGGCAGAAGTTACTGATTGCTATTGATCATTGTCATTAATAATTTTTGATCACTGGGTGGTAACAGTTAAAGTGCAGGCTTATTTGAAAAGTCATGGCTAAATTAATTTGTAACAATAATGTAACTTGATAAAAATGAATGTGGACTTGATGTTCACATGCGATGGACAACAGTTCTCAAGCAATTTTCGAGATTCTGTTAATATAATTAATATCAATATTGATACCATACTGAAATGAATGGAAATCATCATAAAATTACATTACAGACATGCAACTCAGTGGTTGGTGGTCTTCAAAATGTTTAGCTGTGTGTGTGAGATACTGTAGATGATAACATGCAAACCCCATTGTGGAGTCCTCTAAAAGTTTGAATGGCAGTTATTGGTCGCTTCTAATTCATCCTGAACTTTGAGGACTTTGACGACAGCAGTCTGGTCTTCCTGTGTGGTTTCATTATTCCTGTATGCTCAAAGAATCACTTAAAGGTCAGAGAGTTTCTACATCTGATCCTTTCAACCAAAGCTGCCCCCGACTTTCTAAGACTTTCTATAGGCACGCGTCCCTGAGGGTGGGGTGGGGGCTCCAGGCCTGTTGTAGCCATTGTGCCCCCAGCAGCCAATCAGGGAGTGAGCGTGTGCCGGGTCTGCAGTATAAATGCTGGCACACTCTAGGAAGCAGCACAAACACTGTTCTCTGGACTTTCTGACCACATCAGCTGTACTGTGAGAAACAAACGTGATCATGCAGTCTCCTGGAAAATCTCTGAAGGAAGCTCTGCTCTGCGCTCAGAGCGAGGACCGACTCACTGTTGGAGTGTATGAGAGCGCTAAAATTATGACTGAGTAAGTAAACTAAACATGACTTAAATATGACTTTGGCATATTCACTAATGACCCAACTTGATCAATATCTGAGAGCTGTAACTAACAGGACGCGTCTTTTCTTTCTCCACAGTGACCCGGACAGTGTGTCTTTCTGCGTCCTGGCCATGGATGAGGAGTTCGAGTGTGACATCGCTCTCCAGATCCACTTCACCCTCATCCAGTCCTTCTGCTTCGACAACGACATCAGCATCGTCAGAGTGAGCGACATGCAGCGTCTGGCTGAGATCGTTGGTGACAAGGCGGAGCAGCTTGAAGACGCTCACTGCGTCCTCATCACGGTATGTAGACCTCAGTTAAATCATGTTCTGTTATTGTTATCTTTCACATGTTTGTACGTGATGCTGTTTTGAAAGACGCGCGTGACTAAACTCTCTCCCCTCTTCCTGCTTGAACAGAACCCAGCTGACGGGTCTTGGGAGGACCCTGCTCTGGAGAAGCTGCACCTGTTCTGTGAGGAGAGCCGCCGTCTGAACGACTGGGTCCCTGAGATCAGCCTCCCCGAGCGTTGATCTGGGCCTCGGCTCCTCTCTTGCTCAGATGCTGTGAAGCTTCTTATCTGGAAATACTCATCCTGATGAACAGGATGACCCTGTTTCTGCTCATCCCTGGATACTCCTGAGGAGGATTCCCGTCCAGGCAGCACGGCGCCGGCCCGAGGAGGGCCCCCGTGAACCGTCGCCTCTTGTCCCGTCCATGCCAAGATGACTCTCATTCTTTATGTGAACGAGGTCAGGTATGCCACAAGAGCGACACATCGACCCTCATTCTTTGTGCGGATGAGGTTTGGAGAGGAAGGAGAAGCGAGTTCTGCGTCCTGTGGTCCCACAGAGCAAATGTCGCACGTTGAAGCACGCGCAGCAGGAGAAGAAGCGGTGCTGAGGAAGAGGCCTTCTTAAAAAGGGACTTTTTAAAGATGTCCTCTTCGCTGAGCAACATGACAACAGTTGCAGTCAGCGAAAATGTTTCCCACTTTCCAGAATTGTCTTAATTCTCTAAAGGTTTCACTTTAGAAATTTAGCAATGACAAAAAAAACCTTAAAAAAGTATAAGAAAAGAAAATCTAAAGGTTTCACTTTAGATATTTAACTTTGAGATTAAAAAAAAATACAAAAAGTGTTTAAATGAAAATAATTACAACTGTGTGAAATTGAGCTTTGCTTGAATCTTGAAAATTGGAAAATGCAGAAAAAACTAAAACTGAAGATATAGTACTTCCTGAAGATTTCACTTCAGCTCTATTTTTATCTCGTTGTCAAATGAAATGACTTGTTCACTGCACATCTGATTGTTGTGTAGGAATCTTGAAATAAAAATATTTGAATCCAGTTTTGCTCTCTGACTGTTCTTTAACCTTTTCATCTGAGATTAAAGTTTCCTGAAGCAACAAATTTAGCTCCAAACCTGCTCCTGTCTGATTGGACTGTGTGACTTTCTAAGCTCTTTCTGGCGCTTTTCGTTAAAAGTTTCACTCCTTCAAATCTGAGTCTGAAATCCGTCTGCAACATGTGCAACTCAAAACAACAAAAATGTCATGTCTTTATCTGCTTGTGTGTAATTCACGCACATACTCATCTCTGCAGAGGCTTGTGATGTGGATATTTCCTCTCTATATAAAATGTGCTATACTGAAACAAAACTAGTAAAGTTCCCTTCACAAAAATGGGCACGAGGAATAACAACACTGGTATTAAAGGAGATGAGATATTATTGGTAGATGAGCAATGTTCTGATTTCAATGTGAGGGATGTGTGTGGATGGAGAGAGTAGCGGGGGCTGTGTTTATCATCAGCTTTCATTTCTCTCAGCCTCAAAGTGGTATTTTTTTATCATTGAAGCACATGTCATCCCAAGGCTGTACAACAGGTGACTGGCAGGTCTGTCCTTCACACAATCATCTTTACTGTGAGATCAACTCACCAAGTGACCCTGATCCGGGTCTCTTCAGACGTTGCAGCTCGGAAGACGTGGAAGTTCTGCTTGCAAAAACCCTTCTCTGCTTTCTGTTATCGTGAAGCCTTCCACAATAATCTGTTCAGACGACGTAAACGTTTTCATAAACAATTAATCAAAATCAGAGTCGGAATAAATCTGGGGGAAATACTATGTCCCAGGTTAAAGGCTTTTGGGAAATACCTCGTTAACTTTCTTGACAATGTTCGATGAGAAGTTTGCGACTGTGCTCATGTCTGCAAAAAAGGGCAAACACTTCTCATGCTTCTATCCAAAGGTAATAAAATCCACCTGCCAGCTCCTCTGAAGCTCACTAACCAACACATTATAACTTGTTTGTTTCATCTGTGCAAAAGCCCAAGTTTAAAAATGATGTTGTGTTTTTGTGGCTAAGCTAACCCCCTGCTGTATATTTAGCACACATATATGACAGTGGCAGCATTTCTTCTTATCTAACTTCCAGCAAGAAAGCAAATAAGCGTATTCCCCAACATGTCATCAGCTTTAGCGTGCCAGAGCTTTCTCATTCGTTTAAAGACTCCTTTGGCCCAGCAAGAGTGCTAACATACTGTAGGTGCTCCAGCAAAAAAGGAAGTTATTTACTGCTTCATTTCACAGGGAAGTAAAATATTCCCTCCAAAATAAAAGTCCAGAGTCATAAGATCTTGCGTCAAACGGCTGCAGCATCTTGAAATCTGATATGGCTTTGTTCTGGTTCATATTTCATCCTCTCACCTTACCCTCTTCTTTGTGCGGCGTTATTGTCCGTCAGCTTCCTGCTCAGACTCAACTGATTCACTGGAAGCTTATTCAAGAGTTAAATGTCACAGCGACTCTGAGCTGGTGACACGTTTTCTGACTTTGAGCAGCTCAGCGATTCAGGGTTTTATCAGGAAAACTGTCAAACTGACTCCACTTACACTCACTAACAGCAACAGCAGAAGTTTTATTTCACAAGTCGCTCTAAGTGGAGAAATATCAACCAAAGTGAGGCTGCAGATTAATGAAGGTGATCCTTTGCTCCTGGCACACGCTGCTTTTTCTTCTCTTGCTCTCATTTGTGATTCAGAATCTTTAAGAGGCTTTTGTGTCTGTGGACTCGAACTCTAAAGTCACTCTGACCTGTATGTTGCATGTCACTGCGCCCTATTGTGGAGCCAACAGCTGCTGTAGCCCCCACGCCCCACTGTGACACACACACACGTACACAAACTCAGACACACACGCACACACACAGACTTCTTTTTCTTACTCTCTTGAAGTGTTCATCACAACTTGATGCGATGCTTACACACAGATTGCGATATTTTTACCAGCATAAAAGATTAAACCCAGACAGACCAAAGACGGAACAGAGGGACTGATTGTGAGTCTGCACAGTCCTACTTCACTTTGTTGCACGCTCACACGTGCACACACACACACAAACACACACAATCCATTCCTGTCGAAAAAGAAAGAAAAAAAAAAGTAGGACCAGCTGAAACGCAATCAGCCCTTTAAATCTCCACGGCAACCACCCCAGAACTCACTCCATCTGCTGTCCAATTTAATGATGAGGAGAAAGGGAGAGAGAGGGAGGAGTGGATTGAGAGGAGGAGGAGGAGGAGGAGGAGGAGGAGGAGGTCCTGTGCCTGGCACAAGCCGGCTGCCGTTCATCCATTCAGAAGCAAATCCTGACTAATAACATCAGCATCCCCCGACAGTCAGCAGAAACACGACTGTCACGACATGAAGTCGCAACACGGCAGCAGGACGGAGCTGAATCACTCACTGCTGCATCACCACACTAAACAGAGACAGACATGCACCTCTTTAAAGGAATAGTTCGACATTTCCTCGCTCTCATGTCGCGGTGTTAGCTGGAGTCCGTGCATAGTTAGCTTAGCTTAGCATAAAAACAGCTAGTCCAAAGTTGGAAAATACGCCTCTAAAAGTCACTAATGAACATGTTCTGTGTGGTTTTATTTTATCTGTGCACAAACAGAAATGTAAAAAAAAAAATACTTGAATCTTCTGTCCCTCCCTCTGAACTCTGTCACCCTCAACAACCTTGGCTGCCCTCTGGCTCAACCCCGGTCATAAAGAGCTCTGCTGCTGCAGCCACATGCTGCTTCTCAAGTGTCCCTTCAGCATAAAAGCCTCCTCCTCCTCCTCCTCCTCCTCCTCCTCCTCCTCCACCCAAAATCTTTTCTGTGGGCTGGAGAGCTGCAGCAGATGGTAATGACGGGCTGCAGGCTGACTGTGCGTGCATGTGTGTGCACGCGTGTGTGTGTGTTTTTCTGTGTTCTTAGTTTGTTGATGTTTTGGTTGAGCAGGTTGCCTTGGATACAGGTGTCATACACCCAAAACACACATCTAAATTCTATTTGTTTGTTTGTTAACTTATCTGTCTAATTGTTTTATATATTCTTTATATATTTCATTACAAAATCTTAGTGGCACATATGATACACAGTAAATCTAACCGTGACTCAACAGCATATGTGTCTAAAACCTTGAAGCATTTGTGGATCCATCAGTTGTATCTTTGAGAGAGGAGATCTCATGTCATTTACATCTTTCTTAAATATCTTTGTTGGAACAATGTGAGTGTGTTAAGATGGATCATAGTGTTTCAGAGTTTCTGAGGTTAACGTCTGCTGACTTGCTCTGTCTGATAACTATGCTAATATATGTTTCAACTATGCTAATATCCTCCATGATTACCATAGGGCTTCTGCTGCTGTGCTGCAGGTCAGAGCATGCTCAGTGTGTGTACATTCAGTCAGATCTATGTACACACATACACACACATACACACACACGTCCATTCCCTCAGTCATCAGCTGTTGATGTTAATTTCTGCGTCTGATCTCCATCATGATGAATTGAATCACTAATAACATTAACAAACCTGAAGCCCCGCAGGCTGCTGCTCTCTGATTGGTGGACTACTCCTTAGCTCACATTCAACCAACACTGACGTCTTTTGCATTTGCGTGACTCTAAACATTCGTGCAGTCTTCCCACATCGTCATTGTGGACATCAGTTAAGAGCTTCTATATAAAAAATGTGTGTTTACCCAACGCTGCTTTATAACAAGCTCATTAGATGTTAGTCAGTCTGCATCAGATTTTATCTTCAGAAGTTACAACGCAGTAAATAAATAAATACTGTGTGATGATAACTCGGTTTTATCTGTTTACGCTCAGTGTTGCAGCTTGTAAAGACAAAGTGGACTCAGAGTTGACAGCTCACACGCACACACTCACACACACACTCACACGCACACACACACACACACACACACACACACACTGCCAGCTGTTGCCAAAACACTGGTCTGCTTCTCCATTCAGCGCTGGGGCCCTCGAGGGCCTCGTTCAAACACTGCAGCTGTGTGTGTTGTATTTGAATCAGTCAATATAGCAAAATTTGACAAACATAACACAAAAGTACATTCTTGAAGATTTCTAAATATAAATACAACTCAAGGTCCACTCATTGGCTTTTTCTGCAGCTTTCAACCACACATTGCAGATAAATGGTGCCATCTTTGAGGACCTTGTGCCTTGGGTGAGTTCTGCTTTGTTTTAGTCACAGAACTGAGACAAAAATCAGAATAATCTATGTAATAATGACCAGACAAGACTTGAGACTAGATTGCACAACACTTGTGTGTATGTCTCAGCGTGTGTACATGTAGTGTGTGTGTGTGTCTGTATGTAGAAACAGATCAGATGGCTTAATGTGCTTGTACTGCGCCCCCCCCCCCCCCCCCCATCCACTGCACACCCTCACCAAAACAAAACTCAGACAAAAGCGACAGCCAACACTTCTACACCCTTATCAATGGGCACAAAGAGCAGAAAAACGACAGGAGGGGCCCCGCACAAAGGTGCACCGAGACCCCGGCCCTCTCTCCTCTTTTGTGCTGAAGAATGGCGAGGTCCAGGAGCAGCTGCTGTTGGCTGCACGAGACATTTGAGACGTTCCCTTTCACCAAAAACAAAGTCTGGAGCTGTGAGCGTGCAAGCTGCAGGGCTGCAGGGGTGGGGTGGGGGGGTGGAAGTGAAGGAGGAAGCCTTTAAAGTTGACGTAAGTCACATCAGTCACAGCACAAAGGAGTCCCAGAGGTCTGCCATATGGAGCAGGCACTTCATCTGTTCAGGAATCACTAAAGGAAATCCAGCCAACAGCAGCGCAGGCTCTGCCCCTGCTCTACCTAGAGACAACACAGGTGGGGGGGGGTTGAAGTGAAGGAGGAAGCCTTTAAAGTTGACGTAAGTCACATCAGTCACAGCACAAAGGAGTCCCAGAGGTCTGCCATATGGAGCAGGCACTTCATCTGTTCAGGAATCACTAAAGGAAATCCAGCCAACAGCAGCGCAGGCTCTGCCCCTGCTCTACCTAGAGACAACACATCGCTGCTCTCTGATTGGCTGCAGAGGTGTTGTCATTAACACAGTGTCTCAATTAGCCAGACAGGTAGGAGGGCTCAAATTAAGGAGCTGTGTTACTAATATTTTTTTTCTTCTCTCTTTACAACTTGTTCATGTGGTTCTCCAAAATGTCACGTTAGACATATTAGTCTAATTTTCCTGATTAAAGAACTTTCACAGAATCGTTTTCTGTATCCCTGATTTTAAAGGGTTTGTTTCGATTACATTCATCATTTGTCAGTCAATACAGGACTCTCTGCTCAGCTGATTTCTCTTTAAGCGTCCACTGGAAAGAATCAATCAATGATAGAATGGAACAGATCAATGAAATAAATCAATGCATTTTGCAGACTCCAAGATTAATAACAAATGACTAATTCCTTCATTTCAAAATAAAAAGATCCATCTGATTTGCAAACGGCTGCTTTAATTCTCACACTGCACTCACTGTCACTATAACAGAAGAGTGCACATCTGACAGGATGGACTGTTACAGCGCCCCCTAGACCCGCATGGAGGAAATTCATATGTTGCAACAGTATGCCACTAATCAGTGGTAGAAAATAACTATGTGAAAAAAAACGGTATTCAGTCGTTTACATAGATTTATTTTGAAACATCCCTTTATTACCAACCATTGTGATGAGTATAAGGCTGTTCATTTCCTGTCTTTAAATGCTAAATCAGTTTTTACTGATACTCTGATCAGCTTTGTCTCTCTATTCTCTCAGACAACAACAACAACAACAACAACAACAACAACAACAACAACAACAACAACAACAACAACAACAACAAAATGTTAAACTCCATTTGATTGGAAGAATTTATCATTACACATTAAATCCACAATATCTTTTATGAGAAAATAACGTTTTGTCTTTATTTCTTTTCTTTTCTTTTGTTTTTCTTTTACTATTTCCACCCTGAGGAAAACATGGTGAAGCTGAAACTGGTCAGCTTTTAAATGAAATGGAAGACCAAAGTCTTCTATTACATCTCCACTTCTTGCCTGCAGAACTTTTTTTTCTTCACTTTTTTTAATCAGCACTTCACTTTCACTTCAGGCTTCATCACACAGTGAACACGTATTCCTTATTTGAAATTAAGTTGTCAATGAGTTTCTGTGTGTGTGTATGCGTGTGTGTGTGTGTGTGAGTGTGTGTGTGTTGTGTGTGTGCGTGTGTGTGTGGGTGTGTGTGTGTGTGCGTGTGTGTGTGTGCGTGAGTGTGTGTGATGCTTCTCCAGAGGTTTCTCCAGTGAACAACAAATCTGCTCCATATTTTATTTATTTCCAAGTGTCCATTTTCTAAATGAAATGAATAATAATTGCCTCTTTTCTTAACAATTACTTTTCATTTCGGAGTTTTCAATCAACAGACCTTAAAACTGCTGGAACTAAATGAACCTGCAGAAAACAATGTTATTGTGAAAAGACTCGGGAGCAAATAACATTTCATAATAACAGAATATTATTGATACAAGAGTTTAAAATGTGTTTGATTATTTCACACATTTCATGCTTACTTCACACATTCTGTCATCACTTGGTCTCCATATTGACCGAATCCATGTGCAAAAAGCATAAGTCCAGGAGTGCAGAACAACAATAGATTATTATTGTATAATATGTAAAGGAAGATAAACATATACGACTATGAATGATAAGTAAAATACACACAACAGAACACAAACCTTCAGTGTGAATGAAACGTTTAACAGGCTTTTCATTTACACTTCTTTCTCTTTGTGACACCTGATCGCAGGTTGAATACGTCTGTGAGTTTCGATGAGTCATTTCTCCCCTAAAAAGATTCATTCATCTGAATTACTGTCAGAGATCTCAAGAGGTAAAACTGTCCCATGAATCCTCCCCTGACCCCCTCAGATGTGTCTTGTTCTGAACCACTGTCAGTGAAGAGGGAACAAGTCCCTCATCCTCTTGCGTGAATGAACATGATCTTCTTGTGCTGCCCAGTGGTCTCACAGTGGTACTACAGGTCTGGGTCAGTCATCAACATGTTGCTCCATTGAGCCTGATGAAAACAGAACAACATCTCCACCCAGTGGTCAACAGTTGCTTCTGCATCACAGCGCTTTATTGTTATCAGACAATCTGGACCTGATTAAGCTTATCTATAAATACTCATAACGACCATCTAAATCAAATTCAGATGAAAAATAAAGAAGCTGCAGGGTTTACATTCAGTTAAACAGAGAGCACAGAAATAACAAAAAATATTACTGCAAAAACATTACAGAGTGTGTTAAACTATTCACTTTCCTTTGGTTTGTTTGATATCCCATTATACACGCTTACTGAGGCTGTCCGAGACACACACACACACACACACACACACACACACACACACACACACACACAGAGCCATGGAGAGAACAACACCCAGCTTTTGATCGATGACTCGTTCTGAAGCCATTTAATGTCTCATATTAAATTTTGGAAAATTGTGTTTCTCTTCATTGTGATTCAGAATGTTTTCATCACGTGTTTATTTGCTATAAAACGACTGTGTGAAAGTGACTGTAGAACTCGTTGATTACATTTTTTTTCTCTTAGTTTTCAGAATTTAGTTTCTTTTTTGATTATGTTTGTTAACTGAACCCGAGAGGAGTGATGACAAATGACAGATGCTGAATCCAAAAGTAAAAAAAAAGAAGAAGGAAGAGACATGGTACTACTCTACTTTCAAGTTAAGATAACCCTGATGACATCATAATGACATCATCAGTGTTATTTGACAAAGCTCTTTCACAGCCACTGAAGACTTTATTCTACGCCTGCCAAGTATGATGAGTAACATGTAAAATCTGGATCTTTAGATACTGTTTTTTTTAACACATTAGCCTCTGTGACAGAGAGGTGTATCAAGTCAAATTTTGGAAACAACTTCCTTTTTTCTCCACCTCATCCATAACATATATTCCTCTCCTCCTCCCTCACACTTTATCTGCCATCCTCCCTCTCCCAGACAATGAGACACAAAAGAAAACAAGAGAAAAACCCAAATGGTTTCTGCCAGCCATGAATGACTTTACAATGTCAATATTTGTGTGTTTGTTGTGTGTCCTCCTTCATTGTGAGGTGAACTCCAAATCTGTTTGAGAGTTGAATTTTGAAATCAAGTTGAAGCAGCAGCAGCAGCAGCAGCAGCATCAGCACATATTTCAGAGGAGGCGATCAAACCTGCAATCTCCACAGCCAGACCACCCAGACATGAGGCCGGCCGCAGAGGAAGAAACAGGCTGCTCATGCTTTCAGCTCACAGTCAGTGTTGACTCAGTCAGTAGAGGATCTGCGTGTGTGTGTGTGTGTGTGTGTGTGTGTGTGTGTGGTCTGAGCAGTGCGTTAGAGATTCATCCATGTTTCCCTCTGACAGATCTGCAGCTCTGAGCGGAGTATGGCAACAAACCAGGCATTAACATGTTTAAACACTGACGTTCATCTACAGTCCATTAAACCGAGGACAGACGGATGAGAGAGAGTTTAAAGCAGTGAGACTCCGCTGACTTACAGCCACGTTTTGCTCCACTGGAGAAACACAGTTCAGACTCAAGTGCTGTGGGTTTTTTTTTATCCTTTCGCAGAACCACAGCAGCAGGAACACAGACGTGCACTTGGACGTTAATACAAAACATGTTAGCACTGATGCAGTCCTTGTTAGCTGAAGTTATTATGATCAACAGTTTGGCTTTCTGCCTTATTCAGGATCAAATCCAGCAGTTAAGTAACTGACATATGTAGTGCAGGTGTTTCAGTTCACTAAGTTCACAGGAGAATCATGAACGTGGGTCATGTGATAACAGATGAGATGTGGCTGAAAGCCTGGAACTTACTTACTGACTTGGAACCAAGTAAGTGAACCTAAGGATGGATTTCCAACATCATCATGCCCGCATGTCCAATAACCAGCACAAACTGAGAAGTGCAAATCAAGGTGGACTGAACCAGTGAGCAGCCTGTAGCCTTGGCTTCCAACAGATCAACCTGGACAAATACATTTTTACATTCTTGATTTATTTGATTTCAGCAAAAGAAAATATGAATAAATGTTCATTTCAATCCACTGCTGTAAGATAAAGAGTTGGTGAAGCTCCTTCTCCAGTTGAGTGTCATTCAATCACTGAAGAAGAACATTTCTGTTTGTTTGGTGTATTAATCTGATGAAGGTTACAGTCCCGTTGCTGCACACAGATCGGATGTTTCTGTCTGGAAGCTCCATTGACCATGATTTATTCAAGTCTGTTAACACTGCACTTTGTTTCTGTTTCTGCATTTTGTTTTAATCGATGCACCAATTTTTCCACCTCAACCAAAACTTTTCTGCAATATTTCAATATTTCAGATCTTTGAATGTAAGTTTTTTTATGTGCAAACTGAAAACATGCATGAAAACAGGCCCGTGGAAATACAGTTATTGTCCAGATGCTAAAACCCAGGGGACAGAAGCTCTGAACGGATAAAAATGTTAATATGTTCATCTAAATCACCTTCAGTGACTGTGACTGTGTGCTCACATTAGAAAGCTTCATTAGCAGCAGCGAGCGCTTTGTGAAGTGTTTTGGGGCCGAGCCTTCGCTTGTCAGACTGTGCACAGGCTGCCTCTCCTCAGCTGGTGGAACTTGTTGGGGCTGAACACAGAGACCTGCAGACACAGAGCTGAAACACACCGTGTCTTCCAGAAAAGAAGAAGGACAGTGTTCTTTGTAGCAAAGATAGAAACAGAACAAGGAGTAAAACTAATGAGATTTTTAAGTTAGTTCATAAATAATGCAGCAGTTGAGTGTTATTTGTTTTATTTGACTACAACAGTCAATTTCATGATATAATTTTTCTTCATTTATTGCTAGTTGATATAAATGTAATAACATTGTAGATTTACATTTTTACATGGATTTTACTTTTTGTCTTCTGGTTGATGAAGCCCCAACTTTATAGCACCCCTCACTTTTACAATCAAATCTCTTCTAACGCAAAAACAAATTTTGTGCCATTCTGTATTGGCAACAGAATTTATACTTTTACTTAAGTAAACAATTTGAGTACCTCTGCTCACCCTTCCCTCTAGTGCCTCCTGATATTATCTGGTTTTCTCTGATTCTGTCTGTTTTTCCCTCCGTCACCCTCTTTTAACCTCACACTCCCCCCGTCTCTGTCCCAGGGTGCACACAGAACAGACTGGAAGTCATTTCAGAAAGAAATTAACACAGGAGTCTAATACTCTAATGCTCCCACACAGCAAATTGGATTCGTGCGCTTCACTGACTCTGAGTATCAGTGTGTTGCAGGACACAAAGTCTCCTGCAGCAAGTCAGAGACAGAGTCAGGGGGAGACGCTGCCGCATGAGCACCTCTGAGGAAACACCCGAGTGTCTGCTTTGGGACAGTTAGTCCTATATGAACTTACAGTACATGGCCAAAAGTATGTGGACACCCAAACATGACACAAATACAGTATGTGATTGTTGAAAATCTCAGTCCAAAACCATGGGCATTAATCTCCGACTCGCAATCCATGTTCCAGTTCATGCCAAAGGTGCTGGGTGGTGCTGAGGTCAGGACTCTGTGTAGACCAGTCAAGTTCTTCTACACCAAACTGGAAAACAATGTCTTGATGTGTTGCATTCTCCAACCATTGCCACAGAGCTGGAAAGACAACTCTAAATTATCACAGCCCCAAACAGAAGTAGACAAAAGTATGTTAATGATTTTCTATGTGGCAAAACTGTCATGCAAATAAGACTAAGTCAGTATATGGCTGGACCGCGTTGCAGGCTGTTTGCATTCTGCCTAATCTCAGACGGTTTCAGCCCTTTATCTGTTTGCTCCTCTCCTACTCTCTGTGCTCACGGTGGATTCTGTCGTAACCAGCGGCCATGTTCCATCTATATGTTTTTTCGAGCGTCCCAGTGGGATGCCGTGTGATTTGCTAAAATACAATTGCACAAGGCAAAGCGAACCTGGAGTGAACCTTTGTGTTCACAATGCACCTCCTCAAGAGGTGGCCTCAGTTCAGTTCATGTGCTGTGTTGGAAACACTGCAGGCTGTTAACGCCCCTCCAATGGAAATTGTTTGCGCCAATTCATTGTGAAAGAGCAACAGCCAATGGGCAAACTCCAAATTACTCATGTAGCATTTAGCTGAACAGTGGTGGAACTATGATCACTCAGTCAGTCAGTCAGTCAGTTATCAACATTCAGAATTATAGGACTGGCCTTGCTGTTATGGTTCAGCCAATAATATCAATTAAATAAAATATTTTAGATAAAAAAAGAAACATTTTTAAACATGGTTGTGTTTTTGTCTTATTACGTCATTAAATTCATGAATGCATAAATAAATAAAAAGTAAAAATCTGTGACATGCCCAGAAAACATGTTCACTCCTCTCAGAAGGAAAAATACATAAAGAGAAGCAAGAAGCACAAACTTCCTGTGAGATCTGGCTGCACCAAAACACTTTGTACATTCGTAATGGACAACTCTAACTACCAGTTCAGAGTTAAACAGACTTTCATAAACTCCCCCTTGGGTAAAAAAAAAATCTTGTTACATCTACAACTGAATCAGCTCAATCCTCATTTCCCACCGTATGTTGCTGTAATGTAGTAATATGTTTCATTACTTTGTTGCCCGAAGCATGAATGTTAATTAAGTTTGTTCAACACAGAGACACAGCACATTAATACAGGAAGGCATGGATGAGGGGGAGGTCAAGAAGTTAAGTTGAAAACTACTGTTAATGTTGCAGTTTTGTGTTCACCATAGTATCACTAAACTGTTTACGGTATACTATACATGCTGTGCGTGTTCAGTCTTAACATTTAAAGCATTGATTTGCCTGTATGTGAAAGAATACTAATAAACTTGCTTTGTTTGTTCTTCCTAAACAATGTGTTAATATAAATTGTTTTTATCTTGCTTATAAGTGATTCAATATACTGTTTTCTTGTTTAGTGCCTTTTTTTGTGTGACATAATATGAACCAATTTATAAGATTTTGTAGAATATTTTCTATTGAATAACATGTAAGAACATAGAAAACACAGTTCTGCAGTTCTGGTATTGTTCCTGTTAACTTTTCCCCATGTAGTGATGGAACCGGTGCATGTCAGACTCTGTTGTAAGTTTAAACAAAGCAGTAATAAAGCACATGCAATGGATTTCATACTGTTTAGTAGATAAGCTTCAAATCATCCATTCATCCAATTCACATTCAGTAAAATGCCTGTTTCTATTACGAGAACATTAAAAATGAGAAATTAACACACAAACAGTAGCTTTGTAAGTCAGCGTAGGCTACATAGCTGGCTAGCTTTCACACTCTCAGGCTGGGTTTAAGGAACATGTGTACTGAATGATGCAGTAGACATTTAGAATATTTCTATTTGATGGAATGAACATTTCCCTCACTGTAAACATGATGTAGCTTCAGCGAAGAGGTTAAACAGGCTGATACTGTCGGTGTGAAATAAGATGAATTTTCCAACTTTAAAGGAATAGTTTGACAGTTTGGGGAATACACCACGAGAGTATAGGTATAGTGTGATTGGGGAAATGTGAGCTTAACATAAAAAAGAGTGACTTTAGCTAGTCCTACTACTTTTTATGCTAAGCTAAGCAGCTCCTGGCTCTAGCTATAGCAGACAGATTAGCAAATTCCCCAATATGTGAAACTATTCATTTAAAGCTACTTAAGCTGGGAGAAAAGTGTAGCCTACGTTTTGCCGTATTAAACTAGGTTGATCATTGCTAATAGCCCTTTTTCTTTAATGAGTACTTATTGAAAGTCAAAGTAGGAAAACACAGGCGTAATAAAATAATATCAAAGTAAATGAATAAAGTCTTAATTCCATTTAGCTGCTTCAGTTTCAGGGTCGTGGTATTGCTCATGCTGGTTCACTATCACACTGTCAGGACTTACTGGGACACTAACCATGGTTAATGTCTTTAGTAACATTTGTGCTTCTTCTTCTATGACAAGTCAAAATGTCAGCTGTGAAAAAGGCTTTTTTCTTACCAACAAGGCCTCAGTGTTGACGATAAATGACACCAGAGCTGCTATAGGCTACAATGCTAAACTATAAATACATTTAAACCACAAGGTTCTACAGGCCTTAAAGTCTGTTTAGAACCTCATTCTAACTGTTTTAACCAGCGTAAAGGCTCAAAGGAGATGACCATCTTGTTTTTATCATTCAGAGGTCATTAACACGAGTGTGTTTTGTCGACAGAACATCAGCTGATGACCTTTGAAAAGCTTTCATACGGCTAGCAGCTGGATTTAGAGGGGAGCACGTGATCCTCCAGCTGATATTAAACTATGAAAGTCAAAGGTTGGATTTACGAGGTTCTGGCAGGCATGACGGACACATTATGAACACCGGCTGCATCACTGCACTTCTGTCGAGCTCCTTAAACAATTTCCCCACAGCTCATTTTTAACCTGCCACACAGCCGTCATCATTTAGCCCCATAATTCCCCAAATTCACGCATAATCAAACAAATTAGCCTTTATGCTAATTTCTTATGACTCAATTATGTTAAAAGCCTGGCTTGAATGACAGTCATAATTACAGTCATAATGCCGGCAGAGATATTACCGGCGAATAATACGGTAATGGATATCAAAGGAGCAGGCTTCATCTGCCATATAAAGACGCTGCTGAGTGGGTTAGCAGGAGTAAATAAACTCTGATGTGTTTGCTGATGAGCTGTTTTTGTCCTACAGCGCTGCTGAGAATCCACAGAGGTCAGAGCAACAAACACACTGATGGATGGAAAGAGACACAGCACCCTTTCGAGGTTTGATCAGGTTTCAGTTATGTGCCAAGATATGATGCTGCCTTTACCTTATTATCTAGATGTGCGTGACCTCTCAAGGTTTGTAACTCACCTTTGTTTTAAAACTTTATTTTAATATTGTGAAATGGATGGGTGACTTGCAGACCTCAGAAATAATGGGCATATTGTGTGTGCTGTGAATCGAATCTTCTTCTGCTTGTTTGACAGTGATGTGTCAAATCTCCCATATTCAACAAATTGAGGGACAAAATCCGCGGTCTGTCCGTGCCCTCCAGAACACAGAAGCATTTTCCATATCAGTCTTATAAAAACTGTTACAAATCTCTGTTGAAAAGTAAAAATCAATTTTAAGCTTTGACACCACTGGGGTTATGGTTTGATTAGGTTCAGGTACAAACACAACTTGGTAGGGTTTAAGGAAAAACTAGGGTTTATTTTATTTATTCATTTATGTATTTGTTTATTTGACAGGGATAATGCATCTTAATGAACATCAGTATAAAATACACAATGTAAATATGCCGGATTTTAGCACAAATGCTAATTTACCAGGCCGGGACCATAAAACTAAAAATATCACAAGTAACATCACACATTCACGAATATAAAATACACAAATAAAAGGACGAATTCATACATTTTGCTCCATACTGAGTTAAAAGTTATCACAGATTTTGTTTGACTCAAGGTAATGTTTAAGATTTGTCTTGAAGGTGGGATATGTAGGACACTCCCTTATCCCAAGCAGGAAGCAATTCCAATGTTTACTTGGGTTAAATAGGTACTAAGTTAAGGTTAGGGGACCTTTATTGTCATGGTTACAATGTTAACCGTGCGGTTAATGATAGGGAACGATAGGAAATCAACAGCAGTCTCTGGTGTTAAAGTCCAACCCTGACGTCCTCTATACAGTAGAACTTGTTGCACTTTTACACTGTCACCTGACTTCTTCCTTAGTTCCTGTCATAATGAGTATGGCCACTAGAGGGAACATACAGCGTTTGAGCAAGAGGCTGAAAAATGAAGCCAACATGGAAGTGCCAAAAACTGCAGTTCCTCTACTCGCCACTACAGTCTGGCTCCAAAAGTGAGTCAATTCCCATAGACTCCCATGTTGTTTTGGTCATTATAGTCCATCTTTATATACAGTCTATACTTTTGGGGCACTTGCTGAAAAGACTCACTGAGGATGGTCTCGTACATTGACTGTGTAGTGGAGGAAGCAGCAGAGTTGGGGTAGTGTGAGCATTCCCTCAGCATTTGGCGTCCTGGCAAGATCAGACTTCACAGTCCTGATGGCGTGCAGACAAAAAGTGGCACCTGAATCTCTGCGTGCTGCTTTGTGCAGACCGTCACAGCCGTTTGGTGCTGTTGCTGTATCAGGTGTTTCTCCCCACCAGGATGCTTTTAGCAGCACAGGGGTAAACTGTATTTAGAGTTTTGGAAGAAACCTTGATTTTTCTAGCCTGCCTGAGATGATAAAGGTGTTTCTGTATGCGTGGCCCTGTGATGTTGATCCCCAGATATACTGCTGTTAGTGATAACATCTATCACTACTGTGTCATCAGCAAACCTGACGATGGAGTTTGAGCGGTGTCTGGTGTGCACAGTGATCGAGCACAGCAGACACTATAGGTGATTGCACGTTTACTCCAGGAGAGAGAGTCTGGACGTGATTCTTTTTTAGCTGGTGCTTCAAGCACTAATGAATGGTGAATGTCGCTAAAACAAAATGTATGACCGTAGCTTTCCAACATCACATCGACAAACAGTGGAACAATTATTGACAAAGAGTTTTTCAATACTAATACAGAGGCGATGTGAAAAAAGTCGATGAACTGTTTTATAAGGATCCGTCATCCAGTCTGTGTTAAACTTTTGTCTCATTTCATGGACACCATGTCTTAAAAAGAGTTGGAGCTGCTTCCCTCAGGGCAGAGGTGCAGATGCCTCAGGGCCAGATGTAACAGATACAAAAATCCATTTTTATGTTGTATAAAAAAATCACTTAATTTGCACTCCAGCAATTAGTCTGCAACCTCTGACAGTCCCTGTCCTTGTAAAGCATTTATCAGTTTTAACTGCTTCTTTATTTTTACGTATTGTTTACACTCTACTGTTATTAATATATATTGATATTATTTTTTTCTTTTATTTTGTTTACTAATGTATCTTGATGTGATTTTGCCGTGCAAGTCTAATTGTCCATATGGGACAATACAAAGTGAACTGAACTGAATCTTGTAATAAAGACGGACAGGTCAGGAAGTAAAGAATCATGTTGAAGCCTACAGTATCCTGTCCTGCTGTCTGATTCACCATCAGTGCTGCAAGACAAGCTTTGTTTTTCAATGTCATTTGTTTTGCTTTGGTGTTTTTGTGTGTCTAAAAAGCATAAAAGCTCAGAGAAAAGCTGGTTAACAAGGGTAGATTTAATCAGGTGCTTCCATATTTCATATTTTGCAGGTCCCGCTGGGACACAAAGACATCTCAATCACAGACTCCAAAGTTAATTCAAGGAGAAGAGGAGAGGAAGAAACTGTTCTTCTGGCAAACATGTTGATTAATATGTCTGCTTATTGCAGCAGGAGTCATCACTAGGATCTTTTTTCAATCATGTTCGCTCTTTTTTTTTTTTTTTTTTTCAGAGCCTTGGAATTTTGCTCCAAAATGAGATATTTGGCATCTAAAACCTGCTGCTGGCCTCATGACAGATAGCAGTGAAAAATGAAATCAAATCATAGTTTCTCAGAAGATGGCAGGAGCCCAGAGTTTGTGTTGACAGAATAATGAGACATTAAGAAACCTGGACGTTAGTTTTCTCTGGGGAATGATTTTTCTTTGTTTCAGGATGGATTGATTGTGTTTTGGAAGTAGTTCATTCACTCCCCGGCTCCTCGTTCTTGAGGTCAGAGGTCAGAACACTTGGCTCTTCACTGTGGGAGAATATTGTAACCTGCGACCGTTCCCTCAATGTTGTTTTCCTGTTGTGCATCGGATCTATGTCCCAGTCAGCGAGAACTAACAACAACAAAACAACAATAATGTTCTACCCCTTAACTGTTGTGGTGATAAAAGCGCTGGCTTCTGTAGGCGAATGGTGCCGTGATAGATGGATCCGGAGCAACTGCAGAGTAATTGCATATTTTAGGGCCCTCAGATGAATTATCCAGCACTGATCTGTCATTATAATACTGAAACTCAGGCCGTCATTTGCAGTGAGGAATGTTGCTTGACACTGGTATTTGCACAGCTGCAGGGGGTCATAAATTATTGCTGAGGACACGCGTGCATTAGTTCAAGTCTTTCATCACAAGTTCTCAAACAAGGTAGCCTCCTCCTCCCCTGCATGTTGTCAGGGAGGATCTCTCTCACGTTCTCCTTTGGTCTTTTTGTACTTCTCTGTTTGTGCATATTCTATGCACCTTCAGTGCACTACTTCCCCTGATCTCCTTGCACTTATTGAATAAATGTAGCACTTAGTACTCACACCAAGGTCTCTTACTGCCCTTAGTGTTGTCCCTCATTGGTAAGTCACTTTGGATAAAAGCATCTGTTAATTGAGTAATTGTATTTTACTTATTTGTGCAGTTTTACAGGAAGTTTAAGATATCTGATGTTTGCAGTGCAGAGAGCGATTCACACCAATTCTTCATCCATCAGTCATTCAGTCATCAGCTACGTCCACACCACTACATTTTAACAGTTTTAAAATGCATGACTTTTGCTATCTGTTTTCACTACTCCAGAGTTTTCAAGCACCTAAAACAGAGACTCTTGGAAACACTGCTGGACCCATTTTAGTTTGAAAACTCCAAGGCTGTGTTTTAGTCTGGACTAAAACACAGCCTTTTGGGAATGATGAAGAAGACTCCCACGGTCGCTCCCTGATTGGGTCTTATCAGCCTCGACAACCAGTGGTGAAAGCAAGATGAATAAGGAAATACAAGTGTTACTGACCTTGCTGTCTTTGCTAGCAGCTGTTGTGGAGTTGAATTCTGCATTTTAACGCTACAACTGTCGTAGTATTTTCCGCAACTAATCAACTGCAGAGAAGACAATCTGCTCCATGTTAACACCGGCTCGCACATGCTCCGTGTACGTGAACGCTCATGTGTGTATGCGTTTTCAGATGTACAGAGATTGTCTCTGATACAGAGGGAGACCATTTTCATTTTAAAATGCCACTTTGAAATCAAAATGCACAGTGTAGACGTGGCCTCAGACACATGATATTTTTACAGACAAGCAAACTCTTGTGGTTGTGTGAATAAAGATTGTTGTCTCTGAGTAGCAAAGGTGGATTTATTGTTGCGCTATTGTTTTGGTGCAACAATAAGTCTTGCGTATAGGTTGGAGTAAAAAGCCCCGTTTCCTTTGGTTTACATAGACTGAACTTCTGATAGCACGTAAAGCTTTAGTAGAGGTTCTGCCTTGTGTTTCTACTGTGTTTTCCAAACATGTTAGATAAAAAGGCAACAGCAGGACAGACCATGCCTGTGCCATAATGTGCTGTTTGGTAGGGAAGTGATGTTGGGGGATACATATGAACAGACGAAGTGATGCTAGTGTTAATATTGAATTTCTTTCACATTTTCACATTTTGTAATTTTTCTTAAATTACAAAACACATTTTTTTCCTCTCATTTAGCCCACTTAAAAACTAAACCAGCGAAAATGTAAACACGACACTTTCCCTTCTTTCAAAGATTTCATTAAAACTGAGATTCATAAGTGGAGATCATCTGACAATGTTTGTTACAGATGGGTGACAAATCCAAACGTGAATAAATGAGTGGAGAAACATAACGAATGCAGATGCTTCCACACGGGTGCACTGCATGGTACAGGAAATCAATTAACATCCAGTCATGCTCTGAGTCGTGTATAAACATGCTGAGCGGGGCCCGAGTTGATTCTGATTCTGTATCAAGAGGAAAAGATATAAGTGACTTTGAAAGACAGTTCATTGTTGGAGCACTGATCAGCTGGTTGGTGTTTGGATCAATGACTCTATATAAAGATGGACGTGTCCCGACTTCCTTCTACTGCACAAAAATGAAGCCAAAATATCCAGGAAACAGGCGCTGCCGTCTTGCGGCGTTGATGATGTCATCTGGAGCCAGAGTCTGCGCAGTAGTGATCAGGGAGTGGAGCTGCAGTATCGAAGTCCCGCCCAAACACCCACTCAACCCAAACACGAGTCAATCACAGCTGTCAAATAACTAACTCAAACCATAGACTGTGTATAAAGATGGATGTAGCCTCCGTGACATCACCCACAGGATTCTGAAGAGCTGTTTTGAAGATCATAGTGAGCTGCTCCACTGTTGCTATCTTGGCAGAACTCCGCCTAACTCCCAGCTACTCCAAAAACAGTCAGAGGTCAAAGAGACTTTGGGGCATGTCGGATTGTGGCACCTGTCACTCAAAGCGGCACACCCTCAATTATGCATAACTTAAGCCTCAATGAAATTTAAACAGGTGAGTTACACAAAAATTCACCTATAGAGACCAAAACCATTTTTGTACCAGGCTGTAAACATGTTTGTTTCTGCTGTAAAGTTGGACATTTTAACATGGGAGTCTATGGGGAGTCAACTCACTGTTGGAGCCAGACTCTAGTGGTCATTAGAGGAACTGCAGTTTTTTGGTACTTCCATGTTGGCTTCAATTTTCACGGTGTTCATCACTCCAGTGGAGCTCAGAGTAGAGTCAATGTCAAAGGAGCTCAAAGGAGCATTGAAGCTGTTCTGGTGGCATGTGGTGGGTCAACACCTTACTAGGACAAGTAAAGGTTTTTCCTTTAATTTGTCACTAGTCTGTTCATTTTGTGGTCTTCAAATGTTTCTTATTTGGACATTCTTCTGTTGTTGATAAGTCATACTTGTCATAAGGTGGATTATCATGGCATCAAATTGAATAATTGCATATAAGCAGATTTTCCTGCAAAATCTGAAAGCATTGATTTTGGCAAATGCATCAAGAACTCAGAAACAGAAGTGCTGAAAAAAATATACTTTTGTACATTTGAACATGCGTCAGCCTGGTTCATTATGATGACATGTTGCTTCTGCTGTGAGGACATGATGAATATCCATGTGTCGATCTGTAAACCAGTCTTGGCTGTAAATCTGAGAAGGCATAATGACACTAAAATAAACATGATACATGATACACTGAATGTGTGTGTGTGTGTGTGTGTGTGTGTGTGTGTGTGTGTGTGTGCTTCTGTCACAGGCTACATTTGGGGACAAATTTCTGACTAAAGACCAGTTCATTAGGGGACAACTTGTCCAATAGGGGACAGAAACAGCACCCCCAATGTGGGTCAATGGTTAGGTTAGGGTTAGGCAGGTAGTGGTAATGGTGAGGGTAATTCTCTAGGAAATGAATGCAAGTCTATGTAATGTCCCCAAAAGTGACTCATGACAACATTTGTGTGTGAGTGTGCGCGTGTTTACAGGGATGTGTGTGAATTGATGCATGCGTGCGATGCTCTTAATGTCTCTCTGTCTCTCTTAACGACTCCTCATTCTCGCTGTGAGCAGGATATGGATCACCGCTGCACGCCGCTCCGCTGCCGCTGTTCGGCGTCTGATAACTCTGTCCAATTAGATGACAGAAGCTGCTCACACTCACCGCCTCAGCTCGCTTCTGAGGGTGACAAATATGACAATTACCCAAAGTACCAGGCGCTGCGGCTCATTCCTTATTAGAGAATCAATCAGGACCAGGAGCACCAGGGGCCCCAAGGCGCCGGCACTCGCAGAAGCCGCAAGGAGGGAAGGCTGGAGGTTATTCTGCATGTTGGCATCATGCTTTAAAAGAGTTGGAAGTGCTTGTTGGTGCTGGGTAAAAACAATGTAACTGAGGAGTTTCTATTTCCCATACGCCAACTTTACATTTTCATATTCAACGACATTTAAACCTGTAAATCCTGTTGCATGGTTTCAAAAATGTTTGTATGTATGTCATGATCAAAAATTTTTTGGATTGTAATGTGATGGAAATAGGTCTTAAAACAATGTGTAACCAGGAAGTGTTTTGTGGTTACATTTTTAGAAATGGAACAAAAGGTTGGGACTTAAATGCAAGAAATGAAGACAAATAACATTCCACAGTTTGATTTTCCACCGTCACACAGGCCAGGGGGAAATCTTCACTGTGATGAAATAATTAGTATTTTTGTTTATACTACAAAATTTGATATAAACCTCACGTCACCACTCCTCTAACCTGTAACAGCGGAAACCAGTGGCTTTAGCCTGGTCACACATTTTAATTTGACCTTTTCTCTCGTTAAGGTTCAGTTGCAGCAAACTTTCAAATTTCAACAACTAATAAGGTTTGACTTTGCCATGGCTTATTAGCATTTCAGACATTTACCATTTTCTAGATGAAGCACACACCTTTACTTAATTTTGTAATGTTTCGTGCTAATTCATGTCAACTTTAACCTTTAAGTGCAAGATATCAGTATCAAAATCGCCTCTTCATCTCTTACCCCAAGACTCAGTACACCACCCAGCTCTTGGTCCAGGCCGTGGTTATGTGTCGCCTGGGTTACTGCAGTGCTGTTCAGGTGGGCTTCCCTTCACGTACACAGTGGAACCCTTACAGATGGTCCAGAATGCGGCAGCCCGTCTGGTCTTCGATCAACCTAAAAGGTCACATGTCAGTCCGCTGCTCATCGACCTACACTGGGTAAACATGGCCACTAATGCTCGCCCCATCTACTTGAAGTCAATCATTCAGCCTTATGCTCTCTCCCAGCCACTGCGTTCCTCCAAGGAATGTGGTCTGGCGTTACCATCCCTGCACACGAGGCAATTGCAAACCAGACTGTTCTCATCTCTCTGTTCCTTGATGGTGGAACAAGCTACTGAATGCTATCAGAGCATCCCTGTGTATCTTCAAGAATCTCACCCTAACATGCCTAACTAGCTCATACTATCAACTTTTGGTGCACTTCTTTACCTGATCTCCTTGCACTTTTGGAATAGATGTAGTACTTACTTTCGCCAAGGTTTCCTACTGCAGTGAAGCTCGTAAGTTGCTTTGGATAAAATTTTCTGCCAAAATGCGCAAATTTAAATGTAAATGTAAAAGACGCCTGCAACAGGTTTGGAGAGATAACATGTGTTTTTGTAAATTCATTTCGGTTGCAGCTCAATTTGTTGTATTTTGCATTCATTTCAGCTTTGTTGACCCCTCAGGAACCAATTCAGTGACTCTTTATACATATTACATATTATGTCTGCGCATCAGCTCTTCATCACCTTCATAACATCTCTAGGGTTCAATGACATGCTCTCCTTTGCTGACAGAGAGAAACTCACACTGGCTCTGCTGTCAACTAGATTGAATTACTGCAATGGTGTCATTGCACATCTACAACAGCAACAGACTAAATCTTTGCGTCGGCTGCCTATGTCTAGACTTTTAGCTTTGCAACAGTTTGTCATCACCTGGTAATTTATCAACCATCTCTACAAGAATTGAGGTCAGAGAATCAAGGAATCAGCTTTCAGTTACTTTAAAGAAGAATCTTAAAATCCATCTTTTAATAAAGTTCTGTTTATTGTCTATTTTATTGCCCTTTCTTTTTATTCTTTGAAGTATATTTTCCTCTCGATTAAAGTCATGTCTTAATTGTAATTTTCTTACTGTCTTAGTCTCACTGTGCTTTGCTATTTTTTTTAATCCGGTGAAGCACCTTTTTGTTTTAAACAGTGCTGTACAAATACAGCTGTTCTTATTCTTTATTCTATTCTTATACTGCAACAAAGGAGGGTTACTCATAATTAACAGGTGAAACACAGTTAATACAATGACTTTCTAAGGTTCTCTCTGTTCTCTCATTGGGTACAGTGCTGTCAAGTAAATAGTTCCTACAATATGCAAGTGCTGGAAATCAAGCTAGCACTAGCATGAGACTTAAAGGCAGACCCCTCCACCCCATCCACCCTTCCCTGCTCTGTTACACTCCACCTAGCCCTTCACCTACATCCTTGTCATGTTCACTGTCTCAGCTAACGCAGGAATCGGGAACGTTAGAAGGGAATACTTCTGAGCTGCTGCCAGGAAGTTCAATGAATCTGAGTCACAGAAGACTTTGACTGCACCTCTCCATATTGAGATGGTTTTGGAGAATATTTCAACTGAAAAATATTAGAAAAAAAAATCTAGCTTTAAGTTGCAATGAATTGAACTGGATCCGTTATAAAGGCTGGCGTGACTGAGAACCTGAGGATTTACTTACTTTGAGTTTTCACAGTGGTTATCATGCTTTTTATGACCCATGTGCAGTTATTAAAATGGCTGGCCAACAGTGTGAAGTACCACTGTGTTTTCCAGAGGCTGCTGAAAATCTAACTTGATGTCTGTGTCTCTGAAGACTTACTGTACAGTACAATGACTCCAACAGAAAGCTTCAATGATTAAAACAAGAACCAGACTTTAGGGGTCACAGCCACAGAGCTCAGATAATAGCGAGTTTTTCTGCAATATTTATAAGGAGTTAAGAGTCTGGCAGAAAGTTTATTTATTCATTCAGACAGCAGCAAGGAGTAGGAAGAAGATGTCGCTGAACAGAGGACACTGGATGGTATGTGAAGCATTTCTGGAAGATGTAACACTTCCTCAAACATGTTGTCACACTTTAGCACAGACTAAACATACAGAATAAAACACACAGCTTCAGCCACAGTGGAGACAATGACTGGAACATATTTCTTAGTGATCTGTCAGTTGGAGTAGCTCCTTTAGTTCAGGTCTGTAAATGGATTTGTGGAAGCTGCTCGTCATTCTGCTAGGATTAGACATCTAGGACAAACATATTATGGAATAAGACTGAACAACACTTCATCACAGTCAGTCGTTGGTCTGTCACTTGGGTAAGCACTCATTGTTTGGCGTCAATGGGCAAAAAATCCATAATCACCTCTCAGCTTTTTGTAATTGAGATGGTCTGAGAGTGACGACGTCTGCGCCTCCTCTTGGCTCAGTTTTCAGGCTTTAGAAAATGTAGCCCGGTGTGGGAGACTGTGGCCAATCACAGGTGTTTTCAGAGAGAGAGTGTGTTCTTAATTGCAGATGCATGTGCATGTCCCTTCAGATGTATATGTGTCAATACTGGTGGAGAGAACTTGCTGTACTACTGTAATATCTCAATGTGCTGCAGTGGTTGGTGGTGTAGGTAGATCTACCATGAAAACAGGCGAATGTTGCTAATAAGTTTGCAGCTGCGGCTCTTTTCCTTGTGTTACGTACATGTATGAAGCACATGCATATGCCAGTGAGGAAATGGGGGATGTATTTTCTATTTTTTTCCTAGTTTTTCTGCCTCCCCAGTTTTCAGCTTTGTGATGGATATTTTTCCCCCTCACG
Organism: Seriola dumerili; assembly: GCF_002260705.1. Classification (NCBI taxonomy): domain Eukaryota; kingdom Metazoa; phylum Chordata; class Actinopteri; order Carangiformes; family Carangidae; genus Seriola; species Seriola dumerili. Next base: position 4,227,510 of record NW_019174336.1, read on the forward strand.
TGTTGTTTAATTCATGCTGCTTTGTGTTATTCTGATAGTAAAAGAGACTCATTCAACATCTCTTTTCTGATCGTAAACAACAACTGTCTATATCTCTTTTAGAGGAATCTCCTAAACCCTCACCAGTCTGAGTTCAGGGCAGGTCACTCAACTGAGTTGACCCTCTTTGGAGTGACAAAGCTCTGCACAGTCTGCCTGTGTGTTGTGTGCCTCCACCTTCAAACCTTGCATTGTTTCAGTCTCTGCGCTCTCTGTTTGCATCCTACCTGAGGGGTCATGTTTACCACTTGACAAGGACAGGATCAGTCCCTGGACCATGCAGCCTGTTAAACTCCACAAGGCTCCAGTCTGGGCCCACCTTGGGATGCTTGTTGCTGCTATTCAAATGGCTACAGCCCCCATGCAGACAGCAGCCTGTTAGTCTTGTCACCCCCACAGACACATCTTGCTTCCCACATAGAAATGTAATATATGATATATATGTCCTTATATCAAAAGTGATGTTGCCATATAGCTCACTTATATATGAAGATATAATTTTATAATATACATGCCCATGTAAAATATCAATATAATGAATTTTTATAAGGTATAACATGTTGAGACCATATATGGTAATGAATTATATTTGATTTATATACAGAGGTTTATTAAAACAATATACATAACTATTGTGCTCCTGTGTCTTTGACTGATTAGCTGCCCCATCACACCAAGCACCCTGTGGTTGTTAATTTAGTCAAGTCTCTTCTCTGTCTTGGCCTCTCAGTGGTGAAATGAACTTGCTGTTTAAGTCAGGACAGCAGAGTCATAAGCTGACAATCACTAAACTTACCTTTGTTGAGGATTTGACAAATGGAGCGCTGAGCAGAGCGACCACAGAGACGATATTGCTGAAAGTGGTGAATGGCTATTCAGTAGATTTCATTTGCAAAGGTTATCTTATTTGATCTCTGCCCACAACACAAATGTCATCCTCCTGCACACACAAGTCTTACCAGTTTTTACCAATCCAACAGGTCTGCTTGAAATAAAATAAAAATCATTTGTGTTTCTCAATTATGTGAGTGTATCACCATAAGAGATGAGTTCACTCAGGGATGTCTCACCAATTACTACCAATTTGCCTTAAACACCTGGAACGGATGAGGTGACCTGCACTTCTCCTGTGCCACTTATTTGTTTTTTGTGGGCACGCATTATTTTCTTTTAAACTTCTGCTGCTTCTAATTTCTAGCAAAACAGTATTTGCCTCCAAGTAATATCTTTAATTTTTTCCTTTGACAGTCTGCATGTAAATGCACCAAATAATACTGCTTGATTTTGCACGTCTTCATTAATTAGTTCCTCAAATTCTTCTTCTCCTTTTTCTCTTGCGCCATGTTTTCAGCAAGTGTACCGCCAGGGCCTTTTAAAGGAAGGATGTTTACCAAATATGGTCAATTTGAGTGTTTTTATTAAATGAGCCCAGCTGTACAGCCGCCTAGTGCCTGGGATTTATCGCTGTTGATAGCACACAATTGTGTCAGGTGAAATTTGAAACTGAGTGTTAATTAGCTTATTCTCAATGGCTTCTCATTGATCTACAGCTCAGTTAATGTCAGAGGAGAGACAATACAGCACGCAGTGTTTCCTGAGAAAGATGATTACATCCTATTAAATATGTAAATGCAAAGTACTTTCGCTTTTCCCATTCCTCTGCCGTGCACATCTCTCTGTCACTGATCATTTAGATGCACAGTTTTGCTCAACTCATCACTACTGTAATAGTGGCCATTACTGCTGAGTCATCAATGACGATGTCATCATGATCATCACCTTAGTAATGATCCTCATCATCAGCGTCCATACCTGATCGGACTTTAAGCTCATCGTCGGGTGGTGAGCTTCGTTGTGTGGGTGTATTTATCGGGATGAAGTTGTGAGGAGTCACTGTTCACTGACATTCACTTGTTCACTTTAATCCACTGCCCTGTTGTGCTCAGTGGACGGTGTTTTAGTCATCAGGTTATTTATCATCACTGCAGAACAGACAGCTGAGTGAAACACTTGAATAATGTCCTGTGTGTCTGTGGAGGGAGTGCTCCAAGATTTGAAAAACTAATCCTGATGATGTCATAGTGATGTCATTAGGGTTGTCTCAGCTTGGGCTGAGACTACAAAGTAATAACAGGAAGAATGTGTTATAAAGTCAAGATGGAGAGTTTGAAAGAAGTGGGTGTTTACCGGATAGGCAGGGGCTACAACTAGACTACTGATATATAATTATTCTATATTGATTATATAATGATTATATTATTGGATTAATAATGATTAGATTATATTATATATACAAACATACATACACATACACACATTAAGAGCCTGACTCTACAGTAAGTTCACTTTATCAAATAAGTGTTTGCTGATATAAGTTGTCTGAAACTGGACTTGAATCATGATTTTTTCTCTGATTTTAAGCAAATATTTTACATATTTTAAAATGAATATAAATCTGACTCAAACATATAAAATAAACATGATAGATTATCAAGAAAATTAAGAAAACAAATGTATAAAACCCTGTAGGTAGTGAGCTGCTGTTTGAAGCAGCTATCTGCCGTGAGCCGTTTCCAAATCTCACCTGAGATTCTGTAGCTCTGTTTTGTTGATTTGAGCAACACAACTCAAGAGTTTCATCACAGAACCACAGCGATACTCAAACCAGAAATGAATCATGCATCAAACTTCATTCAGCACCTGAAATTATGGCAAAATCTTTCACCACATCAGAGCTCAGCCGAGAGCCTGCAGCTCTCCTGTGCGTGCCTGTGATATCAGAGCTCACCTGAGAGACTGCACCTCACTCGTCTGTGTGTCTGTGTTGCTCAGGCTGCTGCTGACAGGATTTTCAAAATAAAATGTTACTTGACATTAACAAACAAATCAGTTGGACAACTGTGACTGATTAACTTAATGTTCACATCTTAATGAGCTACTGTTTATACAATAAGGTCTGCTCTTGATCCTCTTTTTCAATTCAGTGACATGTGAAACCTTTAAAAAATGAATATGTACCACTTCAGATTCATTATCACCATACTACTGCTGAGCTGCAGCTAGTCAACAATGCATAACACAGTTTGAAGGCGTCAGATCACAGTTGAGTATCCCATATGCCAGTGTTTCAATCTTTATCCTAATAATCACAAATTTTCAGAAAACACATCAAACCTGGCAACTCTGCCGAGCCCTCAGCAGCAACAATTTGTTAAAATGAAAGACTGTTTGAGGCTTTGGTCGGACAACAACTCCTCCAACCTGAACAACCATGGTCATTTTTTTCAACCTTCTGATATGACTCATTGGAGTGTCTCCTGAATTAGCGGCCCTACGCAGGCAGGCCTACCGGCCCTCATGGTTGTCATGGTTACAATAATAAACACGTGGACTATACTGATGGCGTACCCTTGTCGCCATTGATAACTATAATAATGGTCATGGCTTGGTTAGGTTGAGGCACAGAAACTACTTGGTTAGGTTTAGGTGATTTGGGTTAAAGATAAGTATGCCTACTTCCTCAACATAACACGGTCTTTGTTGTCATGGTTATAATGTAAACAGCTAGTTTCACATGGGAATTGTACACACTCTCCTGTTTCATATTCCTGTGTTTTGTTGACTCATCCTCCTGATGTGGACTTTCTCTTTTTACTACATCACTGCACTTTTCCCTTTGCTCCTGTCATAATTACTACGACCACTAGATGTTGCCTAGCAACAAAACGTAACTATGGGTCATAATAACCTGCTGCACATATGGGCTCCTTTTTTACAGGAGGACAGGCTCCCCTAATACAAGGGACATGTTCCCCATCTAGACCCATGTGTCACCACGACTGCTGAAAACATAGTTTGCTGTACATCATTTATTGTATTATTGACACCTGTTTTTCTACTGTGACATGACAAAATGTTGCCTGTGAAAAACATCATCCTGTTTTCCACTTTGTTTCAAGTTCATATCTGTTTGGTGATTTCTTTGGTTACATAAAGGCAGAAGGCTTTTGTATATGTGTACAGTATACATATACTATTTAGAGCTCATTGTTCAAAAAAGTGTTAGAAATGGGTTTTTCCTTCTAATTCATGTCATTTAAGACTATGTTATTCCAACTTTTGGTGGGCGCTGTATAATGGGAGCATTTTCTCTTGCAATACTAAGAACCAGTTGGAAAGGCCATTTAAACTAATATCCTTGATTAATGGAAGTAGCTATTATGTGTTGCCATGGTTTTACTTCAGGATCAATCTTATGTGTTTATGCAGAATGAAAGTTTCTTGTCCTGTATCTCATGTCCCAAGTTATAAAGATAAGATAAAGCTTGTCAAACATTTAATATTTTTGTCATTTCTTTTTAACTGTCGTACTCAGCCTGTTTATATAGGCTTTTAATCACTGTTTATTATGTCTGGACTTAACAGAAAACATGCTTTCTCATCAGCTGACACACTTGAATGGCATTCACATGGACACATTATTTTCCTCTCAGGAATTCTTCCCTCCCGGCGACCCGTAGAGTCTCCTCCACACTCCCGGGATGACCGATACCTGATCCCGTCCAGGAACCTCCGAGATCTTCTTCCAGCCAAAACGAACGCTCTGTTTAATGAACAAATAACGGTTCAGGCCGGTGTGCCAGATCACAGGCAGAACATGTTTTGAGTTAGTTCACGGCAGGAAGAGGCGACACAGATACTGCCGGGGGAAATACGATGAGAGTAGGAATAACATTTACGGGGGAGGAGAACATCAGGCCAGGTTTGGTGGAGCCCTCGCTCACATCAAGACAAAAGGGAAGGGTGTGTATTTGAAGAGGAAACAAACTGAGAGGACCAGGATCAGTTCAAATGGACAATAACTGTGCAGGAAATGGCCACTGGTGGATGACTGATGACTTACAGACATTCACAGTATAGGCTACTGCTCCACACACAGAAAAACTCAAACCAGAACCCACCCCAATATATTTCATGCTTACACACTGGTTGTCATGGTTGCTGTTTAGTGACATGAACCGTGGATTAATAGATTAAAATTTTATTTTACGCTCCTGATTTATTATAACTTGTGCTTGTTTGGCTCACCCTTTGAAAGCCACTGGATTATTTAACAACATGTTTTTGTTATCTAATAAAGTTATTCAAATCATGACATTTCAACAATGATTGTTGAGGTTGTGGAGATAATTTTGTTTCCGAAAGATTTCCTGCTTGACAGATGGACTTGTTTGATTATCTTGACATTTTCAGCTGTAGTTCTACTTCTACTGATGGTTTGATATTTTTCTTTTTTCAGGTTTATGTTAAATCCAGTGACAGCACCTGTTAGCTTGAGATGTAACAGTTTTGGCCTCCTCCCAGTCCATGATGTGGTTCTGCCTCTTGTTGTCTTTCTGCCTCGCTGTGTTTTATCTGGATGTCTAATTTTCATACTGGTTTTTATGTCCATCTTTTTGGGATCCCAAAAACTCAGCCTGTCTCTTTAATTTCTCTATCTTTAAATCCAAATTATCCAACAGAATTTTGGAAGGACGTTAAATTTGCTCTAAACAAGTGAGATAATTATTCAAGAATCATGCTTTTTTAAACAAGTTAAAATCAGGAGTCTACAGCCACACTAGCTGCTGTGTCAGACAGTGTTTTGACCTAAATGCTAATGTCAATATGCTAACATTGTCAACTAAAGCCATGCTACTAGCATATGCTGCTAGCATGACTTTAGTTAGTGTAAGAGTTTTAGTTAAGGGCCCGACATGCTCTCTGGGGCTTTAATCCAGCTTCACCACTCTATGCTCTGCCTTTCTAATATTTCAGTTCAGTGCTGTGTCTCCTTTAAGCAACTCTCGTGGTTGAAAAATTGATTTTCCTCAGTTTTCAGGCAACTTGCAGACATCTGGCTTTTAAGATGAGAACGCCTTTCACAGACTAGCATTGAACATTTCCAGCGTGCTGAGTGATTTGACTTGTTTAGATGTCCACACATTGGATATATGTATGTGTTTTGGAACAGGAGTCTGAAGGTGCTCGGATGAAATATTTTGTTTGGTTGAGGAGGTTCATGCATGAGCAGAAGCCTCCGGGGCCCTCTCACTCAGTCGGCCCCACTCCTTATGTCACGACCCCGCTGTGACCCTCATCACTTCTCACTTCCCGCTCTGCATTTTCCCACCGACATAATGACGCACTCCTGTTGGTCTCAGAGGCCATTTTGATACAACTGCTGCCACCTTATTTAATCTAAACTCAACAGAAAGCCATAGGTCAGAGTCGTTTCAGCGATATTCTCCTACTTGTCCTTTTCAAAATAAACTCCTCCCTGCTGTTTTAGTGATACAATGAAGAGAATAAAAGGGAAGGCTTGTTCTCAGATCAAAATGAAGTGTTAAAGCTTAGACATTGTTTAAACTGCAGGTGAAGTATGTTTATGGGTAGAGGTTCCTTCTTGACTGACAACCTTGTCAAATAAACATGCTAAGTGTTAGCGCTTGTTCCTTCATTTCCCCACAAAAATCAAACACGCCACAGTCATATTTTATGCTACCAGTGTGCACCTCTCTGGAGAGTTTGTCGTACATGTGTAAATGACTTTGAAGACTGCTCATGAAAACATATTTCCAGAAAGAAAAAAGGCTGAATAAGAGCCTTTGTTTAAATGAAGCGATGTATAATTTAAATGCCTGAGAAATTTCATCTTTAACCATAAAGCAAAGAGAGAGAAAAGCTCAAGAGATGCACATAACATTTCCCCAGATACGCATTTAAGGCCATCATAGGTCTATGAGTAATGTGCTTTCTCCACAGGGTTTATCACCCCGACTCTGAGGACTTTTTTCTCCCACAATATTTATTGCCCTTTTGCATTATACATAACAGCGGTGTCATGTTGAAATAAATAAATAAAAGTGTAGACCTGGTAGATGTTATCATAAGTGGTCTTATTATGTACAAGCATAATACCATAGCTACAGTGTTGACTTAAGGGACGTCTCCCTCTCCTCAGTTTTGAGCCCGGCTCTGGGGATGGTAATGTTTGGTCTAGCAAAGCATTGATCTTTGGTCTAGACTAAAATATCTCAATAACTATCGGATGAATTGGTGGAAATTTGAGAGGAACATCCATGGTGCCCAGAGGAAGAATGCTAGAGACTTTGATGACTTTTCATCTAGTGCCACCAGCCGGTCAAATAATAATTTATTGGATGGATCGACACTAATTTTGTACAGTCGTTCATGTTCTACCCTGAATTTTCTTCTGTTGCCATCATTATGGTTTGTGACTACATACCTGCAAAACTAATGACATTACCATGATTCCTCAACTGTACTTGTCATGTTAGGATTGTCATTGTGAGGGTGTTAGCATGCTGACATTAGTGTTTAACTCAAAGAACTACTAGTGTGGCTGTAGACTCTTAGTCATGTCACTTTGTTAGCTGTCTGTCCAACACTGAACCAGATTTGATCTGACTTTAGTGGGGATAGTCATGGTCTCCAGGGGTGACCTCATTGACTTCAATGACTTTTAGGGACAGATTTTACCCTTAACCAGCACTTTGACCCGGAACACAATCTGCTGGATCAAGAGTTGTCCATGTGTCGCAGAGGATGAATCAAATTTTGTAATTGTGTCATTCCTTCATGATTCTTTCTCTTCCCCTTCTACATCAAAATCTTTCTTTGACTAGTATTAAGGTCCATAAGTCTTGAAAACTGCTGGATGGTTTTGATAACCCTTTAAATGTTTCCATAATAGATTAACTGAAACATCTTTTTCCGTGCCACCAAGAAATCAGAATCTTTATCATGAAACTCACTGAGCACATTAGGGCTGCCCAGATGATGATGAACCCTTTTTATCTTTTAATGTCTTTATGACATTTGGTCTGGTGCAACCATTAGGACAAAATTTCTACTTGAAAAATGCGTTTTTCATAGAAGATATCATGAAAAGCCATAGCAAATTTATATGTAATTTCAGTTGATGTCTTCTGCTGCCACCTTCAGGCCAACATTTCATCGAAATCCATAAGACTCATTGTCATGAAATTTTCTGATCACTTTCCTGCTCCCCAGGGGTCGAGCCCTTTTGATTTCAATGGCCCTATGGACTTTCCTGTGGCACCACCCTCTGGACAAACTTAATATTTTTAGCCACACTACTTCCTATACAATATATTGTAGCATATGAGCCTCAGCGTATGAACTTTTTACTGAAAATCTTGTTGTAGCGTGTCGCTTTTTTATTTATTTATCTATTTTGTATTTTAGTCTTGCTTTCTTTGCATGCCACTATGCATGTTCAGTAATCAGATATCCATGTTCATACAGCAATGAAACCGAAAGAAATGACACAAAAACATAACAATTATGAGACATCAATTCATTCATTAATAATCAATAGAGTTTTGGACACAGCACTAGATGAAGTTGTCTTGTAGGATGATTAGTTGTGCAGCTTCAAGCTTGGCACAATGAGTCAAACCACAGTTAAGACAAAGGTCGATGTAGCTTGTTTTCAAACATGCAGGTCTAATCTAAAGTGCTGTAATCAAGTGGCGGTGACCAGTTGTGTGATTGCTGGTGTTGTTGTAGTTGGCACCATTGGCTCTCGTTCTCCACTTCTTCCAGACCTGGATCTATATATAGAGAACAAGGCTGTGGTAATGGGATGATTAATGGACTCAGCGAGGCCTAATTTCATGGGGCAGGAAATCACTGGAGAAAAGCTAAACTGTAGAGGCTGTAATTATCCTCAGGGAGAGATCAGTCACAAACTACTATACAGGAAATGGATGTATCATGATTCATGGTAAAGTAACATGTACATTCAATCTTTCACAGTGATACCACCTTCATCTGCTTGTGCCCATTTGTATGCTTTCTCAAGGGGGATATTTTCTTCTTTTTTTTTTTAAAGTGATATACTATTCAAATGACCTCATCTCATTCCACTTCTCAGCCACGCACTGTTGGGCACTCACCACCGTCTCCTCTACAGCTGGAGCTACACTGCATGATGCACATGCATATAAACATGGTTTGCAGAGAGCTGTACCGTCCTGCAGGATACATGTTGTTCCTTTGCTCTGTGTGAGATCATTTCAGTCCATGTGCTTTCAGCCTGCACAGTCCAATATTTTCAGTATGCCTTTGCGACCGCATTCAGAAGATTCTGGAAATAAAAAACCTGGTAGAAGAGACCGCAGTCGATTGACTACAGAGCTTTTCACAGCTGCACCAGGGGGTACTATAACATATCAAACATGTGGCTACTGCAAACTGTCCCTTTGTTAAAAAACAACAACAACAACAACAACAACAACAAAACAAGCCCATAGGTACAATGGCCCTGAGAGCTCAATCCATTGCAGCTTAAGAAAACACATGCAAACAGACAAAGCAAAAACAAAATTCAGAAAACATCATCAATTTGACAGCACATGCACTGCATGTACTCACAGCATAATGCAAGTGTTTCTCTCTCTCTCTCTCTCTCTCCCCCTGATGTCTCTCTCTCTCACTGTCACTATCGGAATTCAGGCAAAAAATAACTTTGAAAACCTGGCTGTGACTTGTTGTTCAATGCCCAACTGTGACTATTGAAGTTAAAAGCACTGAACAACGAATGCGTCCCAGCTGCGTTCATCACTTTTTATTGTCCACTGGAAACACTTCCATTGTGTTGTGAGTAGTCGCAGCAGATGTGTTGTCAAATTGACTTTTCTGAAGTTGTTTGTCTTTGGCTATTTGCATGTGTTTTCTTAAGTTAAAATGAGTTGAGCTCTCAGGGCCACCGAACATAGGTTTTCTGTGCAAGCAGCTAATTATGACCCACAGTTACGTTGCTTTGTTAGGCGTCCTCTAGTGGCCGTAGTAATTATGACGGGAGCAAAGAAGGAAGTCAGGCGACGTAATATATAGACAAACAACGTCTGTGTTAGGAGGACAAAACACAGAACTTTGTCATAGGAGACCACTGTTCACTGCCCACTTGAAACCATTCATTATTGAACGAAATTCAAACCCTTGAATTACTTCATTTGTTAAGTTAATTATTTCACCACTGAAGTAATTAGTTCATTGTGCTTGAGTGTTAGAACTGGTTGACATCAGTTTTTATGCCCAAACAATAAATTAATTAAAAAAAAATGTTGTCACTACAAACCACAAACACAGTCAGCCACTGTATTTTATCTCTTAAGTTAATGCTGCATACAGCCTGCTGCTGTAAATACTCACTAAAGCAAAGAAATATGAGTTAATCCGCTGCTGATAATAGTGCCAAACAAATGTACAATTTCCTACTGTTTGTTACATTTGCTAAAAAATATATTGCTTAGTTGTTTTAGGAATTTCGTGATTAGTTTTTAAAGATTTATTTCCTCAGGACAAACAATGTTATTGGGTTAGTTACTGTGAGGGCGCACAAATAAGTATATAAAGCTCACCAGTAATTTTCAAAGAAATTTCAGCATAAGACTTCCTACTTATAACTGATTATAACTAATTTTCAAGCTCCACATAGAGATATTTTAAGTGATAGTGAACTTGATGTAATTTACTCTTTTAACTTAACTTTTTTTGTGTTATTCTTAAATTTACCTGTGTGGGATTAAGTTTATCTTATCTATTGAATAGTCAATTATTGTATATTGTCATTTATATATTTTGATGAAGGAAGCCTAATACCCTTTTTTATTACTTGTGATTCACAGTTATATTAGCTGTATATGGCAGCTAATGTGGTTTAGCCCAAAGTTGGGTTAAACAGGTTTTCTCTGGTAAACTTTTGAACCAAAGGTGTTTGACAGATTGATGCAGTCTCTACCAAAGACATAAAGCTCAAGAAGAAAATACTATAGTAGTCTTCATACACTAATTTTGAGAAATGTACAATAAAGTAAGGAGAAAGTTTGTCAACTCCCCCCAGTTTCATTTATTGAGCAATTAAAGAAAACATAAAGAAAACACACCGATAATGATTCCAGGTGCATGTTCATTTTATTTCATTTTATTTGGGGGGAGTTCCTATTGCTCCACCAAATCCCTGCTCACTGTATGACGCACCAGTGATGGTGTTCCTATTCCATCTCAACCAGCAGAGGGAGCCATTCTTTGCTAGTTTGATGATATCAAGTTCCCTCTCTTGGTTTACACAGAAGTGTCAATCTTATCTCTGCCAGCTTCTGTCAGTTTTTGTGTAACAGCTATGGTAAAGTTTTCACTGTGTGTGTGTGTGTGTGTGTGTGTGTGTGTGTGTGTGTGTGTGTGTGTGTGTGTGTGTGTGTGTGCATACAGTGTAATCCAAGCTGGTTTGATCAGAGTGCTGTTTGGCCTTCTGGTTCTCTGGAGTAAATATGAAAATAAAGCTTCATGCAGGAAAACCCTAATTAGTCTGTCGCTCCAAACCTACCGTCCAAACCCCCCCCCTCCCCCTTCACCTCATCTACCCCCTTCAACTCCCCCTCCCTCACTTCCCACCTTCCCCATCCTCACCCGCGGTATTTTCTCCCCCTGTCAGAGTCGGTCATGAGTGTCAGATTTAATCTGGTGCAGGGGTCGAGTGAGCCCTGGGGTGCAGCGAGAAACCCATCATTTTCAGTTTGTTTGTTTGTGTGTGTGTGTGCGTGTGTGTGTGTGTGTGTGTGTGTGTGTGTGTGTGTGTGTGTGTGTGTGTGTGTGTGATGGATAGAACAGACAGAGGAAAGGATTGGGGCGCAGAGAAGGAAACAGCCTGACAAATTCAATAAAACACCTCTGAAGAGCGCCCACCGCGCCTTCTGCTTCACTTCGCCTCTCAGAATAAATATGAGTTTGTCTAAATCCGCCGCGCAGTGCATTACTGTTGTGTATAATTGTCTCATTTTTTCCGGGCCGTTCCTCTGTTCCGTTGTTTCTCAGAGTGAATCCAATTACAGGTGTCACCATCGCTCATGGTGGTGGATGGAGCGGATGATGCGGGGATCTGGACGATTGATCAGTTGTTTGCGGGGTGATGATATTGATTAGGCTACTGAAACGCTCCATCCAACATTTTCTATCAGTCACTTCCAAATGAGGCCCCAAAAAGCTGCATTTAAACTGGGGGTAGAAGTGAGATTTTATCTATGACCTGACTCCTGACAGTTTTGATGCTAAATGCGGAGCCAAGATATTTAAGTGTCTTGTGGGATTTGAAAAACAGCATATTTTTGGAAACCGCACAGATCAGAAAACACAGTAATTTCCCCAGATGTAAATGTGGCGGCTTGAATAAAAAGATGTATAATAATAAAACTTGAACTTGAAATGTAAAAAAAAAAACCATAAATATCTCAGCTTCTTGACAAGCTGGAGGCTGTATCACTAAAAAATACTTGGTTAATGGTCACGTACTCCATTCTCGTGTTTTACGGATGGGAAGCCAGTGAGGGATCACATCCTTCCCTGCTGCTGCACTAGCAACCACTGGTTTGATGGGGCACTTGCACAGATGGGATAGGTGAAAATAGATGCTTGAGACATGATTATTTTCTTATCATTGAGATCATAAATATTATCCTTGCTCCCTCATCCTCCAGCCTGTGACGTGGAAAATGACCAAGGTCTGTTGAGGAAGTTCCAATCCCTTAAAGTTCTCCCCAAGAAACATTTTAAACTATGTAAAAAACACTCTTCTTGGATACTTATTAGTTTTCTGACACAAAAAACTAATCAAAAAAAAACTCTGAAAAGGGGATAGAAGCACATCAGCGCTTACTTCCTCATTGAGAAGTTCTGCATCATGCCTTGTGCCCCGCCCACCACCACTGCTCAAAGAGCGGTGCGTAAGATGGTTAGAGGAAGAAACATCAGAGAAATTCAGCCGCATGTTTGAGCCTCAGCCAGACCCAGACTCAGATGAGGAGTCTGCCATTTGCTAGCTTGTTAGCTTGTAACTGGCAGTGGCTGACACAGTGTTAGTGGCTAGGCTAACCCCCCCCCGCAAGATGACAAGATAGCGTTGTCATGGCGCTGACTGCTTACTTCACTTATGATATGTTTTGTACGATGTAAAAACACCATATGGACGTGTTAACAAGGTTTAACACTTGATTTTCTGAATCTAAATTTCTGTGTGGAGAAACGAGGCACATGGAGAGAGAGGGCTTCACAGGTGTAACATATGTTTTAATGGAGGGCAACACCCTGATAATCACAACTGATTTAGCAAGATTTACATTAGGCAAACTATCTGGGGAAAGAAGAATAACATCATTGTTGATGATGATGATGATGATGTGAATCATAAATGAAAATTATAGATTTGTGTATTACCTTAATCATTAATGAATTCTGTAAATACACTGCAACTCATTACCCAAAAGGCTTTTCTTTTCTTTTCTTTTCTTCCTCCTATTTTCTATTCCAAGTGCATCTTGTCTCATTAGTCAAATCACTCACATTCAGTGAAGCCCTGACACCACAAGAAAAGCTGCAGTCATCAGGGGTCATTTGTTTTTCATAAAAAAAAACTCTTACTTAATTATAATGAAATAATTGTATCCTCAAAATAACGCTGAAGTGAGCAAAGAGGTCCCATTCGGTGAATACAATTCATCCGTCCTTCCATCTCTTTCTCATATCTCTCTTGCATTACAAGGAGCCAAGACACAGGGAAGAAAAAGCAGTGAGGGAAGTGAGGAGCCAGATGGAAAGCAGCCCATGTGTCATGGAGCTACAGTAGGGGCATGGGGGAGTCTTAGTCATTTCAATGGCCACTGGAATGACAGAATCTGTCTTTTGAATGATGGATTTGATTGAGGTTTTCAAATCTCAAAGTGTGAACTAAAGCTACGAGGCTAAAGTTCACAGCACAGAGAGAACTTCATCCTTTTAGGAAAGCGTGAGGAAAACCTAAAACTGTTCACAGCATCTTTTGTCCACAAAAAACGAAGATGGACATGGATCCATTTTGTGAACTAAGCAGAAAGAAAACAACAGTCTGAGCCTGTCCCTTGGCCTTGGGGAGGTCAGAGTTAAGTGATGGGGTTAGAGGTGCAGAGAACTGATGGCCTGCCGAACAGAACAGGGGCCGAGGGCAGGACTCTCTAATCAGTGGGCACAAGCTCTCAAAGACTTTGGACGAGTGTGTCATCCACGGACTCGTTACATCCGCTGAGTTTGGAATAAAAGTGACACTAATGATCCCTTTCCCTTGAGTTCATGTGGAGTTAATTTCACGGTTTTTAAGTGTTTACGTTTGCAAATGAATCGACTAATTTCATTTAAAAAAAACTTTGAATAACCTACTTTAACATGACTGGTCAGATTTAATCCTTGTATGTAAATCATTATATTTGAACATTTAACAAAACATTAACTCTTTAACAGAGAAGAGGAGAAAAACCTCTATTAAAACCTCTTTTTCATTATTGTCAATAGTGTTTTTGTTTTTAGTTACACTTTCTATGACGTCTTTCTTATGACATACACTGTAGTATTAATCTTGGTAAGACTTTATAACACAGCTCTGCATTTTATAGTGTAGTTCTGTTGTATGACCCAGGTTGATCAAACATGAGTAATCGTTAATGTTTAATGAGGAACCTTAATTCTTTTAATTACTGTAAGAATAAAGGGCTGTGATATTTAATGTGGCTCTTCGCCCCTTTGTATTCTTTAATTAAACCATAAGGAAAAAGGCACATTCCTCAAACCTGAGTTTTGTTTCACAGGACTGTAAACTATAGGTATTTACAAAAATACTCATGTTATTTCCTTGTTCTCCATAGTCTTGTTTCCTTCCATTGTTACTATGTTTAAGTACCAGTGCGAACACAGTAAGAATTTTATTACTGATTCATACAGTACTACATACTACACTGTAAACTGTAGTCTGCAATATAAAGTGCTACCTAATTTTGTATGTTGCATTACCTCTTCTACTTTTAACTTCTATGTTCACTCTGTGTCTCTGACTATCATGAACATGGACCCCATGATCTGTGGAGTGACAATTCAAACAAAAATGCTGATTAAAACTGCTGTTTTATGATGTTGAAACAGGCGATTTTCCCGACAAAATTCATATTGTGTGTAAAATGTTGGGAGTATCTGTTGGGATTTGGAAGTTGGGTTCAGCTGAATCCTCTGGCCCGTCCCTAACAACCCTCCCACGACATAATAGCCAAGACTCTGGGGTCTATTTTGTACATTGTTCTACATTCTAACTTGATTGAGGGTGGAATTCCACTTTATAGCAAGGAAAAAAAGAAGAACATGGACACACAGGACGGTCTTAGCTACAACATGTAAAATGCTGACATGTTCCAGTGATATCAAAGGTCCATATTTTACACTCCCCCTGTGTTTTATTTGAAGTGTTGATCCATCACAAGATATATTTGTGGTTTTAAGAACCAAAAACCATCTCAGTGTAGTTTTACATCTCCTCTCTAGTCACAACACATTGGTGAGCCAATCAGAAGAGAGGACGCTCTGAGCATCTCTTCTGATTGGCTGACTGTTTTCTGCATGAACAAATAGGAATATAGCAGATCTCAGGTAAACACACAGAGAAACCAAATCCTGCAAGGTTGGATGGTGGCATGGATGAGAGCGGTGACTGCTTTGTTGTGACATCACAAAGTTACAAAGTCCTGATGGCTTGTTTAAAGGCTCAGTTTGTGAATACAGGCTGTGTGCATTTCTGTGTGGACTGAGCGCTTTGATACTTTCACAGTATTAATATAGAACCTAGAACTGCTTTATAATCAAACTACACATGAACATCTACCTTATATAATATGGGACCTTTAAAACAAGCCGCTGACAATTTATAAAGGATCTCTTGACAGGCATGCAGGTAACTGGACTGAGTGCTCATATTGTTGGTCATTCAAACAGTGAATCATCTGTCTAACCCCCTCAAACTGAAGGTCAGACTATAGCTTATTTGGTGAAAATTTATCCCCATTCTGAAATAAGCAGGGAGCAACCACTTCAGTGTGTCGGCCCAGCATAAAACTTCGCTGTTGTGGAGACTGTAAAGAACTTTTGAGTTATGTCCAAATAGTCACTCCAAATATTCTCAATGTATGTAAATATCACTGTTCACTTTTAATTATCTGGTGCTTAATGATCATTTCATGTCCTAAAAATAACTTAATTTTTTGTTGCCTAGTTTTACGGCGCATAAAATCTAATTTCCAGAGAGAGGGGAGAAACCTTTGTGGATATGAACTTAATTAAAATAATAGTTATACACTGTCTGGATACTCCAAAAGCTTCAATTTGTTTCTTTTTCACTTGGAGGTTTCATTTTCTTCTCCACCTGTGAATTCTGCTCAGTGTGTGTAAACTACCTTGAACTGTTGATAATCAATGTTCACCCATAAAAACCCGGTTGAGTCGTTCCCCAGGGCGAGGCGTGGTGGCGTCTTATTTATGAAATTCAATATGCGTGCACAGAGAGTGGACTGCGATCCTCGGGGGTATCAGTAATCGTCTGGAATAACTCCCAATTAATGAGCCAGATGGTATTTTCACAGTAACACCTGGGATGTCCAGGCACTCAGCAGGCAGGAATTAATTCCACTTAGAGTAATATTTCAAAAAGTGTTATCCCCTACATCCCTATTTCTTCTTTTTTTTCCACTGCTGGCTGCTTAAAGCTGTAATAAATACTTTTTACATCTTACTGTTAGAGCAAGTCTGATTCACCTGCACAGGCCTCCTCTCTTGTTTCTGGGGGTTTTTTTAGTCCTTCGTAATCCTGCTGAAAGACAGAACTGTCTGGGACGACTTCCAGGGAAGCACAAGGGCAAAAAATGGAAAATGGCAAATTCCATGTGTTGGTCTGTTTATAACTTAATATGCCACTCAGGCTCCTGCAGCGCGGAGTGAGGGCTCTGGCCCAGTGCACACGGGCTAAATCGTATTAGTTAGGCAAACACTGCAACATGACAGGATTAACCAGGAATGCGAGTGAAGGCACAGCAGCCGGCGGGGTCCTCGCTCAACTCACTGTATTTTCTGTAAAAATGAGTAACTATGACTAAGATCTGTCGTTGACCACGTTGGCCACATAAATAAATAGTAACGTCACATGTAATAAATGGCTCTCTATGGGGCAATATGGACAGAGTGATGCATTTTGGGTAAAAGGCTGTGCGCAGCTGGCTGCCGTGTTGCTAATTTAATCAGTGTTTTAAAGTGTAGTTGAGCTTAGATTGATTAATATAGAAAATATGGTGGCCTCAAGGTGCAGCGCTAAACAAAAACAAATCAGACAGTGGGTTTATAAACAACATTTCGGGAAAAAAAATCAATGGAGTGAATTCATCAAACAGTGTTTTCAAAATAAAGCATAACATAATACACAGAAATACACAGATATAAAATATAATATAAGATAAACAAAATAAGAAAAAATAAGAAAACTGAAAAAAAGCAAAAAGCAAATGAGAGACAAAGACAAATTTAAAATTCAGGAGCCACATTTTCCAAAACTCAAGACACAAAGCTCAATAAAACCTGAACTGAAATGAAAAGAAAATAAATTGAGGAGCTCGACAGGTTAACAAAAAATAAATGGGAACTTGAAAACACAAACAAAAAAACTAATTTCTGCACACAAATTAACTGAAAACAGCTGATAATAATTTGAAAGCACAATTGAGCATTAAAGGAAATCTTTACCCTGACACCTGCTGGGCTCCAAAGAGAACAAAGGTTTGTCAAAAGAAATGAAAACAGAAAAACATTTCACATAACAAACCAAGACACAACACAAAAACAAAGCCATCCAAAACAATTGAAAAAAATATAGAAATAAACACCAGAGAATAACAGTTCAGCCATTACAGTATGTTCAGAGGTTTCTTCAGTACGGGTGGTATGACTGTGAAAAACATTACAGACCAAAAAAATATGAAGAGAAAATGAACAAGTGGAGCTCCAAGCCACAGCGCTGAGGTTCATGTCTTCACCGCGGGCTTCAGGCCTGCACAGTGCTGATCTCTGACCAGAGTCATTAAATGAAAGAAGCACTTTCTGTAACATTTACAGCTTTATTTTCAAAAGAAGCATCATATTATGTCCACAGAGACAAATCTGGGTGGTTGAGTAATTTTCTCTATTGATTTAACCACATTAGCACAATGGTTAAGGTTTAAGATAACGGTAGCACTGCAGCGGCGGCTTTTTGTTTTAGATTCACTGCTTCACATTCAGTGAACTGGTTCCAAATCTTTTTTGAAAAAAATACATTTTGTGTAGAAAAGGAGTTTCTTCTTCTGTCCCGCAACACCGCATTTAACTTGAGACCTCTTGGAGGACCCCAACCCAGAGTTTGGGAATCACTGATTCAAGGAATAGCGTGAGAGAAAGAGAAAAATATGAGCCGTCTGATCAACATTCAAACTTCACTTTACTAACTGCATCATCATCATCATCATCATCATCATCATCATCATCATCATCTGTGTGAATTAAAACAATTTCTCCAAGGGCATTAAGAGATGGAAAAAGATTACCTATCCAAAAGATGTCAACTGCATAATACAGTCATCACCCCAGAAGTGTAATCATTTCAAGAGGAAAATGATTCCATATATCCACACTTTTAACACCAAAGCATTTGCCCCTGAATGAATTTAAAACGCTTCATTACCAAAAAAAAAAAAAAAAAAGTGACGATGAGATTCCAAATAATGAAACTTGGCATGTTTTGTCTGTGCTTCTCCGCAACGACATCGAGTTTATTGTCAAGTAGCACAATGGGCGTGCTGTGATGAGCTGCCTTTGATGATCAGAAATGAAATCAGAGCTCATTATGATGAGTTTGTTGATCATCAGCCTGCCCTTTTTTTTTTTCCTGCTCATAATGATCAAAGTCAGCTCATACACGTATCCCGGGGAAGTGTTCGTACTCGTGGTTTTGTTTCCAGGGGCAGACCTGCAGCCCGGGGGCTCGGCCCTCCATATGGAAGACATATGCGCCCGGTTATTTGCTCATGTAGACGCAGCCTGCCGCTCTGCCTCTGCTCAGTGATGTAATTAGTAGCTTCCCTTGTCAGGAATGAGGTTACTGTTTATCTTTGTCGAAGCCCGTCCATTAAATCATTATTAGCTGGCTAAATGCTGCAGGAGGAGTTCGCTGCCTGCGTGGCTGCTTCACTGAGTTATGACCAAATATCGGCCGTGTCTGACTGTCCCGTAATTGATGGCTCTGGTTAAGCTTGGGTCGATCCATAAAGAGCAGTTTCTGCACTGTGGTTAATGCAGGCCTGGAAACTGAGGAAATATGAGATAGAGGAGGCAGTGAGTCACAGGAGGACACAGAAAGTTCCCCACATGAGAGCCAGAACAGACACTACAGAGATCCATGTAATGTAATGTTACTCCTGAACATACCGTGCATTACTTTTTAGGAGATTAATAAGACACAAAATAAGAGGCAGTTAATTTTTATTGTCGTCCTGCATGCAATAAAAAAATATTAACCCTTTGAAGCCCTACTTTTTTTTTTTTTTTTTTTTTTAAAGGATTATAACATTACATTACTAAATGTCTTAGCAAGGCATGCCAAGACTGTCCTGTGGATGGATGGGGCAACAAAACACAGGAATATGACACAGGAGAGATGTGTTCAATACCCGTGAGAATATAGCGGCTTATGTTGTTTCTATTTGTTTCTATATATACCGTTTTGACAAAGTTAACCGTGTTGTTATTATTGTAACCATGACAATAAGAATTGTCTAATGTTGAGGAAATTTATTTTAACCCAAATCACGATCTTTTCCTATAAACCTAACCAGGCCAGAACCAATATTAGTAACCATGGCGCCACTCTTGGTAACAGTCCGCATTTTTATTACTGTAACCACGACAACCGAGGTCCAAGGGAATGCCGTAGGGGCATTCTTATGGGTCGTATGAGAGGGTTGAAAAAAAACGACCTGTGTAGCTGCTCAGGTTGGACGAGTTGTTGGACCTGCCATATACTTTTCGATACTATTTAAAGTCAGCTTCTTTTTCAGCAACATCCAGTATTATTATTCTACATTCTCTAATTGCAGCTGTATTTTTAGTGGCCTTGTGCTTGTTACAAATCGCATCGCATGAGGGACACACAGGAAACAGTGTATGTATGCAGTCCAGCATTCCTGTTCACATTAAACATTCAACCGGCAAAACACCAGGTAGCTTTTGTTGTGGAGCCACTACAGGAAATGCAATCCATTTGCATTGAGTTACTCTTTAAAGTTTGTCCTGAGGGCGGTGGTAGATAAAAGGTCGTGGAGGTTGTTCTGCTCAGCAAATTACCTGCTACATTCTGATATTTGCTGCGACACTGTGTTCAGACTGTGTCCAGAAAAAGTTTGTGGGACTTTCTTGGGCTCCTATTATTTGGATATGTCTTGGACAGACATGGAAATTTAGATCCTAGAGGAATGGTCAGAATGAAAACATAAGGAATCCTCCTCCGGGGACCATGAATATCTACAGCAACATATCTACTCTCCACTGCTAGCAGGTCAAAAATAGTTTATGATGCTCTTTTCCATGAGAGTTTGTTTCTTTTAGAGAAAAGTTGACAAGCCAAGAGATGCAAGGAACAGCGTGCGATGACAAACGGTGCATCTGAACTTCTGACATAAATGTGAAATATTAAAACCTCCTCTCACTGTTTGAAGTCCGCAGCTCTTGGCAGACCTGCAGAGGACACACAGCGAAACGTCTGTCTTCACCAACTGTGTGTGTGTGTGTGTGTGTGTGTGTGAGTGCATGCTTTTGTTTGTGAATACGTCTGTCCCTGCGTAGTCCCAATTTGCCAGGAAGTCTGGCTCTGTGGGCATCATGCAGTGATGCATGCTGGGAGCCCGAGGCATGGAGATATTAATTAGCTCAGAGGAAACAATAGATGACTGGCTAACAGAGAGCAGAGTACAATAGCGGCTTTCAAAAGGGATCATTTTCATTCAGACTAAATGAAATATCTCATACACATACCATGATTTAAACGGCATCATTTTTCATCTATTGTGATGAAAAATACGCTCCTGTTATTTTTATATCACGATGTGAAAAGCTGCGATATTAACAAGAAATGTATGACGGAAGATGAACCAGGAAACGCTGCTCTGCGGAGAGAATCCCAATCAAATAAAGCCGCTTGTTTGCAAAGTATTAAAAAATTTTTTTAACTGAGTATTAGCCTTCATTACAGGTTTCTTAATTGTTTCCCCACATATCACAGAGTGGGTGGTGCCATTCAACATCAAGTTTCCCATCAGGCAGCGAGCATTAATTGAAATTCTTTTGTGCGGTGAAATCAAACACATCATCATGTTTTCATCTGCTGTGGTGTTTAGACTGAGTTTTTCAACCTTACTTTGTAACATTAATATTTCAGCTCTGCTGTCAGGGATTTGGGTTGAAATAGGAACATTACAGTCATTCTGAATTACTAGTGAACGGGATTGATTTTTAATAAATAATGCTTTATGTTGAGATCAGACACAAGGGTAATGGAAACAAATATTCTCAACTGGTTGCTGTGACAGTAAGAAACATGTCGTGTTTCTAATCAAATTATAATTTGTATAAGTTATTAAAATAAAAGGTGACTCTGCCATCTGTGTTTGTTTCTTTGGAGTGGAGAGAAAATACATATTTGTTCCTGCTCCTCTCGAGCTCAGGCAACTGTGGAACTGTGGAGATAGAGGGCATTCAATTTACATTCAGAACAGGATTTTTTTTTTACCCATAAACTATCACAACAATATCATTATAATGAAATATTCATGAGTTCATCTGAAGGTTACAGAATACTCCTTTATTCCCCCAGTTAAGAGAAGCTCGTTACTTTTGCGACACTTTAGATTTTAGATTTTGTACCACCTTAATACATTGGTTTAGAAATAAGAGTAAGGGTCCTGTATGTTAACCACACGAGCAGCAGCGTGGTGGGTTTTGGGAACACGGACTGTGTGGTAATTTTCAAGCACACCTGCTATTTGTTTCATGTAGGTAAATGGACTGCAGTTATATAGCACTTTTCTAGTCTTACTGACAATTCAAAGTGTCTGACATTACCACCCACATACACACAGCACTTTTTCTACCTATACAGTAAAGCGCTTTTCTACCGCACATAACACTTCACATGGGGAGTAATTTGGGGTTCAGTATCTTCTGAACTGTTATGTCCCGTCTGGGGGTGGCCAGGACACAACATGAATGCCACATCTTCCCCGAGTCCCAAGTAGCCACAAAAACAAATTACTAAATTTATCAACGGGAGTCTTTATTAACAGAAAAGAGCAACTTATAACTTCAGGGTGGACACAGGCCAAAATAACAAACAGAAGAAGTCTATATGAAAAGAAAACACAACTTGCCTGAAGATAACCAAAACCAAAATACATCAACTGAGCTCCCTATCTGACAAAAACAAGAGAAAAGGTGTTGAGAAAAAAACCTCTACTACTTCTACCACCTCTACTAGCTCTATCAAATGTCCAAGGAAGACGTATGGCCTGGGGTAACAAGTGTGGCTCTCCCCCTTAGCCGCTCGGTCACGCCATCTTGCTCTTTAAATCCTGGTGGCCAGGACAGGAGCCAATCAGCTGCCACAGTGAAAGCTGCGCCCCAATCACCGGCTGGTCCCCGGCACACATACATTTGCATACACCGACATCACGATCACACCACAAGACACAAGGAGAAGACATACAACTTGAACCTAATTGATCCATCAACCTTCAGATTAGTGGACAACCTGCTGTACCTCCTGAGCCGCAGCCGCCATATAGAGCAGAGGGCAGAAGGGCTGGGTTAGATGGAGCATGTGGTCATTCATACTGTAAATTCAGTCAGATTTCTCCAGGAAATCATGTCTCCTCCCTCCTGTGCACGTTGACATGCACCAAAACACCACACACAGACTGGCAGAGCGACTTTCAAGGTCAGGAAATCCGTCGGAGTGCTGCTTGCTGCCGTGAAAACCTCTTATGACAGTGGTAGTCAAATAGAAGCCTGTGGGCTAAATTACTTATAAACATGTCAATCTGCTCTCTTCAGCAGTATACAGTAAGTAATACAAAAGGAGAGCAAAAAAAAAAACAAAAAAAAAAGGTTTTCTTTTTAAATTCTGATGAAAAACTTCACATCTACCAAATGAAAGTATACATTTACATTCTCATTACAGAATACATACACATTTGTACATTGAAAGCACTGGTGGTAACTGTTACTTCTGTCTGCGCTGGCCTCAAACAGATCCCTCCTTAAAGCCTGTTCAGTGTAAGTGACGAGAGACAAAATCCACAGTCCAATCCACTGGATGTTCAGCCAACGCAAATATCAGACTTCATCAGCCTGAGCTGGGAAAAATCAAGCAGGTATCTTCCAAAGTTTCAGCCTTCAATATAAAATTCCTCCTTTTCGCCACTATCCCTCCTCAGCGAAGGAAAGAGTAGAGAAACGGGGGATTTGGTATAAAGACTGTATGTTTCAAAGATACTCATTTGATTTTTCTGGCTCAGACTGCTGAAGCCTCACATGAGCTTCAGCTGGACTTGAACACGTCTTTACTCAGAACTCTGGAGTTTGTCTGCCGACACTTACACTGACATCACTTTAGGAAGACGTGGTTTTTGCATGATTAAGGAAAGAAATGTGAACCTGTCCTTCAAATATTAAAATACATCACCGGTCCATGTCCTCCTGCAGAGTCCTGACCTCCCTGGGGCCCTAAGCAAAATGCTGCTAAGGAGCCCTGTTTATACCATGGCTTAGCTGAATACTTGATGGTTATTATTTACTGAGGGGTGTGCAGCCATCTTGTCAAGTATGTCCAGCTAATTAACATTGTAAATGCAATATCTTTCCAAAGTGCATTAGCCCAAACGCAGCAAAAGGCCACAGGTCGGACTCAAATGGTGTCCCGTATTGATTCAATACAGGTCGCAGCATTTTACTTTCAAATACGGGACCATCCCGACCAACCCTAGTCCGGACCGGTCCACACAGAGGTTGCTGCTGGAAAGCGCAAGTTTCATTTCATGTAGGCTGATATGAACGCATGCCCATTAACACTTAGCAAATTGTAATAAGTAGGTTGCATTTCACTCTCATTTTTGTCAGGCACAAAGTCACAGAACAAGACGCAGACAGACCCAGAGCTGCACTGACCAGCTCAGTTAGTGAGACAGACAGAGAGAGATGGACCGTGAGCTAGCACCTTAGCGTTAGCCTGCTGTTATCTGCTGACATCAAACTCAGAGGAGGGAGAACAACTTTACCTGACTGCTGTTCCTGCAATTCACTCTCATGGTTTTCTTTTTTCCTCTTTCCGTGACCAGATGGACGAGTCCACCTCATCCTCTCATCGAAGTTTTAGACATAGACATAGACAACAGCTTTGACACGAGGGGGAGGCCAGGCCCTTGTGTCATTCGCGGGGCCCCACATGTGAGAGTGTGAGGCCACTTTTCTCTGCCCTCCAGAAAGAAACACATTACCATTTAATGTCATTTCTGTTCCTTTCCTTTCTGTACTTTGGCTAAAGCCAGAGCCATTTAACCTCCTCACCAGGTAAAGACACTGCATACATTATTTAAAAGATATAATGAATGTGGGCCTAACTCTAATACCCACATATGTAGTTAGACACTTAATGAAACCATTAACTACTTCTACAAACTGCATATTTATCAGCACGGGAGAGATCGTCAGGCCCTGTCTGACATTATAAAGAGTTTTATTTCCAGTGCACTGCCACAGCAGTAATCTTGCAGGTCTACAATTTCTAAGTTACTGTGTGTGTTTTGAACTTGTATTGTTTTACATGTACGTGTTAGGAATGCTTTCAAAAGAAATATATCTTGTCGGTGCTTCACAGTTCACGCAGGATGCCTCTAATATGTCTCCCACTTTTCCAAATCACCGTTGTTGACACCTCTGAGCGGCGACCAGGTCCTGAGAAAGTCGATTTATGTTGCCCGCCAAAAAACCTCAAAGGTCGCAGCACGATGGAGGGCGGAAAAAACCGAGCCGATGCTCCGCGGTGACGAGGTGAGAGCTGTTCTCATGAGGCCGCGTAACGAGGCACGGCTGCAGCGAGCGAAGCTGCGATTTCCGCCCATTAAAAACAGAAACCCGGGGTTCGTCTCGGCCGTCGTTATGAGGCAGCTGTGTCTGCGAGGGGTCAGCGCTGACACGGAGTTGGACTCTGATAGCGTGTTTCCAGCTAATTGTGAGAACACTCATTACGTCTGATAAAGAAGAACATAAATCACAAGGAGAGGCTTGACCCGCGGCTGGCCCCGGACGTTTGGCGCGGGGAACTCTCAGGGGCCGACTCAGAGCAGCTAAGATCTCATTACGTCTTTGTCTTGACAAAGAGCCAGCAGCATCTTTGATACTGCCGGGGAGACCTGTTTTCACGCACACTGCCTCTGCTCTGTGTGGCCGGATAAAAGCAACCTGAGACTGACACCAAATCTGGCGGTGAGCCTCTGATGCTGTTGGCTGGGAGTCCTGCCTACCTCACAGAAAATATCAGTGATCTGTCTGAAAAGAGTGCGTGTGATCCAAACCAACAAGCAGCGGTGAAAATACCAGAAGCATCTCCTGCGAATTCCATTCATGTGAAACTGTTTTACATCAGCAGTTATTTTTTTGGGGGGGGGGAGAAATGTAATGCTGCAGTGACTCAGACCTGTTGGACAGCAACGTGATTACTCATGAGCTTTCAGAGGTCACTGGGGCCGCCTTCACACCTAACTTATCAGCTTCAGTGTAATTAACCCTGCTGCTTGCTCCCATTGGGTTCAGTTTGTTTGGCCTGGAGTGAAAGCTGTCAGTCAAACTCTGCTGCAGACTAAACACATTAGTTACTAAGTAAGTGAGCATGTTTATATAGCACCTTTCAAGAGCAGCCATCACTAAGTAAAAAGCGGCAACGGACAACTGGACTGAGAACGCTTGAGGCGGGTCTTTAATAGTGTGAAAGCAAAGCAGTTGACCCAAAGGTGATGATGGTGGGTATATGATTTTAGCATGAAGTTACAGAATCCACCATCTGATAATGAGAAGTGATTTGGTAACCATGGTATCACATAGATAGGTAGGTAGGTACTTTGTTTATCCCCTAGGGGAAATTTGTGAAGTATGGTATATGGTATATACGGCACATATGATGGAAGGCGTACTCAGATCTTTTACTGTAATAAAAGCAGTAATACTGTACTGTAGAAATATCCTGATACAAACATTAAAGACTTTACGTGAGTAAAAGTACTTAAAAAAAAAGTATTAGCGTCAAAATATACTTAAAGTATGTAAAGTGCTCATCAGGCAGACTGGCCCATATCAGAAGTTAATCTATAGTGGGACATCATGATTTATATGTTGCATATTTATATTCGGTATTAACATAACATTTCTACAATTCAGAAATAATAAAAGTTAATAAAGTAAAACAGGTTGGAGGATTTCACCACATGGGTCCAGGCTGATAATGTAGGATGACATCATCATCACCGTCCAATCAGTGAGTTACCTGTCAGTCCACATGACTTTCTCCTGAACGCAACCTGGACCAGAACTGAAAACAAACAACAATCAAGTCGGAATATTCATCAAACTGACATGTCAACTTCCTCTCGGTGAGAGGAACTCAGAGGGCTCACAGGAGCGCTCGCTTCTTTCAAGAGTCCAGCTTTTAATCCTTTGATGGAAAATGTTGGAATTCCAGTTGAAAACGATAAACACACGATGATCCCAACCCATCACACGGCTTCCTGTGTGTGAACGTCAACGCTGGATTGCAAACTATAACACAGTGGCTGTGACTCACTTTCTGAAAATGTGAAGTTTGATAACTCCCCTCGATTGCAGCTCCAGTCCCTCCAACAACAGATCGAGTCTCTCCCAACATTTCATCCTTCATCGACTTCACAGGTCATTGACTTCTCTCCTGTGTCCACGGAGGAGAATTTGTATAAATACCCTATTTTGGATGTGTTTTTGTAAGATTTGAGGTTTTTGCTCTTGAACTGTTGCCCGGTCTGTCCACATCCACGGTCCAGCTGCAGCAGCTTTAAAGTGAGATATTAGTGGGATCATGATTTTTTTTTTTGTTCAGTAATCAACTGTTTCCTGATCTGAATCAGGAAGTTCAGGCCTGTTGATAGAGACTGTACAGATTCATTTGAAAGGAAACAACCGATTAAAATATTTTGGAAAGTTATAGTCACGCAATCAAAACCATAGAAGTAACAAAGAACTGTTGCATGAGTTGAGAAGACGTCTGTGTTTCTGTTTTCACTGGTAGGACTGTTTCAAACTTTACGTTCAACATCTTCTAAAGAGACTTGAAGCACTTTCCAAACCTGACTTCCTGTTCTTTCTTTCCCCCATTTTTCTTCTCTCACTCCTTATTTTTTCCCTCCTTCATTGTTTACTTTTCTTCCTTTCTTTTCATCTTGCTTTTCTTTCTTTCTTTTCTTATTTTCTATCCTCCTCCCCTCCTTGTATCTTTACCTTCTATACTCCCACTTTAGTGCAGCTTTTTATTTTTGGTTACATTCAACGTGAGATATATTTTGTGGGTAAATCCTCGTATCTCAGCCTTTAAGCTTGATGAGGGTTTTTTTTTAAGAGTCACAACATTTTTCCTTTGCTTTCCCTCCTTATTTTTTTGCCATTTCTTTCCTGCTTCTCTTTTTCATTTTAATCTATCCTTCCATTTGTACTTTTCTTTCCGTTTCTACTTTTTTCTTCTTCTCATTTGTTTTCATCCTCCCTTTTCCCCTTTGTGTTTTCCTCCATAACTTCTTTGTCCCTTATTCTATCCTTTTTTTTTTTTTTTTACTATATTCACTAAAGTGTGGAGTGTCTGATTACTTCCTTCTTTTCCCACATAAACCTGAGGTGTTTAGTTGGAGAAGGAGGGTCTCTGTTAGGCAGAGGGAAGTATTGGTTTGAGGAAGTGGTTGACCTTTCACCCCCGGCTACACGCTCCCTAACTGCCAGAGGGTTGACAGCACCCGGCGTGTTTCCAGCTTCCCTTCAAACGCCTCGGCTCTCTGCTCCAGAGGATCGAGCCCGTACGTTACTGCAGGACTCTGACACGTGCTGTTATTCTAACACATGGCTAATTTTCTCCCTGACACATTAGAAGCCAAGACAAATATTCACTTTCACTCTCCTGTGTGAGTTTGGATTATCAGCCGGAGGTTTGACAGCACGGTACGGACAGAGCAGACTGAAACATTTTGCCACTGCGGTGGACTGCTGAGGCTCCTCTGAAAAAACCTCATTGGTTTGGACGTGAAGTATACTTTCATTTGACATGAGAGACATGCATGTGTCCTTGTCTTCAGACAGCATGATTCAGAGTAAACACCGACTATAAACATTTCCAGAACATTCCAGCTCCGCGAGAGTCAAGGCGTAGCAACATCTGTATGGTGAGCTCCTCCTGAATCAACTTCAGACTGAGCCAAATCCATCTCCAGCACTTAGCTGCTTTTCAAAAGCCACTGAAATATGCTTATTTTCTTTAGTAAGCAATTTACCGTGTTTGATTCAAGACTCTATAGGGAGGCGGAGAGAGGTGACCCTGACAAATCTCATGTGAATCCATTTTCTCAAGACTTCTGCTTCACACGTCTCATTCAGTGGTATTTTGACGAACAGCCTCACAGCACACCCAGTAAGAGGATCAGAGCCGTCATCTGACCTGCTGAAAGCACCGCAGTTCATAGCTAGCCGACATTTCCTGACTGCATTTACTGTCAGCTGTAGTCAGTAATTATGACCCATTTTAGCTTAGATGGCTAAGATTAGCTAACAACATGGGTGGAAAGAAAAAAAAAGGAGGGGTAAAATGTATGGTGGTAACAATGACATGATAAAACTATTACATTAAAGAACGTATTTAGGCCTCTTCTTGTAGAATAACAGCAGAGATGTAAAAACTGCACAGCGGCTGCAGCTGACAAACGCATGCAAAATCCTACGTTACTAGGCAACGCAGCAGTTGTGACACTAGCTTGTTGACGCCGGGCGGTGCAGCTTCGTCTCTGCTGCAGCTGCTGATTTGACCCGTTTCATTAACAAGAGTATTTAATTTGTTACTTCCCCCCTTGACTAACGTGTGTGCTGTGTAATTGTCTAACACAGTTGTCTTTATTGTGACTACCACTAGAGGGTGTTGAACATTTACAAATTCTCCACATCAGGGCTCGTATTCACAAAGCATCTTAAGGCTGAAAGTAGCTCCTAACTTGCTGATTTAGGAGAAACTCCTAAAAATTATGGAAAAAAAGCCGATCTATTCACCAAACACTAAATGTGCTCTGACCCGACATCATAGCACAATTCATGATTTCTTTTAGATGTTCAACAGCTGAGCAGAGAAATAAAGCAGCTTCATGGTCGCTCTACCCGCTGTGATCGGTGCCAGAGATGGAGGGGGAGGGTAAATGGAGTAAAGAGGAAAACAAAACCCCACCATCGACACACAGGTTGTGTTGATGCTGCCTGTACAGTTGTAGACATTGTTGTACAGTGTCCAGGATCTACACACGAGTCATGGATCTTAATGGAGAGTGACCTGATCAGCTGTTTGAAAGGATCATATTCAGCTGGATGTCCCCTGGTGGAGGACAGAGGAAATGTTCTCACACCTCAACCCACAGCTACAACAGGCTGTGGCTAATAGGCCAGTTAGCTTTAGTTAGGTCGTCTAGGAAAGGTTCGTTTTTTCTTTCCATTGAGAGAATTGAATGTACTTATTGTATTTGTATTCATTTATTTCTCAGTGTTTTTTTAATTATTACTGCAGGATGTTGTACATGCGTTTTCATCTGCACAGACGCTGTGGTTCCTGCAAGGGTTAATAACTAAGGTTATGCTGCTCATCCATGAAAACTGATGTAAGTCATAGCAACGGAGTCGCACTCTTAGCTTAGGAGTTTTTGCTTTTCATTACTAAAGATTGTTCTCAGCAGCTTTGTGAAGAGGACTTCAGAGAAAACTTTTAGTTAAAAACTTTTGGCGTGACTGAGGAGTACTGGTGGTAGGAGTGGGAAGATAAAGTGCTTCGTGAATACGGGCCCAGGGGTTTAACATATCAGAACAGCTATAGTGGATCCTCCCTTAAAAGACAAGTCAGATGACATTTAATGTTTTTTGTCAACAAATCCCATGAAAAGACCAAAACTAACAGGAAACTGGTCAACTAAGTGTTTGTGTTGTCAAAGCATATTCTTCTGCACCATACAGCTCTTTTTTTTCTCTTCTCCTTTTTTCTTCTCACTTTCCATCTTCCTCATCATTATCACCATCTTTACCACTACTACTATTATTAGTATTAATGTGGCTGCTTGTTTTGATTGCAGACACATCCTCACCTGCTTCACAAAGATTCTCACACAAACTGTTACGGACCAGACAAAGGGAGGCCAGACCCAGATGCAGAGTAAATACAAAAACTGGTTTATTCAACAAAGTAGCAACAAAAAAAAAATCACTCTAGGAGGAATAAGCGTAAAGTACCAAACAAAATATCAACAAAGTACCAACACAAAACGTAGAACAGAAAATCACCATACAAATGGGAAAAATGCACGAGGTCAAAGTACAACAGAAAATTGTGTCAAGGCACCAAAAACCTCACTAGAACTAGAAAGAATTCACCAAAAGGACTTTGCGGGAGATCAGGCAGGAGATCAACGGGAGCGCGAGGGACAGGCATAAGCAAGGGGAATAATCCAGGCACTGGGGACAAGGGGAGTGTGTCTTATGTAGGGTGCTGATTAGGCCGAACGAGCTGCAGGTGTGCCGGTGGAAGAGCGCTCCCGGAGATCGCCCCGCCTCTCGGCACTCACTGCAGGAAGGGGAGAGAGAGAAGTCAGACAGGGGCAAAAACTAAACACAGAAAAACCCAAACCACAACACAAACAGCTAAAATGTTCATGTCTTCTTCTGATCCACATTAACCGACCCTGCACAGGAACATGAACTCGCAGCCACGTCTCAGCCGGAGTTTCTCTGAGCGTCTCTGTGATCTCGTGTTCTCTTCGTTGTTTGTTTTGTTGTGTTCATCGCTGGAAGATTTTCACCAATTAAAAACAACATTAGGTTCCGTTGTCAAAACACGAGTGAGGTGCACTGTTGCACTTGGTGACATTTTCCTTCATTACCACACGCACGCACGCACACACACACACACACATACATTTATTCTGGCTCAGTCCCACATATATTGTCCTGCTGTTGTAAATACTCACTAGGGCTGCTGTTTGACTAACATTTGCTAAAAAACTACAATGCACAGCTCTTATCATTTTTGATACATATAATAAATTAACAAATAAATAACTTATTAACTATTAAGTAATTAAAAAAAATGTATGAGCTGTTCTGAAAAAAAGCTTTACATCTTCAGGAGAAACCATTGGGATGAGATCCACAGACAGGGTAACAAGTACTAAGTGATTTGTTGACAAGGTGCATGAGAAATAAATCCAGCCTTTTTCTAAAGTATGAATTCATGATTTCTGAAATTCAACCCTTTAATCCAGATCACGTTAAAAACAGACACTGGAGTCGGCACACATGCACACCGCTTAAATTATCATTAACAAAATGTTTTTGGTGTCAGACCAAAGATATATTTGTCCTTTTATGAAATAGAGGAGAGTGTCATTACTGTCCATACAGTAGATTTTAGAGGGTGTTTTTGTTTTGTTTTTAATGCTATTATAGGTGTTTGAGGTGCTTGTCGATTTGCTTTCTTTTTCTTTGTTTATTTGTTTGTGGGATTTCCCCCTCTCTTTTAAAATACAATGGCCAGAAATAAATAAATAAATGCAACATTCAGGAGGAGTTGAGGAAAACCATATGTCCACAGTGGACACGGCCCTGCCAAACAACCAAACTAAAACAAAAAAAATTGAAGTGCCGTTTCATTTTTCATCGGTAATAATCGGCTGTCTCTATGTGACCTGTTCAGCCCTGGGAGTGGTGCCTCTTTAGTGGCACTGCATGACTAATGGACCACGGTTATTCATCCATCAAACCATGAGAGCAGGCGTCTGTAAGCCACCATACAACTACACACTCCTGAACCCCAGGCCTGGGTAGTGGCACTGTACTGTAAGCATGGGAAACAGGACCAGGTGTCACCTCACTGTAAAGCTATGCTAATTAGCCAGGCAATAAAAACATTCAGGATAATTAACAATGAAAAGGCATATAAAAGGAAGGAATGTCAAACAGAAGAGGGGGAGGAGGAGGGGACTCAAACTGTGGGCTCACAAAGGAAGGAATGTAGAAGACCAAACACCAGCTGAGGGTGTGCTCAACATGCTCCTGTATGTCTGCGCGGTTTTGTGGGTTTTATTTTATTTTGTGTGTGTGTGTGTGTGTGTGTGTGTGTGTGTGTGTGTGTGTGTGTGTGTGTGTGTGTCAAGGGGTTTGTGTATGAGTTATAGAGGCCACAATGTCTGAGAATATCCGGCCCTTCCATATGGTGGCTGACGTCTAATTACAGGCTGTGCCATGTTCAGCAGATTATTCATTATCTTCATGAATAACATTGTATTTTATGTTTTTATTCGAGTTATTTATTAATCTCCAGAACTCATTAAGGTAAAACAAGGTCGAGTGATAATAGTCATTTCCACCATTTCTGCAATAGCTGTCTTGGGCCTATTTCCACCTGATTTTACACACATCTATTTAATGCTTAATGCTCAATGCATGTATACAAAGAAATTGCTTAATATATTAATTTCCACAAAAATATGTGACTTTTTTTAATACAATTTGAAAAAAAAGAAAAAACATTTCATTGTATATTAAATATTTTATTAGAATTCGTTAATAGAGAGCCCATTTTTTTCTTGTCTGTCATTTATGATAGTAAATGATATTTAGGTGTTGAATGAAAAATGCTTTTTCATGTACACACTGTGCACTTGGTTGTAATAAAAATAGAGGTGGGGGTTGAAAGATCTATTTGTTAATTAATAACCATCAGTTACTTATAAACTTATAATTCCACATATTTGTAGCTTATAAATTTCTAATAAATTTGAGACCTGCTTTTGTATGATATATAGACCACACACACACCAGGGAGGAGCACTCATCAGTACAAACTAACCAAAAATACATATATATTACGATGCTAAACTAATGAAAATACATAAATACGTCCTGTAATTGTGGCATTGATCAGAGACCGCTATGTTCTAAAGAATCATATTTCCTCTGTCGTATTTTCTTTGTGGTATTTAAGTTGCTACCCACATTGAGTCCGGCTGAGGGCCCTATGGCAATTAAGAAATAGGTTATGTCCACAGTTCAAAATATTCCTTGCAAATCTGTTTCCTGAAGGACAATAAAGCGCTGCAAGAACCCCAGTAATTGTGTCCTGTGTGGCAACTAACTTTGCGGGCCACATTTAAATTCTAATATACAAAAAGAAACTGGTGAATCAAGGATCCTCTCCAGCTTGTCAACCCTGATGCAACCTCTACAAGTTCCCTTTTGTTTTTGAAGAACTTTGTTGGTTTTAGAAATACAAATTTACATCTCAAAAGCACAGTTAGTGCAATCTAGACATTATGCTATTTTCCATCACTACCAGTAACAATGTTTACTCTATCAGTGTTACACTTATTACTGTTACTCAGTTCTATGCTATGCAGCTGGGAACATAGTCAGTCCATGAACGTCACAGAGCCTCTTTCTGTTCTCTGTCTGCTGGGCCTCCTGCTCCCCCTGGTATTCTGCTCTCAAGATTGCAATTTCTTTCAATAAAGACGTATTGAAGAGGGAGACTTCTTCAAGCTAACTAGCTTGCTAATTGTCATTTGTGGGACAATTAGTTCACACAGTTTATTCAAAAGATGCACTTCTATCATCGACTCCTGTCTCACGGTTTGTGGAGTGCTTTTCACTCTGTCAGAGGACAGGGAAATGCAAGTGGATGGTGGCACACAGCTGCTAACAATAGCTTCCTCCATCTTGGACTCTCCAGGTCTCCATTTCCTCACAGTTCAGCGTAAAAGTCCCCTGTTTTTCCCTTTAAACCAGACTCCAAGACTTCTCTTTATATCAAAACTAGGTCATTAAGCAATTTAAGGCAATGACACATTTGGGCCTTTTACTTTACTAATAGAGTTGGGGAAACTATAGCTTCCAAATGAACATTTAGATCTTTGAACATGTGGAGCTTCTGACACTCAGACATACAAAGAAAACTGGTACAGTATCATACAGGTCACAATGAGGCGTGTGTTCAGTTTTATTTTACTGTACAGAAGTTCTGACTGCACAGCTTTGGTCCTATAGATTATCACATTGTTAACAGGCAGTACAGCTAGGTGGTGATATGTTTCTGTTCAGGAAGCTCCCTTTGACCAAAACCCGCAACAGAATGATCCCAGCTGCAACAATGTGAGGCAGTAAAATGGACTGTAAAACGTAAAAACAGGAAGAGCTTAGATTCCTGCACATCTGTGTGTTCTACAAGTATTTACGAGAGTTGGGTAAAGGACTGAAAAACACCAGACTTTTGGAGCCCACTGTAGGTCAATAATACAACTTGTATAAGTCTACCAGCGGCAGGTGTACCTGTCCTCTGTTACAGAGGACAGGTACACCTGCCGCTGGTGCTGTGGGTGTTTCTGTGATTTATATGGACGTCCTTATTATTGTTAAAGACGCTCAAATAAATAACAAAAACACCCACACATGTGAACAACTATGTGGATGTGTCTGTTCTGAAACAGAGCAAATTGGACACAGAATACTTCAGGAATACATACAAACACACCGATACTTCTTATTTCCTGTCTTGGTAAATGCACCACCACAGAATTATCTTGTGATGCTCACAGTGTTTAGCTGTCTCACCATCAACTTCCATATCACCCTGCTGTGCCGGAGTATAAACGACTCCACAGAAGATAAGTGGTTAGCAGACAGAAGTCAATGTTACAATGTTACAAATACGTCTCTTAAACTGTTTCTGCCCTGTTAGTGACGCTAAGCTTACATGACCAATGACAATTCAAGTGAGCTAGCTTGGTGATCTATTATATCTGATTGGTGCTAGCATGTTTCCTGTGGCTAGCATGTTTGTGGTTAGCTTGCCGGCTACAATAGGCCGACCTAACCAGCTTGCCTTGCAAGTATCACAAGACCAAGGTTTTTAAAAAAATAAGATCAAATAACATAAAATGATCTCCAGGGGAAAGCATCGAGTAACATCTGTCATCTTTTAGCCCACAAACATTTTAGTCTTAAGGCTCAAAGTCATATGCTCTCCTTCCTCTGCCTCTCTTCGGCACTTTAAAAGCTGCTGTGTGAATATAATTTTCTTAATTATTAATTTAACTTATAAATGTAAATGTTTTTTTCTTTAAATTGAATGTACAAATGTGTAAAAGGAGCCTTTAATGGTTAAACTCTGCAGACACACCTGTGATCTGTTGATAGCAGGACCCGTCTGTTTCCTGCTCTGTTAGCCAGCCAGTGTGTTGGTGGTTTTTAGGACTTCTTTGAGCTCTCTAATAAACTCACACATGTGTCTGCTATTAGTGCACTGAAGGTTTAAATATGTGTCATGATGTATTGTTGCGGGGAAACATGTCATTCAACCAGAAAAACACTCCAAACTGGAGCAAAACCTTTTCACACTCACCACCGCCCATTATATCTCTCTTCATGTTGACTTTTTCCAGTGTTTCCTCAGGAGGACCTGTGGAGTTATTGAGATCCTGAAGTGCCCTCTGTGTTTTGTCTTTTTGTTATAGGGAAAATAAATGAACTAAAAGTCTAAACTAACATTAGTTCTAATGAGGCTTAAACAGTTAAAGGCAGAGCAAACACAAGTGTCCAAAGTGGAGCTGGGGCTGCGGTGATGTAATTGCCGGTTAAAAGCTGCAGCACAACAGGCCAGCTGAGAATAAAGGTTTATGCTCTCCTGTTAAATATTGAGATGCCTTCTTAAGTATGAACCCTTAATTATCAAAACAATGATTCCCACAGATCAGACCCAAGACTGCTGTGGTTTCTCTGATTCTGTTAAAACCACACCATCTACACACTGCAAAAAACTTTCTTACCAAGTACTGTTTGTATCAGAGTCCTACAAATCAGACAGACAGAATCAGGCGGATTGCTGCAATAGCGTGAAGAAAAATAACAACTACACTAATAAACTAATAAAAACCTGTTTTAATAATAAACCTTTAGGACAGAAAATGTTTTATTGCAGTGCACCAGCATCATCTCTGCTAATTTAGCATTAATTAAAGGTCCCATATTGTAAAAAGGTAGATGTCCATGTCTTTTTTGATTATAAAGCAGGTCTAGGTTCTGTATTAGTATCAAAGCCTCAGTCCACAGAGAAATGCACACAGCTTCTATTCAGAAACTCAGTCTTAGACGAGCCGTCAGGACTTCTGTAACTTTGTGCTATCACAACAAAGCAGTCACCACCCTCAGCCAGCCCATCCAGACCCACCATCCAACTTTGCAGGATTTGGTTTCTCTGAGTGTTTTCCTGAAATCTGCTTTATTTTTTTTTCCGATCGCTCAGAAAACAGTCAACCAGTTTCTCTGCAGTCAATCAGAAGAGATTGATTGGCTCACTGACGTGTTGTTACTGGAGCTCCAGAGAGAGGCCTGAGAGCGGAGATGTAAAACTACAGTGAGATGGTTTTTGGTTCTCAAAACCACAAATATATCTTATTATGGATCAACACTTCAAATAAAACACTGAAAAAGTGTAAAATATGGAACATTTAAGCATTACTGTGCTTAATATGAATGTTTACATATTTAAAAACTTAAACACAGTTTCTAAACAAGACACTGCCACAGCAGCTCTGGACTTTTTCAGAGCCATGGTACTTTTCTGTGGTATCCCTGAGGTTTGCAGACCCTTAAGCAGCAACCAAGCTGCCAGATATTTAAACATAGCCTACAACAGTTTATATGCAGTCTGTATTTGTGAGAGGTTGGTACTTGAGCCCGTCGTCAAACCTCACTTTGACTGCTCCCATTAACAATAACATCAGTTTAAATTCAGAAGACATCACTGCAGAGTTTGAGTCTGGACAACTCAACACTAGAGTGTTTGTATATGTTCTCCCAGGAGAAGGAACATGTGACATGATGTTCATGAGGAATAAGTCAACAGTTCTATCATGACTTTCTATATAAAGCTGCCTGTATACATAGGAGCCACTTGGAAATATAGACAGAGATGGAGTAGCACATTCAAAAGCCTCATGTAAACACTGACGATTCAACTTAACGTCAGTGATAATGTCCTCATAGATGGCACCCTTGATTATGAGCCTTATGCATGTTTTTACCTGTTGTTAATTTGGCTTATTTATTTTTATTTTCCCTTTACTTTTGAAGAGCAAAAGTTTTTATTTCTGTACTGTATGGTACTTTGACTGTATTGTCACAATATTCATCACAGAAATATTCATTATTTGCCAAAATTATTGGTGCAGAAACAACTTAATCAGTTGCTCCAGATTTCATTTCCAAAACTCCTCTGACTGTTCCACTTACTTTGTACCACTTTGTACTAATTCTGCCGAGGCAGAGGTCAACTCCTCAGCGACAGGTTGTGAATGTGTGTGTATGTTAAGGTGTGTGTTGTAGTAGAGCTGCCCTGTCTGTGAGCTGGCTCCTGGGATCTCATACACTGACACTGTTGTGAAGTTTGTGTCTGCATAGAGTAACTGTATGTGTGGGTGTGTGTGGGTGTACCTGAGTGCCAGGTGGCCTCCTGAGGCCCCGGGCTGGGAGAACACCTGCCTCTGCACCGCCTGCAGCTCCGTGCAGTCCCATGTGTTCCAGCTTTATGTTGTTGTTGTGTAACAGTTACTGTAACACAGTGCTGAAGTCCTCTTACATCCACAATTTCTTCCTCTAATACATTTAATGTTACATTATAGTTTACATCATTTGAAGAACTCATGAGCGTGCCTCTACAGATTGTATGGACTTTTGTTTTCCTTTACACTTCATGGGTTACCTTTCCCTGTCTATCAGCAACTGAAGTTGTTGAACATAAGCAAATAACACATTTTTAAACATTGGCAGAACCAGAACCTGTAAATATGAACTGTCAGCGTCTATTATTTTGTAAGTGGCCATGAAATAAGAGCCATGAAGCTAGGTGACCTGATATAGAAAATAATGTACTGGGCTCCATTTTGTATTGTGGCATGTTTCCTCTGCTTCCATTCGCTATTTCCATAAATCTTGTCATGCATTTATTGCTGCTTTTAAGTGGGATTGTGTTTATTGCCTTCATGTGAAGTCAGTTTCAACAACAATGTGGTCTTCATGAGTTTATACAAGGAAAGCTCCAAGTTCATGATTTGTGGTGTGTGCAGTAATCCTGGTAAAAGTTAACTAGCCTAGTTTAGCTGAGAAGCAGTGCCTCCAATCTCAGCCTCTTGATTCAAGTAAACTTCACAGCATTTGTTGTGGCAGAGTTCCCTTTAAATCACACATTTAAATGCTTTTCATTAGTTGAAATGAAAGAAGACAGCTAAATAAACACATTTGTCCAGAGAACATTTTTCTTCTAGAGTAATACCCTACTGCACCGGGCCTGTGGCATCTTTTTAGTCTTATGTACGGTCTGTCACAATGATTTTTTTAAAGGCGCCATTTGTAAGTTTGGCTATTGCTACATAGCCAGCGTTAGCAATACCAGCTATTCACTTACCAGTCTAGAGGAAATGTTGCAAGTACTTAATTTTTTCACTCGTTAAGAGCTGTGTCCAGCAGTGGAAAGCATCCCTTTTGTTTTGCTTTATTTTGTAAATACAACTGTGGCTGAAGCTCCTGGCAAGACTGGTTAAGTAATCTGCTGTTAATGCTAATGTTGGCTATGTAGCAATTGCAAAACTTAGCCAACAAATAGCTCCTCCAAGGGTGAGAAATCTGCCTAAAATTGATGAAATTGGGCTTTTCCAATTAATTTATCTGTTGCACAGTTTGGCTTCAACATTTTATAACCATTTTCTTACTTTTACTTTTTACACAGATATACTGTAGCTAACTGCCTCTGTATAGAGCTGGGCTTTATGCTGTACAGCTTGAGACACAAGCTCCAGTGACAGTTCTGGTGTTTAGG
The DNA here is from genome assembly GCF_002260705.1 of Seriola dumerili. NCBI lineage: Eukaryota > Metazoa > Chordata > Actinopteri > Carangiformes > Carangidae > Seriola > Seriola dumerili. The sequence goes on from NW_019174336.1 coordinate 4,266,724, forward strand.
CATCAAGTTATAAGCTGGGCCTGATAAAACCACTACATCAGCTGCTACTAAAAAACACAGCCACTGCAGAAAGACGTCCTGCTGGCTTCATTTATGCAGAAACGCACACAAGTGGCTCAGTGATTTAATACAACACATTATTCAAACATGCCACAATACATCAGATCAGATGTAGAGAGGAACAACTAATTATCAATCATGATGCTCCACACTGTGCTGCACCAGGACAGGAGGCCATTTTGCTAATATTGATTTTTATTCTAAGGTATGGGCTTTACGCTTCAGTCCTGTATGTGTCTTAATAATAGATTTAGCCCATTTCACCAGCCTTGAGTCAATCACAGTGCCGTGCTCTGTGTTTTCTCTGGCTCAGCTCTCTCCTTTCAGAGAGCCCATTCAGCTCGGAGCCATCTACAGCAAAAGCAGAGAGCAATGAATATGTTCTATTCCACTCAGGCTTTATTTTTAGGTTTGAGTAGACTTACAGATGGCCTACATAAAACTGAATAGGGCTTCATTTTAACAGCGGGGCAGAGAATTGGCCGACGTACCATTGTGTGGTCTCTATTATCAGAATACGGGGGAGTTCAGTAATACAGCCAGTCCCTCGCTGTCCACACACACGGCCAACATGATTTTCCATGATGATTTCTGAAATGGGTTTGTCCTCGGGGTTTGCGGCTGCGCTGCTGCACTGTCGAAGGTCAGCGTCTCTGAAGAGGTGGTGCAATTGTTTGGCTGCTGATATTACATCTTGCTCCCCCCCAAAAAAAACCATTCATTTACTGAGGGCCATCAACCAATTCCATCTGCTCAAACCCTTCAGCTAAATTGAAGAGGACAGGAATAAAAGTTTGAAGAGGAAGCGTTGAGAATTAAAGTGGAGATATTACGGAGGGCTCTCCCTGTGAGATCAAATTAACACGAGCCTCGTGAGACGCTCTTAAGACCAAGATGACGAGAAAATTAATCAGGAAAATGAAGGATTATGAAGTAGAAGGTGTCAAACTGGTCTGATGAGTATGCTGGATATTCAGAGATTTCAGCTCAGTCTCACATCTCATTTTGACCTCAGCAGCAGTCAGTGTTTCCCTATATTAAGCTATGATTTATTGTATTTTAAAGCACTTAACTAAATCCTGAAAATCAGCTATATGTTTTTGTTTTTTTTCTCATCATCTTTCCTCCAACAATGGGATGAGATTAAATCAATATCACACGAAAGGGAGTGATTCTGTCATAAGTACGAGGCTGCAGCAACAGTATACAGTAGTACAACAGTTCTACACGCACCATATTAGTTTACAGTGACAAGCAACAGCAGATTATGATTTGTTTGTTTATTTTATCATTTATTTCGTAATGCCAACATAAATAGTTCTGCAACTAGACTGGTACTGGACTGTTGCTAAGCAACATAATAAACATTTTCCTGTCGTGCACAGTGCACAGTAGCTTGCTACTTTGTCTAGACGTTACCTCAGGTGTGCGCCGAAGTATCCAGGCTTCTTCCCTTCATCCTCTTCTGATGACCACACATCATTTAATTCAAATGTTATTTCTGGAAATAGTTTGTTACAATCTAAGAGAGATAACGACCGTTAATGTAGCGCTGATTAACGGTTAATAGAACACCTGTGAAGCGGAGTGATACATGTAGTTAAAAGTCGCAGTGTTGTATCAGCACCCATTGAATGCCCTTTTGTCCAATCAAATGACTTGGTCGGAACTAACTGTTGTATAATACATGGTAGTTTTATTTTTGAAGATTGTCACTGGGTCAAATTAGGCTTCACACAGTTTGTGGCTACACTACACAAAGGACTTCACCAGTGACTGGGGCCTGACAACAACCAATGTCCGCATATCATTCTTTAATGAAAGTGAACCTGGAACCATTCAGTATCACTTGCGGGTGAAGCTGGGCTCTGTCTTTTTCCTTGCAAGTCCAGCATGTGGATGCCCAGCGTGTGTGTGTGTGTGTGTGTGTGTGTGTGTGCGTGTGTGTGTGCAGAGGCCGGTGTTGCGCCTAGAGGTGTAATTAATTTAGAATAATGCTCCTGACCCAAGGAAGAGTCAAGTGGATACAGGTTTGTGAAATGAAATCACTCCTCTTTGCTTTGCCTTGTTTACAGCTGTCTGACTGTGAGTGTGTGATGAGACTTGGCAAACAAAATTCGGACTCTCTTTGTCTGTTTGTGCGAGCTATTTGTCTTCCACTGCTGTGACACACTGCTCATGGTAAAACACAAATTTTTGCTCCAAACCTCCCACATTTGTTGGCTCGGGCCATTATCAACCAAATAATGAGGAGTATGAAGTTTGCATAGGAATGATTTTTTTAAATTACAAATTAGTTGTAAGAGGAGAAATTTTTTTGAATGTTACTGTCCATTAAAAGAAAATTCACATTCATTTGCTGGTTGATTAAGTACACATTAAGTAAATCTAATGGCATGTACACAGGAGGTGTTTTGACCAAAAGTATGCGGACACCCAACCAGTGCAACCATACATCAGTGGTTTCCTACCTTTTTGCCATGTGACCCCTTGAAGCAAAGCTATGTGTACATGCCACTCTTCATCACTGGATGGACATGATTCTTCTTCATTTTATTACAGCTAGTGGATGTTGTTCGTGAGTCTATGTGTGTGTTTGTGTGTGTGTGTATGGTGTATGTGTTTGAGTCATCATGGCAAAGAGTGGTCCTCCGGGAGACACCTACTGCAGTGGGAAATACCACAGAGGCAGTTTTGAGTATTTTGGCAGGTTTTTATTACCTTTCAGAGGCAAAAGGAAGAAAAAAAAGCAAAGTTTGAAAAAGTAAAACAGAAAGTTTTGTGTAGCAGAATCTGCTACTATAACAGCCGCCTTTGTGCTGACTGCAGGTTTTCCACAAGATTTTGGATTCGCTCCTGTTCAGCCACAAGAGCATTAGTGAGGTCCAGTGCTGATGTTGGGTGATAAGGCCTGGCTCACAGTCGGTGTTCCAGTTCATCCAAAAAAGTGTTGGATGGGCTTGAGGACACGGCTCTGTGCTCTGTGCTCGGTGTGGAAGAACGAGTTGAGCCAGACTGAAAAGGGCCTTCCCCAAAATGTTGCCACAAAGTTGGAAAAACATTAACACATTACTGTCTAAAAAAAAATCATGATATAGCATTAACTGAACGAGCCCAAACCAGGAAAAACAACCTCAGACCAAAAGCACGGCCGACAGCGTCCATATAGTTTTGGCCACATAGCAAAATATCTTTTGGGGGGGGGGGGGAACAAACTCTCTGCAGCTGCTTTGTCAGTCCACACTTTCTCTCCTGCTCTTCTCAGACAAAACAACAGCAAGCGGCAGATTCCGCTTCCTGCCACTGACATTTTCTCAAGGCGGCAGGTTTTTCTTCACAGCCGAGCTAATGAAAGTGACGCACCTCGCACCTCCCGCTAAGGCGTCCGCTGAGTGAGGCGCGCTGCAGATGGAGGAAGTGACAGAAAACAGCTTCTAGGCTCTTACTGTTTTAAAGAAAACGATGGAGCGGGTTACATCCTCACCCTCAGTCTCTCAGGTGGTTTAACGCAGGATTACACACAGATGCTCAGCCCTGAGCTCACGCACAACACTCCCATGATGTCACACCGCTGTACGGGGTCAACCGTGAATCGGGGTGATTTGGAAAGGATTATGTGTTTTTTTTTTTTTTTTTTGTTTTGTTTTTTTATGAGAACAGAAATGTCTTCCAAGGGTAGTAAAAACCCCCTCAAAAACTCTTAGAAATGCTTAAAACGAAGCTGCGTTTCGTAATTCAGAAAAAAAGAAAGTAGTGAAAGTATGGCAATGAGCTGTGAAGAATTCATCCCTCATGATAATCAGCAGCTTTCGCAGTCTTACAGTTGATCTATCTAACAGCAGAGCAGATACAGTGAGTCTGTCTGCAGCTAATCCTGCTACTGTGAACAGGTTCCTGGCTTTATCCTCCATAATCGCACAATAAGAGTTTTAAACACTAGAGGAATCCCTCCGCCTCGCGCGCTGATTGTATCCTCCACAGAGGAGCAGATAGCAGGGATTGCATGTTTATTTCTCGCCATCGGTGGGGCGGACAGAACGGGAAGTGGACGTGTCCCTCGGACCTAAAACCCAGATAACAGGAGAGTAGTTATCAGTGGGAAGTCCATTTCGACACATTCCCACAATCCACCGTGGGTCAACATGAAACACGTGCAGGTGGTGGCCACAGTAATGGAAAGAGCTGAGGGTGAAAGGACTCTGAGGCAGCTTGATGCCAGTTACCAAACTACTTTTATATAAACGTGGGGTATTATGTTGAATTTCAATTACCAGCATAATTCTGTAGAGGTGATTTAATATGTGAGTTTCCATAACAACAGGAGACAAGAGCTCAAAAGGGTGCGGGTATCTCATTTGTGGAGCGCAGGTGCATCAGTCAGAAACATTCTAAAACATTAAAAATGTCACAGTGAATATTATGAATATTAAGTTTGTGTGCAGTTTTTATATTTGCTCACTACATAAAATTGCACTAAAGAACTGATTAAGTTCTTCTGCCTCAATAACCTCAATTTATTTATATGCTTTCTTTCTGTGGCTTTATGCTTTATTTGATTTTATTCCTGCTTTTAAACTCCTGACTAGTTATTTCTGGCAAAGACAATTGCATTTAGTGTAACTTTAATGCAACAGTATTGCAGGTTTTTTTTTTGTTTTTTTTCTTCTCAGTACATTGGCTGGTTAACTGCTAATGAGAGTGAACCCAAACACCTTCAGTGTTCACACTACTGGTTAAAGTCCTGTTAAATGAAGTGTTCACATTATTTCATCTACCCACTGTGAACAGCAGCAGGCCCACAGCTGGTAATGGTTGCTCTCTCTGCAAAAACATCCACTGGAAAAAAAAAAAAAACCCAAAAACCTCATTCACCATTGTGTCCTAACCAGGGCCGCAGGCAGGATTTTAGCCAGACTTACAAACACGAGTCCAGCTTGACCCAACGTAGCCTCATCACCAAAAAAAAAAAAAAAAAAAAAAAAAAAAAAGACTTGAGAAATTTTCAAATTAAAAGTTTTTGGGTTTTTTTTCTTTATGGCCAAATATTGTAAAACCAATGAAGAGACAGTTTAAGAAATCCAAACACAGCAGTAGATGCTGAAATGAGCTCACATCGTTCAAGTCTAAATGCTTTCTACAAGCCTTTTCCATAGGTTTAATGCCAGCTGGAATGCAATTAAACATAATGAGAAATAGTTAATTAACATATCTGGCAGGCTGTGAAAATATCGATACTGAATTCAACAGTAAAAGCTTCATTGACAACCAATTTCATTTGTTTTCTCCTTAAACGTCTGATCTTACATTCCAATATCCAGTGACTTTTTCTCAGCGTAGTAAGTGCTACATTCACTCATCACGCAGAGCTCATCGCCAGGAGGATGATGGGATGTTCAAAGTTTATGACTTTGACGCTGGAGACTGGGGTTCACATCCTGAGTCCCCTCTGTGGGTTAATCTACAACAGCACTTTAGTTAAGGTTAGAGAATTTTAGTCAAGTCAACACGTCCTGTCTCGTGCTTCGAGCCGCTGTGGAATTTCTATGCGTTGAATCAAGATACAATATATAAAAAATACAACAATTTTTTTTAAAATTTGTTGAGAAATAAGTGTACGTATATCTTGAAACAGAATGAGGTACATTATAGGCAGGAATGACTTCATTAAATGACTTTTTGAAGTGTTTGCTGAAGGGGAGTCATTTTTGGATTCATAAAGAGAGTGAAATGTCTCGCTGTGCTTGTAGTGAAGTGTCTTTAATCACTAGGGCCTGTCTTCCGTCTTTAACCGCCGCTGCGCTGACGGAGAGAGAACCCGAGCGTGTCCTTCAGTCAGCACCTGACCACAGTGCCGTCTGAGAATAGACACGGCCTCGCAGGACCCAAGACGGAGGGGTGGCGGTGGTGGACTTAGGGTGTCACCAGCGGTTATGGAACAGAGGAGAAGGTCAGTGACTGTAACTCTGTGCCCATAAGCAACTTCTCCTCACATCGCTGGAGGTAAATTCCCCTCATTGTTCACAGTGGAAAAAATACACTTTACTCCATGTTCCTGACAGAGCAGAGAGACGACTGCAGGGAGAGCCACAATATCCAAAATCAATCTGTAGAGCTGCAGAGGAGGAAAGTAACTGGAGTACATTTAATCAAGGAATGTGCTGTGGGTTTTGAGGGTTGGACACTTTATTTAGCGACTTGTGTTGTGTCTTTTTCTCCTGTGAACCTCAGAAAGAAACTGTTTTATTCCATTCATTTATATGACAGATTGATTTTTTTAAATGGGCGGGGTTAAATTTTTTTTTGCAGAGGTACAGTATTCGAGTTGCCTTCTGTCACATGTCTATGTGTCGTTCTGTAGTTTATGGAAAAAGTACAACATTTTTTACTTTAATTTGTAGGATTTGTTTAAAAATACTTTGTTCCTTTGTCTTGTTCTAGTGTGATTACCTTCATAATCTTCGCTCTTTGTTATTATATGTTAGTTTCCACATATGTCTGTGCATGCGTATAAAGTTGCAGTATCATAACTGATCTCAGAACAGTGGAAGATGAGTCCAGGACAATCACTCCACTTGACATGCACCAGTCTTTGTCAATGGGACAAAGTCACGTCCACAAAAATGATAGAAACTACAGATACAACAGCTGGAAGTCAAGCTAGCCTCCAGAGACGATAGCCTGCTGCTGCCACGAGTGTAAATTACATGATGAATGCAAACAGGTATCGGATCCGTTATGGGACAGAATGCTGTTCTGAGGTCAGTTGCCAGGAGAGATATGGCTTCCACTTCGTATCGTTCTAAATGATGTCTACTTTTTGCTTTAACAGGGGAAGCACTGCTTTCCAAAGGCGGAGCTGGGAGGCGACTCGTGGGGAACGAGCGGGGGCCTCCAGGTGCATGTCTGGCAGCGAGCATGTCAGGCTCCGCCCCTGCCGCTTGCCTTACTTGCCCTGACGGCACGCCGCCGGGAGGCAGCAAGGAAAATCTGCCTTGAATGGACCGACGCTCTAACGTGCCCTCCTGTCGTTCACCCACCTGACAGTGAAACTTCACTATGACTCATTTTACTTTTGACACTACAGTAGATTCTTGTTTATTGCTCTTTACTTTTACCAGAGTACAATTTCAAACTGAAGGTGCGGAGTGAAAAGACACGGGAATGTGCGGGTGTAATGAACAACGCTATCAGGTTGCGTTATGGAAAATGAAGGACACATGTTTTGGAGCTTGATCTTTTTTTTTCGAGGGGATAAAAGTTTGGATGTTTCAGCATCTGCTGCTTAGATTTAAACCATTTTAGTTTTTAATCTGTCTTTTGTGACTCCGCTAACTTGATGGAAGAGCAGTATTAAATCGCTCGAGTTTCCCTTTTGGAGTGGAGAAGATTTCATCCACCACTAAGAGTTCACGGCTCATCCAAGGCAGAAATCTCGATTTTCCACTTTGCTTCAGACGCCTCAGCTGCACTTTAGTTACTGTTGATGAAGCAGGTTGTTACATTTGATCAAAAAACACTGTGTTCTTGACCTTTTCCTGCAAAATTTCCAAGCGCGTTCGTGACAACGCTGCTGAAATGCTACAGTATGACGACTCAACGTTGTTGCATCAGGTTGGCAAAGTCACTGGAGAGACAGAGGGGGGGAGGGGGTCTACGGAGACAAAGACTGGGAAAGACAAAAAGTGAGAAATTGAAGCAGACAGCAGGAGAGGCAGAGTGGAGCGAGGAGCAAGAGAGCGTGTGAGACGGAGTTTTCTTGGCAGAGCTCCCCGAAGCGCTGCACATTCCCGCAAGATTAATTGAAGCTGTTTCTGTTTTTGTTTTTTCAGCCTGTGAATTACCTCCAGATTATAGAGAAACAGCTGTTCACCCACTTCCCCCGGACTCAGCCTGTGTGATTATGCATCGAGTGACAACCAAGACAAACATCCAAGCGCTCGCGCTCGAGCTGCCCCGACGCAGCCTTCGCGCCTTTCTGACGTTCGTTCCGTTTCGCAAACTGTCACTCATTTACATAACTATTAATAAAACAAACCAGACACGATAATTACAACGACAAAGGAATATTTATTAAATCTTTTTTTGTTGTTTGTTTTAGTTAGTCATAGCTGCTCCAACACGTGTATTTACAAAGAAATGGCCTTTTTGTAGAAAAGTCTAGTGAGGGGCTGAGCAGGAAACAGACATTAGAACAGTTTAGATGAGTACAGGAGAGGATGGCGCTCATATAGGCACAAGGTACAGTTACTACAATGTTAAAAGAAATGTGCAGTTTTGTGGCACATCCATGTCATGTTTGGGAAAAAAAAAAAAAAACACACACAGTTGTGGCTAAAGTAACAAAACATTCCCAATGCTAGATGCACTGACAAAAGCACACATCCTTTTTTTTTTTTTTTTTTTTTTTTTTTTTTTTAAATACAGAGGATGGAGAACAGACGCTGCAAGCCAGGGACACAGTGGTGTTAGCTTCAGGCTACATGGTACCAAAATCAGGTGAAGAAGAAGTCCTCAGAGCACAGTACACCGCCCTCCTTGTAGCACAGTTTGTTCGAAAAAACATGAAACATCAAAATTTGATGTGGAAAAAACAGACTTTCTCCTGCCGCCACAAACGAACACATCGAGCATCTACACCAAGAAAAAGTCAATCGCATCTGCCGGATCCCGCAAAACATCGTCACAGCAATCTCAACCGCAACAGCCGGAGGTGAAGATTAGCGAGAGACCACAAATGGAAACAAAGATCTATACTGCACCTTGAAGACACTTTGGATGCAACAATACAATGAACAAAAGCAGTTTATTTTTTCTTTAAAAAAAAAAGGGAGAGAAAACGGATGTTTTCAGGTTCTTGGAGATCCATCTGTTCTTTCTTCAGGCCCTTTGATTCATGATTGTAACCCGACCACACTGCATGTTTGATATGTGCCATGTTTGCACAAACACATGTACAATGTTGATCCTGTTTTTTTTTCTATTTCATATAAAAGACATATAAAATGAAATAAAGCATTTTTTTTTTTTTATTACAAACATTGACTTTTTTTTCTTGCTAAGAACATTAATGTGTCAGTTAAATCGCCCTTCAAAAGAGGTGTGAAAAAAAGAGAAAGTATCTAACACTGTATGTTACAACAGGCTAATTGTTGGATACACAGTATCCACAAAACTAACTGATTGGTTTTTCTCATTGTGGCATGGCTAGAGGCAAAGATTTCAGTGACAGTGGACTTTAATTGTCGACCAAACTACATATGTGGAGGCTGGAAGGTGTCAGGAGGAAAAGTAATTAGTGCCCTCAAATTAAAAATGATTCCCTGATCATCAACATGCTGAATGTACTTATTCACTTCCATTCACTGGTTTTTAACTGAGAAATTTACGGGATGACTTTCACACATTGTAATGTTATGTCGCACTCTCAGCTGATATTTAATGACATTTTCATTCTGAGATATGAGAATGTTCTTTAGGTTTTTGTGTGTGAAACAGACAGAAATCAAATAGTTTGAGATTATCTTGTAAAATTCAGTAGTTCAAAAGAATTCATGAATCCAAGAAATGACACGAGAGTATTGTATTAATGCTGCAACTTTCAAATAAACATAAATATCAATAGAATTCTGTCATTTGCAAACTGAGAGGGTGAAGTATTTATTTAAAGGGGCACTGCACCAATTTAACTCATTAACTTCCATTTCTTAAAAAGTCATTTTCTAAAGTTTGGAAAAAAATGACCCTAATGACATCACTATGACATCATATGTTCAGCAGTTTGGGCTTGACCTCGCTGACACCGAGCAGTCTCACAGAGTGTTAGGGCCACTGTCAAGGGAAATAAAAATCTGATGCTTGCTAAGAAAATTAAATTTTATTCTTATAATAGTAACTGTTTCTCATATATTATGAATAAAATTACAATTTGACTTTCACAATAATGTGACTTTATACTTATTATATTTAGATTTTGTCTAAAATTACAATTTTTATTCTTGTGTTGTCATTATTATTATTATTATTATTATCATTGTTGTAAAATGATGAATTTACTCCCATAAAGCTTTTTCTTCTAAACTTCTGATTTACTCTCATAATAGCCTTATTTTATTCTCTAAAGTTCAACTTTATTCTTCTAATATGACCTACTTTTAAAAATTCTGACTTTATTCTCATCATTATGACTCTTCTCATTATGGCTTTTATATTAAAATGATTATTTTAATCTCAGTCTGATATTATTTTTCCCCCTAAAGTGGCCCTATACTCCTTTGCACTGTACCAGATGAGCAGGTACTGCAGGGGCTCTGTAAATCTAGCAGGGCTGTGGTTTTCGTTTGGCAGTGAGCGCACGTGAAGGTAACAGTGCTGCTGAAGCTGACGTGTGGATAGGATATGTTTACCGCACGTATCTGTTTTAAAAAAATAAAATAAAACAAAGCAGAAGAAGAACACGAGTATTGATCTCAGCAGGAGCACTACGAAGCTTCACATCTCACCCCCACCCCCCCCCTCTCAGGTCCACTGGTGGTAGAGTTTCAGTTTGGCCTGGAGAGAACAGGACACCTCGCTCTGTTTATTCCATCTCGCCTGGTGGTCGATTTTTCATTCCAGAAATAACCGGCGCGAGGGTGCCCCTGGTGTATTTTCTGTACAGACGGCACTTTACACAACATCAAAGAATGCAACCCCAGACCCACACATACACACCGCTACCACCTGCTCTGTAACTCAGTCACTGTCTCTCAGAAACATCTTTAGCCACAGAAAACTTGTGCTGCTTTATTCGAGGAGAAGTAAACCCCCTCCATCAGAAAAAAAAAAAGACTAAAATCATCTCTTACCTCATGTTAAGCATGGACGCATCCCTGAACTTTTGTAGGAAATTTGCCTCTATATACAATAGTTGTGTTATGACAGTGATTCACAAAAGCAATAGTGTAATAGTAAAACTACAATTGTGACATTCGTTAATGACAAAAATTCGAGACACAAATATTCTATGATTTCTACACCCTGATAGCACATCAGACTTTTTTTTTTTTTCTTCCTGGATAATTAAAAAAAAACGTCATCAGCAATCGATCCAAACAGATACATAAACTGTACGCAGTGTTTTTGTATCATATATGATTGTTTCAACTGAACTGTGAGTAATATGAACTAACTTGAATGGGAAGTGTACTTTGTTTTTTATTGCCTTTCTACTGTACTTACAGACTAAACCAGAACAGAATAAAAGCACGAGGACTTCACAATAAATAGGAAAATACATTTTGCCTGGCAAAATACCATATTGACTTCTAATGCTTCGCTCAAATATTTTACTGTACACTCGTGTTGTCTGCTACAATTGAATTACGTGATTTATTAAAAAAAACAAAAAAACAAATACATTACTCAATCATTAACTCGCCTCTATCCAAACACTAAAAGATGAGTGCTTCTTTAAAATTTTCTTTCTTTTTTTTTTTTTTTTTTTTAACTCTCAACAAGGGTCCTCCACAGTCTGAGACGATGCATCCTTTTTAACCTGAGAGGAAGGTTAAGTCATCAAAGGCCTGTCCTGTAACTCCACTTGCCCTCGGCAACAGTCTCCTAGCAACAACATCCCCCTTGTTTTCCCTTCCGTTGGCCCGCTAAGTGATGTGTTGCTCCCAGATCTTCTTTGAAACCTTTTTCCACTTGGACGTGAGATTTAATCATGTTACATGTCGGGGGGTGTTTACGTGATGTTCCTGAACACAAAGATGTTAAGGGTCTGTAAACTTCAGAGGGATCCTGCTGTGCTTCTTTGCCATTCAAGCTAAAGAGTGTACTGATTGTGTAGTTTGCGTTCAAATGTGTGTATATGTTTAAAAGCATGTATGCGTGCTTCGCTTAAACACAAATAAATGTGTAACATCTGCATACTGTGAACAGCAGCGAGGCGAACAGGTAAAGAGACTCTTTCACCTCGGGGTGGGGGCTCGACCATCAGCACCCACCGGAAAGTCAAGAATCACACTAGTTGGCGTTTTCCAAAGTCCAAAAAAAAAAAAAAAAAAACATCAAAGGCTTCGGCGTCGAAGTCCCTTCCTCTCTCTTCTCGCTGAGAGAGATTGTCAGTGTTTTCTTTTTTTTTGTTTTTTTTAAAAAGTGCTCCTTCAGGGGAGGGGTTGTAGGGTAGGGCAGGCCTGTGGTCCAATCAGGACAGTCCATTCCTGCAAGGGATTCCTCACACTAGGCGCTATAAAGACAAGATGGCAGCCAGGAGTATGAGGGCGGAGCTGAGCAGGACGACTGAAGTCTGGCACCGGCCGACAGAATTCACATCCCTTCGAGACGGTTCTGGAGACTCGTGACTGATGCCGTCTGAAGGGGGGGGGAGAAATATGGAAATGATCATCGTTAACAGAAGCGATGGTTTGGTTTTCTCTGAGCTGAAACACTGAGGAAATCAGACACTGTTCGTCATGCACAGGGATAAATGAGCACAGACATGTACAACAGGGCTGCATTACCAACCGGGAGAAGCCTGCGACTGGCCCCAGGCCCCACACCCTCATATTAATCATGTGTCAGTTGTTTCATGGTAAATTGAATAACTGCTTTGGTTGGGAATATGCACCCCCTAAAGCAGAATATAAACTGAAATGAAAAGCACCTTAAAGAGCAACACAACACCACGTATTAGCTCTAACACAGCCGCTCCACTTAGTCTGGTAATGCATCCAAACCCAGGGGCCTGTGTCAGAATTCAAACGGTGCTAAATAGGATTCAGTTTAAAGTAAATTAGAGAGCTTTAGAGGTGCTGGTAGGTGGAGAGGCTAACTGTCTCCTGGCTGTAGCTTCATGTGTGATGGGCAGACTCAGCAGAGTCACGGCACAAAAGTGAATGAGCTTATTTTCCCAAAATATCAAACTATTCCTTCGACCAATTTATTCCAAAACAGGGGGTCCATAGGGGCCCAGAGCAAATTTCTGCCCCAGGGCCCTCTAGTGTGTTAATGCAGCCGAGCAAGAACTGTCGACAAAGACAAAGCCCAGATAGACACGGAAATGAAAATGTTGACACACAGTAGTGACAGAAGGATTATCGGGTTAATCAGGTGGTAAAGGACAAAGCCACGGTCTCGTGCTCACGGCCAAACACAAGGAAGCTCTGGCCCATATATGGCTAATACATGGGCCAATTAGTGGTGAGACTGGGCTCCAGTTAGCAGCAGTCAGTTCACTTCCATTAGAGTTTATAGAAAGTAATATTATAAATATACAGTTTTAGCATAATAAAAGCCATACTGCATCAACAGCACAATTAAAAGTCCAGCTGATTTGGTCCGTGTGCTGATTCTTCTTTGTGTACTTTTAACTTAGCTACTTTCTTTTTTCATTTTTTTCACTCAAAGCTTCATTAGATTAGACTCTTTAAAAAGTCATGACGTACAAAGTGAAAGAAAATTCTAAAGGAAATGAAAAGAAAAGAGAATTATCAGCAGACGTAGCAGTTGTGGGACATTTTAATCTCTAACACACACACACACACACACACACACACACACACACACACGGACTATGTACTGTATATTCCCACCAACCTCTGGGTTCTAGGGAGTTGTGATTGTTGTCCTCAAAATCGACCCCTTCCTGCACGCTCCCGGTGTTTTTCACACAATTGTCTTTGAGAAACAAAGTGGGGAGAGAGATGGGAAGATTAGACAAATCCAACGTCAACCCGTCGTGCACCCTGATCACAAGCTGGTGCACGACAGCATGGAAAAACCCGGCAGAGTAGACACAACAATCTGTGACTCACTTTGTGGCCTGACGAAGACTTTGAGTCGAAGGCAGCTCCGTCTTCCCTTGTCGTCAGTGATGGAGGCTGTGGAGCGAGAGAACACGTTCAACACGTTACCTACACTTTTCCATTTGAAAATGCTTCACGTGATCTAATCTCAGGCTGCGTGATTAGAGGCTGGAGCGACTGGCACCGTTTTCATGCTCAACAATGAGATCATGATGATTCATCCACCATCGTTGGAATCAAAACAGTTTTGCTGCACTTCAACATTTTGCTTCAAATGCATGCAATATAAAGAAAATAGCTTTGGTACATTACAAATGAAACATTCTGCACTGCACCTTATCAGTTTCAAGAAAGAAAATCTGGCATAAAGATTTGATTTTTATACTTTTTAGCCCTAATCCTCGGCAGGTAGCACCTTCAGTTTGTCTACTGTTAAATGACAATAGCTGGTTATGTTTAAGTATATATGTATTAAGCTGTTAGAGCTGGCAGAATGTAGTCCTATAACCATAGGACACTGGTTTCTGGCTTAAGAAATCCTTCCTTATTCACCACCATTGTCAAGATGTTGGCCTGGGCATCAGACCTCAGTACTTTCTTGGTGATACCACATGTATGGTCAGATTTGCAACCTTGTTTACTTATTCCTTTATGTAATAGCTCCTGCTTAATAGAGACAGATGGGAAATGCAGGGAGAGAGTATGGGAAAGACATGCAGCAAATGGTCTGGACGGCCAGGAGTCGAGCCTGGGACTCACTGCTCAGGTTGTTTGAGCCCATGTGGTATCCATCCTAACCATTCATCCATCAGGCTGCCCCACATAGCTCCTGGTTTGAATTGAAATTTGATCAATTAAATTTTGGCAAGATTCTTGTACAGACGCTTGTGTTTAGACAACATTTAATATTTAAGGAGGTTTGGCTTCTTCTGATAAATGAAAAAATGGGTCCTGTAAAAAATACATTGATATTTCTAGAGATGAACTATTGCTGTGTTTTGGTTATGTATGACATGTACAACGCTTATGTGTCCAGGATCTCCCAGCCTGAACACCATTTCACTTGATGTTGTTGTAATCCACTGACAAATTCAAAATCACCAAAGTCCTGTTGATTCAGTATGACATTAGATTGGTTTTGATCAAGGTCTATTCATTAAGTATTTTCAATATAAAAAAAAAATACAAATACAAACAGAACAATGTATCCAACCCACTCGCTAACCAGACCTACGCCGCTGAGTAAAAGTGAAGTCATTCCCGAGAACGTAAATATTATATTCTCTAACGATTTCATTCTCTGCTTCCAATTTTTTCTACAAATGTCAAGAATTCCAGCGCAGACCCTTAGATATAGTATATCTTATCTCCTGTTAGCTTGGGATGTTGCATAAACTCTCTGTTCCAGTGAGAACACACGGGGGGGGGGGCTTTCCAGCTGAACACTATGAGCCGCCTGGAACAAGAACAGTGTAGAAAGCCGGCATGTTGCACTTGTGATTGTTTAGATCCACGCCCTGCGATGCGACATTAGATTGTTTATAATAAAACTATCGGCTGACCGTATCTAATACCGGCTTCATGTTACGCAACATCAGCCCAGTGATGATGGCCCCAGGGCTCCTGGTAACAAACATGTGTGTCAGGCTCAATAATTACATCTTTTTATCCCATGCAGTGTATCACAGAAGACGACTGAGACCTTTCACCTCAAAAAAACCTAAAAAACACTTCCTTGCTTTCTCTAGCCTAATGTGACAACTTCTACAAGAGCTCTGGTGATGTTGAACTACTGTTTAACTACAGTGCGTTCTGTATGTAATGAAAGTCTTGAAAGCACACACACTACATGCTGTCTCAAGTCATGGTCAAAGCCTGAGCTGCATCTCAGAAGACGAAACTATCCTGTTGTATTACACCGAGTTTTCCTGGTCCTGGTTCTGCAAACCCACTCAACATTCTCAATTCACATTCACTTGAGCACAGACCTCTCGACTCTGTGAAATCTACCTTCATTCATAAACATCAGCTCAGCAGCAGAGACGAACAATACGACAAGGTCGATTGTTTCTTCATCAGAGGTATTCCACTCTCTCCTCCTCCAAACGCAGTCTGGAGAGCTTTATCTCGCCATCTGAACTTCACTCTCATCCTGATGTAGACGCGTTTCTGCTTCATATTTTCTGATATGAAATAACTCAATGTCACCCTCATATTTCCATTACTAATTTGGCCACAGGCAGTCATTTCTGCAGATGTGTGGCACGCTGTTATGCTCACCTACAAAATCTCATTTCCTCTGTTTCCTGATTGTGAAAGGCAAAGATTAAAAAAAAAAACTTTTTTTTTTGATTGTTTTGCAGAGCTAACAAAACTAATTAGTTTTCAAGAAGTGCTGGGGACCAAGTCGCTAATAGAGTGCTGAGGGTGTCTCCAGCTGTGACGAATGACTTCAACTTCTGTCTTCACTTTTGTCAAGAATATTTCGTCTTCATCCCACAGTTATATTTTCTCTAACCTTTTTCCTCATGTGCATTGATACTCTGACATTTCTGCTGCCTTCTCTACACACAAACACACACACACACACACACACAAACACCCTTGAGTGTGTTTAGAGTTGGGTTTGCATGCATGCACGTATGTGGTTGTGGTTTTCCCTAGTATGTGCATCTGTGCACAGACGTGTCCGTTGTTTGTCCACAGACACTCCTCAATGCTTTCACCCAGACACTCCGTGTGATGGATTCAGGCCCGGCGGTGAATTCCAGATAAAAGTAAACCATGTCAGTGTTTCCACTGTCGCACATGACTCAGGCTCTTATTTCAAAAGGCACTTTATCAGATGCCGTGCGGCTGTGAGAGGAGATAAAAATCGTCTTTAAAACTCCGCCATGAGAGGAATATTGAAAGCGAAGCAGCAGAGGGAGGAAATAAACGAGAGAGACACGGTGTCAATCATGCTGCTTCTGTCTGTGTCAGCGGGTATCGAGTAACTTACCTCACACCCTTACGGTGGCGGGAACAGACGGGAGAACTCACTGTCTCAGTTCCTGCCTCTGAACTCCACTGGCCAAAACTCTTTCTTTATCTCTCTCTCTCTTTGCCTCTCATGCTCCTTCTGTCTCTGTTTCCTCGGCTGTCGTTATCTCTCTCTAACTCCTTTTTTTTTTTTGCCTCCATTAAAACGTCTACTTATGCAGTCTTGCATGAATGTCTTCAGGGACGGCGATATCAGGAAATATTACTGGAAAAAGAAAGAAGCTATTGTCTAGAGCTCCCATCTAGAACATCTGATGAGTCTTATGACATTATTCAGGTTATGGCTGCACCTAACTAGCACTCTGGCTATCAAATGATCCCCTGATGATTTATTGATCAAATGGGTAAGTGGCAAAAAAAAATCAGTTTATCTTTGCAGCACTAATCCAGATGGTTGTCCAGATTTCTTTTTATGACTATTTCAGAATGGTTACTATTATTTTTTTTATTTTACTTTTTATTACCAGCCACTAAATCAGTGAGCAAACATGCATAAAACGGCAGGTAACCATAGCAATGATGCATATGCTTCACATAACATTTCCTGTTTACAAGCAACTGAGGAAGCAGTGCAGCATTCGGGGGGAGAATAAAAAGCAGCTTGCTTGAAACCTGTGAAATTACCCGAGAATTTGCACGTGACACACACTTTTCCAACAGAACTGTCAACCCCGGCAGCTATCGTGCTAAATATTCCCATGGTAATGCTGATGAGTTTATACACATGGTTAGCTCCTCAGGTAGAAAGAAATGACCCGCATGTGCACAAAAATATCAACTGACAGCAGCACAGATAAATGTTAGCATTAGCTTTGGTTGCTGCACAAGTTAAGAGCACTAGTGCACTCATTCTCGTTACTACGTTCGTTAAGTTATCATGTGCATCAGCATGTATATTTCCTCAGAATATACGACTGGATAAATGCCAGATGTGCTACATGTCTGCAAAAAAGCTCATATTGGATTTGAGCTTCACTCCCTACAAACTGTGTCAATACAGGATTCAATCAATGTTATTGGTGCAGCCACACAGGGTCATGAAAAGAGACTGTGCGCCTGTTTAAATTTTTTCTCTCCGGAAAATTATAAGCATAACAACGTGACACATTTTCCATCCAAAGCCATCAGCTGTCACCCATTCCCAAAGTGAAACCCTAAACGCATGTCAAACACAGAGCCTTAGCAGTAGCCTCATTCATCAAACAGCAACAGTGTGAAGCTGTCTGACCTTAAAACCGCTGTTTATTCCTGCAGTTTCAGTGTGAAACCAACCACCGCCTTCATAAAATCCGTCCATCGGCTAACGGCTAACAGCTAACTCTGCTCTCTGAGCTAACAGCCAGATTTCCTTATTGGGATAAGGAACATTTTCCACTTATTACTTTTTGTCATTTTTGCAGATCTAGGCACAAAAACAACTTTTCCTCGTAAGTTGTCAGTTATTTTGGGTTATTTTCTGTCCCCTGCCCGCACACTGCCTCACTGATGACGTCGCTCAGAAGCCCCTCTGTTAATTCCTTGCTGAAACAAACACGGTTTAAAGTGACTACATGTGTTAGATGGCAAAATATTGAAATCACAGTTATCAGCCGCTATGACAAACAGGCTGTTCTCATTATTTGTCATGTATAACTTACTACTACTAACACCCAAAACAAGCTGAGGATACCACAATGAATTGCAGATGATATGCTGACTCTCAGTTGACATCGAATCTATTTCTTTAAACCAAGTAGAGGCGTCATCTCTGGAAGTTTGGAGAAATATCAGTGGATTGCCGGATGTACGGATGCCAGTAGGTGCAGTAGACGAATTTATTGGTCAATCACAAGTAGGAAGGAAAAAGAAGCAGCCTCAAAAACAGATCTACAGTCATGAACTGGCAGTAACAGTAGCTGCAGTTGTTTTTTTGATTTTTTTCAGATCGTAAAAGGTGAAATTAAAAGTATAAAACTGCTTCAGCCTCCGGAGAAATAAAACACAGCCGCTTCCTGTTTTCCTTTGGTAAGCAGTATAATGCACCCTGCAGGTCTCATATATCAGCAGAACTTGTCATGTATTATCTCTTTCAAATTATCTGCTTTCATTTGTTTGTTTGATTTTTTTTTTTTTTTCATGGTCATTAAACACTGCAGTTATTTGGGATTACTGGTCATGATGCATGTTAAACCTGAGGATGATCCTTTACCCTCCACAACATCGCCTTGTTTCTTACTAAAATGTTAAAGTTGCATCTGTTGCAGGATCTTTTCTTCCTTCTTTCTCACTTCCTCACCCTCTCTATTTCTCTCTCCCTCTACCAGCAGCCCTTCACAGATCCCAACACACAGACAATTATCCGACTGTCTCTCTTCCTCTCTCTCATGTCTGCCACTGAGGTCAGAGTCTGGCTTTTCTGTCCTGGAGCAACACAGCCGAGCTTCGCCGTGACTGTAACTCCAGCTCTGCCTGCAACCCTAGACTCAGAGCGTTAGTCAGGTCATCTTGACGCTGCCTCATCGTGATGGCGAACCTCCCGGTCACACGCTCAAGACACACTATACACGTTCAAGTCATGTGCCGCTGGACCCGTGATCATGCATCCAGCACCAGCAACACATGTCACTGAACAGGCCGGGATGGCGTGTAAGGCCTGGCTTTAGTGTAGCTGTGAGGTGAATTAGACAGATTCTGGTATAAATAACCTACTGTAGGATCAGGTGTTTTTCTTGTGATGATCGGTTTATCTTGGGGAACAAAGCCCTTTGTCTTTGCTTCAGCTGCGAGAAGCTAAAGGGAAACTGTCGGGGCACTGTGCTGGCGGGGTTCATGTCATTATCGATGTAGATCTGCACTGGCTGTATGAAGCGGGACCCAGGCGTTTGAAGCGCGAGGGCTTTACAGGGAGACAGTCATCCCTCTCACACGGGGAGAGCCAGACTCTCAACTGTCTCCTCTGAAAATTGGATTTCTATCCCCTGAGATTAGGATCAGGCTTCCCCCGCTCCACTGCGGCTCTATTAGAAAAACATGCCGCCCTCTGAGGCCATGAGAAGCTTGCAGCGCAGACCTCGTCGTCATCTTGGTGACCTTTGACCTTATAGGACCGGCCGCAATACTGATCCCACACCAGGCTTTCCCTCGGGTGTCTGTCTGTCTGCCAGACGGGCAGGCCTGTAGCCAACTGCAGGTGTCATCTATTTGACGTGGCCCCGCCTCCTATTCCCCCCCTGCCTGGGGCGAATGACAATCACCACGAAGGAGGACAAAGGAGTGTCTGTCTACACTGAGACAAGCAGACATGAACCCCCTTTCTGTGTCATTTACATCGCCACTTAACAGATTCCCAAACCATATTATATGTACAACACAGGTATTAACTATCAGCTATTGTCAGGCTTTGCTAGAGCAAGACACTGCTAACATGCAATTTGACACTGATACCAGCAGCTGATAAAACATACAGTAGTTTACTGTAGTGCAGCCAGAATTTCTGGATCTGGATGATGCTGATGGGAAGAAAAACAAAGATCCATCTGGAAAAATATGTTTTTCCTGTAGTACAGCAAGACATTTTTCTTACTGCATCGCATTTCAAGATTCCAAATGAAAGAAAACTGACATGGCAGGCTTGGAAAGTAATAGTCCTGTTTTCTGCACAGACAATGTTAAGTGTTAAGACAGTTGGAGCGCCTCGAGGCTTGGATGGACATCAAACTCTAGTACAAGAGTCAAGCAGCTGCTTTATAAAATATCTTGTTCTATGAGTTAGAAAAATAGAGTCATTAGTTCAAGTATGGAGACATAAAAACTTTTTTGGTCCAAAACATTCAGTCACCAAGCCTAAATTCTGTTTGTACACTGCTAACAGTTAGCTAAAGCTAAGGCTTACACTGTGTAGAAACCTGGTAAAAGACTGAGCAGCTTAAAGCTGCACTAATCAAAATTTCTTTATTAACAATGGATTAAATGACTGTGTGTAATGTGAATGGGGTCATACAGTAATGAGGAACCTACAGAGTTTAATGAACTCTGCAGTTGGCCTCAGGTCTCTAGAGTATTTTAGCTTCTTTTGGCGAATTGTTTTGTATTGTTTTGCTTTTTCATTCCATAGCTTTTTTTTTCGTTTACTCTGATCAACCTAGTTTCCAGTTGGAAAAGGAAGCTGTTTCAGTGAAAAAGCTTTAATAAACCCACTGTACACTACCGGCCTAGCAGCAAAAATCAGGCAAAGGTAGCGACTAGCTAAAGTGAATACGTGTTCATAACTATATAATTCCTCGAGGACTTGGTGGATACCAAAGCAGAGGTTTTCCAGGTGAACTCCAAATGAGTTCTAACACTAAATTCTTTGATATATACTATATATAATGTACTTCATATCGTCATATAAGGATATAATATGTCAATGTTGTGGTTTTAGCTTGTTCTGCTTCCTGTCGAATGGCCAAAACTCTCACTTTAAGATTCTGAGACAGTTTTAAATGTATTCAACAGATGTGTTGCATTGTTTTGTTCGATTAAAGGTTCTGACCAGCTTCTTCTCCACAGCAACAGCAGCTGAGGCTCATGGGTATTGCTGTATTTAGAGCCATTCATCATAAAAACTGACAGAAAATTATGACTTCTCAAAAATGAAAATGAAATAATAAAAACTAATATCCACAAGATAAACTTATAGTACTGTTACATTATCCAGGTGACTTCAATGTTGAGGAATGAGGAACATGAAGGATTTCATTTAAAGGAAACTTTCACATTGGAATTTAGTGATAAACACTTCCTGAAGCAGTTCTTCTTTCCAACTACACACCTCCATACAATGAGGACAAATATTGGGATTATGTTAAATGCTCTGACAACAAGATCGTGGTATGTTCCCTGAGGTGTCTTTGTCTGTTGTTATTTCATACCGTGCTCAGATCCCATGTCCTCAGAGGAGGAAAAAAAGTGTCTTTGGTGAACAACGATCTGATGGATGAGTCATGAATCTGAGTCAGCGAGAGATAGTCCATATGGCCTGAAACTGCTTAAAGCCATATGGGCTGTCTCTCTGCCTTTCTCTCTCTCTCTTGATGATCAATCATCATCCTAGTCTGCAAGAACATCATCTTCACTGAGTTTCACATCAACCAGAGCCAACTCAGCAAATGAAGCAGAATTAGGCAATCTATGATTTTTCTTATCAACATCCAAAGGATTGCAACAACATCAGTAATTCTCTGGCAGGGCTAACAATAGACCACAATTTCCCTAAACAGTCACATTTTATGCAACAGAGTCCAGTAGACTAGCCAACGAACGCAGAGGTCCAACAGAAACATGTAGTGAAGGGTAATACATCACGACACAAAATACTGCAACAAAAATACAGGTTATATGAGGACAACTTTGATGATCTTGTGATTCCAGATGCTCATTTGTCAGACAGTCCAAGATCAGTGAGGCAAACACAAAAGCGTTGGAGGACATGTAAGGAAAAAATAATAGAAAACGTTCATTGTGATCCTGCCTGTATCATTACAGATCATCATTTCAGCTTTTAGTGGAGTTTTCAAAGACACAAAGTGGATTTTGGGGAAATGTGTATGAAACTTGCAGGGAGGACGCAGGAAAAAATCAAGTCAATGATAAATAGTTTTGTTTTGTAACTCTAAAGGTCCCATATTTTACACTTTTGTTTCATTCTAGTGTTGATCCATAAGAAGATATATTTGTGGTTTTAAGAACCAAAATCTTAATGTAGTTTTACCTCTCCTCTCTCAGGTTTCTCTCTGGAGCTCTGATTCTCTCTTCTGATTGGCTGACTGTTTTCAGAGTGATCAACCAAAAATATACAATAAACCAAATCCTGCAAGGTTGGCTGGTGGGTCAAAGTGGGCGGGGCTTGGGGCACAGCTGAGAGCGGTGACTGCTTTGTTGTGACATCACAAAGTTCCAGAAGTCCTGACGGCTGGTTTTAAGGCTCAGTTTCTGAATACAGGCTGTGTGCATTTCTCTGTGGACTGAGGCTTTGATACTTTAACTGTATTAATATAGAACCAAGACCTGCTTTATAATCAGAAAAGACATGGAAATCTGCCTTTATACTATATGGGACCTTTAAAGCTACAATACAGGTGAAATCATTGTTCAAAGGGTCAAATCAGTGAGCAGCCAACAGATATCAAAGCCTGATTTGCAGTTCAACAGAACAAAAACATCCTTTCAATCTGGTCAGATGAGCCAAACTGCATATTTTCTTTAAAGTGAATTTTCTGAAACACCTGCTCTGGGTCTGGAGGCTAAAAAACTGCATAAAGGAAAAACTAAATATTGTACTTTGTTATAAAGCCAAAATAGTTCTGCCTTTCCACTGACACTTGCACTCCTTATTATTCCTGTTCCTGTTCCTGTTAATACCCATGAAGCTCCCCTGACCACGAGTGTCAGCTAAATTCCTAAAAATCTACCATGGAGCTCACTGTATCTCATTTAGTCCCTCTCCTCTGCACCTTCAGGGCATTGACTTCGCTTATGAAAACATGACTTCCCAGCTGCTTGTTTTCCCAAGTCTTCTCACGAGGAGGAGAAAGCTGAGCTCAGCCAGTCAGCAACAAAAGATGCTTCAGACGAGACCTCGACAGCAGAGATGTTTTGCTCCCTCTGGCTTGTGTTTTGGCTTGGCGTTTTTTTTTTTTTTTTTTCAAGGACTTGCAAAACAAAACCCAAACATTGCTGCTGTCTTTTTGCCAGATTCCAGGATGAAACTGATATCGATCTTCTGATGTGGGTCTTATAGAGCTTGTTTTTGCTGTGAATCTCTCTTACTAGTCCTGATACAATACCTGAGTTTCAGTACTGATAACAAAATGACACTTTTTTATGTACCTTACTTTGAGAAATGTAAAAAGTTCTACGAAAGTTTTGTTTTTTCATTTAACACAAAAAAAAGTTACCAAGAGATAAACATTATATAAACACAAGCAGCTATACAAGAACTTTACAAAAATAATAAATATATTTCGATTTGAGTCAGAAAAATATCTGATCAAGAAAAAGTAATAAGAATACAAATCTGACCACACAGTCAAGGTCATACTCAGCACATTTCGATTGGTATCAAAAAAGTGGAACAAATGCTGTAAATAGCACATTGAGGTCGGTGCGTACTCACAGATATAATAATACTCTCTGCCGGGGCGAAACTCGAAGCCTAAGGAGAAGGGAGTGAAGAGCTGGAACTTCTCAGAGAACTTGAGCGGTCCGTTCGGCGACAGAGGCCTGTTGCACTCCCAGCGTTTGAAGCCCTTGGCAGTGTGGTCGCAGGAGCTGTAGCCATCGTAGTTCACCATGTAGAGGATGTAGCGCTCGGCCCGCTCGTCGGACACCGGGCCTGTGTAGTGTGGACAGTAGACATCAAGATAGTCGTTGATGCAGACGTCGATGTGGTAGTCACCCCGATAAAACCTGGAAGAGGAGAGAGAGAGAAAAGAGGGAGATGTGAATAAATCCAGGGACGTGAGAGATGTGAAGAAAAACATTGAATATGTGCTGGTGTGTTGTCTCAGCCCAAGTCTTTAATGAGTCTCAGTCAAATCTTAAGTCCTCTTTTCATGATTTTCAAAAGATACCTGTTTGAGTGTTTGACCTTTAAAGGTCCCATATTTTACACCTTTCCTGTGTTTTATGTGAAGTGTTGATCCATAAGAAGATATATTTGTGGTTTTATCATCTCTATGTAGTTTCTATGTATCTCCTCTCTCAGGCTTCTCTCTGGAGCTCTAGTAACAACAGGTCGGTGAGCCAATCAGAAGAGAGGAGGCTCTGAGCCTCTCTTCTGATTGGCTGACTGTTTTCTGAGTGATCCAATAAAAATATAGCAGATTTCAGGTAAACACTCAGAGATACCAAATCCTGCAAGGTTGGGTGGTGGGTCCAGGTGGGCGGGGCTTTTGGCTGAGGGTGGTGACTGCTTTGATACTTTCACAGTATTAATATAGAACCTAGACCTGCTTTATAATCCAAAAAAGACATGGAAATCTACCTTTGTACAATATGGGACCTTTAATAGCACTGTGGGGGGAATACACAGGGGGGGGGATACACATTCCTGCCAGTGGTTTCACACTATTCCAGATACTGACACTGGGAAATTCGGATGTAAGGTTTCAGAACTGCTAAAAATTGGTGTTTTATGAGGAAGGAAAGTGCATCAGAAGCTCGTGACCACTTGTGCTTACATGACTGGAATCATTTGTGTTCATAAACCACAGTGGGGGACAGTTTCTGTGTGTGTCAGCAATAATACTAACATGATTAATCTATGATCGTGTCAGGTGATTGTTCTACATGCAAGGATAATTCCCACAATGGCATCGTGCGAGAGCATGTGATCGGCGATCTTGACCTTTCTAATGATTTATTTATCCAGTGAAAACATGCTGAGCATGCACGCGCTCTCTCTGCAGCAGCCTCCTGCGGTTTGAACACACTTAACATTCAGATACCCTGAAGCAGCGCGTTGCTCAGGGGCACATCGGCAGCAGCTGTTTAAGTGTGCAGACAGTTACTCATTGATTTGTTCGGGGACTCTCTCGCCATTTTGTTCCTTGAAGACGCATTCTCCACAGAGACACGAGTACTCCAGATCCTGATGAGAACACGTGATACTTAGGGTATCTTAGCGAGGCCACAGCTGAAGGAAAATTTCCCATATGTGCAGCGCAAACTGGGGCCGGACTGTGAAAGACGCATTCAGGCTTCGGCTCTTCTGGTTTTGTTTACAGGATCTCATCATGTCAGTCTCAATCATCCCAAACCCTCTTGTGAGACTAAACCGAATCCCCCCTGCAACAGAAACCTCTTACGACACACGCTAGTCCGTCCTAAGCCATATATCAATGTTAGTGCGCCGTAGTGATGACTTATACTGGTGCTGAAATTAAAGTCCCCTAGCGTTACAGGGCTAATCCCCTGGTTAGCATGTGCCTTTAGCAGCTTTAAGAGGATCCCTCAGTAGAATGAGATTTTCATTAGCCCAACATGACAGCTTGATGTAGGAGCCCCTTGTGGAATCTGTGAGTCTGGGAAAATGAGGTCTGTTCTCAAGCATCGCCTTGAAACAGCCCCGAGATCTTCCGCCCGCTGTTTACTGTAAACCGAGCGGACAGGAGCAAAGGGGGGAAAGGAGTGCGGCGACGAGATATGCCAGGTATTCATTCCTGGGGAGAGTGATTGGAAACACATATTCCCATAGGCGCCGTATAAGGTTGCATTTCTGAGGCTTTTAGCGGAGACAGATTAGGCCTGGACGGCTGGATGGTTGTGTCTCTGTAGCTGCTAATGGCCCGCAGTTCAGTATCATTGACATACTGACATACTGCGGATGTCTTCAATACTCCACCTCTGTTCATTGACACAGTGAGGACCGTCAGAGGGGGGGTGGGTGGGTTTCACCGGGCTTCACTGGCTACGGATCGGATATTACACCTCCTCCTGCTCCACGCCCGAGAGAATGGGAATACCAGTCAGCTGATCTAAGGCCAGGTGTGGCAGGGAGGGACGGGTCTGGACGCAGCTGCTGCCGCTGACATGTACATGTTGGGGCTTCGGGAGGCATGAGCAGCATAAAGAGAGGTGTGTGCTCGCCGCGGCCTGCTGGGGGTATCAAGTTGTCATTACACAGATTGTAAATGTGCTGCAGGATTAGTGGCCGTCCTACTGGGTTTGCAGGGGCCACAACTGAGCGGACGTGTGTGTGTGTGTGTGTGTGTGTGTGTGTGTACGCGTGCATGATAGCGGGGTGTGTGGGTGTCTTGTGGCATCGTCAGCCATATTCTAATCTTTTTCTCTCTCTAATTATAGTCTGGTCAAACGAGAAACCAAAGCTCTTGTTTTCTCTCCCACTTTTTTTTTTTTTTCCCCCCCTGCAGCACCAGCTGAGCACGTTGGCTCCAGGCAGGCACAGCGTGGCTTCCTTTAGCCTCAGTTCCAGAGCTGCTGGCTGATATTATGACTACCAGGGGTCAACCGGCTCCACGGTATCACGTCCTCAGCCAGGAGCACTGTGGGATAGCCTGCTTTGTCCTCCCCTGTCTGTCCTAAGCCTTAAATGTTTAGCTTTAACCTTGCGAGTGTCGGTGGCTGTCAATCAAACCTGACCCAGGAGTAACAACTGAGATTAGTCGGGATCAAGAAGAATTTATAACTAATACCTTTGTGCGACAAAGATGGAGGAAAAAAAGTTTGTGAAAGTGACGACGACCCTGTTCAGAGCTGGATATTTATATTCAGATACATTCAGATTGTGACTGGAGCTGGGACAGTGTTTACTCCGGGCATCAACCTCTCCTGTAAACACTGTTGACACTTCTGGGGATAATCCAGAGAAACAGGGAAATTTTATTTATTTTTATTTTTTTTGTTTGGAAAGACAAGCTGTTCTTGAATTTGAAAACATAATTTGAAAAGTTTGAATACCACAAACAAAATTCCTTTCACCTCCTTTATTTTGGGATGGAGGCGAAAGTCTAAAAACCTACGGAAAGTAAAACTAAATATAACAAGAGAAATTATTAAATAATTAAAAAAAATAATTACACAACAAGGATTTAAGAAGTAGCAAAACTAATTTATGATTGGAAGTAACGCCGCCAGTAGACAGAGGAAACTTGTTAGACAGGCATCTGATTTCCCACGGCTGCCATTTTTGTTTTTTCAGATTGTTCATGAATCATTAAAAATGCCCGTTCTTAGTGATGAGCCTGGAAACAACCTGGATTCCTGTCTCCATGCAAATAAACTGTATTTTGTAGCAGCTGACAGTTCTTTATTCTCGTCTTAGATGCATTTCTTTTCCCGGCCATCCATTTATGATTAGATCACTAGACGTGGATCTGGAGGGCCGTCAAACATTCGCAGCCAAGAGGCTAAAATATGGACTTGAGGTGTTACAAAAGATGATAAAATGCACAGTGAGAGTAGCAAGAGCACAGGCACATGCTCCAGATGTTTGCCAGATGGAGGCTATAAGGAGGTTTTTGAGTGGCAGAAATGAAATATTGCTGAGACACGGAGCCGTAAACACACAGCCCGACTCAAGATGTGGAGGGGATGACATTTCCACTCTCTCGCTGTCTTCTGGTTTCTTCTTTAAATTAGGCTGACCAAAGACTTTCTCCTGCTGATCTCCGCTCTAATCTCCACTATGTCCACGCTGCGGCTCTGGTCCGCCCGTCAACACCTCCCCCACCGCCACCCCCTTCCTTCTGCGGACTGGCCTGAAGAGTGAGAAACCCTCGTTCATTTACCGAGCTAAAAACCTTCTGCAGTGTTCGTGATCTTCAGCATTTCTTAATTTTTCATTACCAGCAAGATTTATTCACCTGCTTTTTTCTAGATGGCTTTGGCGTTATGTACTTTTTATTGAGTCATTAAGCTTTCCCAGGGCTGATCGAGGTAATTTCAATAGTTGTGTTTTCTTTCTGGCGTAGTTCTGAGCAGCAGGTGGTGGAGGAGGCTGATCGAGGGTTCAGGGTTTTGATAGCAGGAGGTAGAGAGAGCGACCAGGGGAAAAAAAAAAGCAGTTCAGCAGTTAAAACTGTCAGTTGAAAATGTGTCATAACGAGCCATTAACAAAATAAAAGCACCTTAATCCTAAATCCATTTGTCCTGGGGATTAATGATCCCTGATTGGCTGAATTACTCACGGCCAGTTAGAGGAGGCTTATCAATGAATCAGGCGCTGGAGCTCTTAACAAAGCACACATCTATGGATAATCCCTCTTTTCAGTCAGCCACCCCCTCCCACACACACACACACACACACACACACACACACACACACACACACACACACACACGGTTGTTTACTTTCTTTAGCCCCATCTGGTGTGTTTGGCCTGGCACAGGTAAGGTATGACAGAGCCAGTATGGACAGAAACAGACAAAGACAGGGTGGGGGGGGTGGGGGGGTTGGTGATGGTGGGTGGTAGATGGAGTGAGTAGAAGAAAAGAGGAATTTTATTATTTGGATTTATTCAGCCTATTCCATTAGTGGTTTTGATTTTATTTTCCGCAAGTTTCCTCTGGCAATCAACAAGTGCTTACAAACACAACCCAACTCACTAAACTCTGACTGAGAGAACGCTGTCTTTATTTGCCAGATTACGAAGCTGTTTCCACGAAATGTTGAAGGAAATTACTGGAAAATTGCAGAACCACGAACCGTTTTATTTCCCAACATGAAGGCCTAAACGCTGTTTCAAAGCCCTCTCCATGTGGCCAACAATTAAATTTGCTGAAGAAATACTTAATTCTTTATTTTTTTGGCACGAATGAAAAAAAGAACACTGCCTTGCTTCCTGCTGGTATATACTGTATATTTATTCATGGCGTTTTGGTCTGTTTGAAGTCGTGCTTTCCTCTGACACACCTGTCACATATTCAGGTGAGCCATTTTTAGTTATTTCACTGGCATTAATGCTGTCAAATATAAATATATAGTAAGTATAAAAATAGCAGAAAATACAGCAAGAAATAATTAATCCCCTAAGGTTGGTAAAACCTGCAAATTCCCAGAAAAAATACATCTCAGTGTCCTCGGTGGCAGCTATGGTCCTGAGAGGAAGGAGGAAGTGAAGACAGTGAAGGAGAAGAAAAAACTAATTAGTTAGTTTGTTCGTGACAGTTTTATAGTCGTTACAAGTACAATCGAAAACAGTAAAGAGCCTGAGCCGGAGGAGAGGAGGAGAGCAAGAAGAGGAGAAGCAGAGATGGAAGTGAAGAACAAGAGGGTAGAAAACAGAATGATAGGAGGAGAGGAGAAGTAAAGATGAGGGAGAAGAGGGCGAGTGGAAGAGTGTGGGTGAGGAGAACTCAAGGACGGAGGACAAAGTGAGTGGAAAAGAGAAAAGGAGCAAAAAGAAGAGAAAGTAATAGAAGTAGAGAGGAGAGAAGACGAGATGAGAGGAGAGGAGAGGAGAGGAGAGATAAAGGGAGAGAAGAGAATAAAATGAGACTAGTAGAAGAGAGGAACAATAGAAAGGAGAAGAGAAAAGAATAAAAAAGAAGAGCATAAGAGGGAGACGAAAGGAGGAATGTAGAAGACAAGAAGATAGAAGAAAGCAGAAGGGAGGAGAGGACACAAGACAAGAGGATTAGAAGAGAGGAGAGGTAAGGAACGGAGGAATAGGAGAGGAGAAGAGATGAGCGAGAAGAAGAAGAGCAAGGAAAAGGAAAAAACGAGATGGAAGAAGAAGAATGAATAGAAAAAAGAAGGCAGGAGAAAGTAAACGGGGGGAGGATAAACCTCCCTCTGGTTGTTTTCCTCATGAACACAGTTGGGTCAGGCGAGGGGCAGCTTCCCAGGGTTATTCCACAAAGGGAGAAAAGAGGAGATGCTTTGAGCCCACGGAAACACATGAAGCTTCTGTCTTAACACACACACACGCACACACACACACGCGCACACACACACACACACACAGCGATAATGTCTGCACTGAAAGACACATAAACCACAGGCCTCATGCTGCTTGTGTTTCAAGCCCCTCTATTTACTCCTCCACAAACCGATGTGTACTAACTGACTTTTAAAAAAAAAACCCCCGTAGTTCCTGATCACAGCCTCCAGGGGGAACTCTCTATGGGGCCAAAAAGGGGGAATCAAGCCTTGGTCATGTGACGTGATGTCACCAGATGGGGTCTGTCTGTCCATCCCGTTGCCCTCAGGGTTGGGATGTCCCGCTCACCCCTCCCTCCACATACACCATCATTCAGGGCTTTTTGCCGCTGGGAGTTTAAAGCCATTATTACTTAGTTGGCTAATTATATACACACATCTGTCCATGGAGTCACAAACACACACACACACACACACACACACACACACACACACACACACACACACACACAGTGCATTTAAATGTGTCTGCCAGGGGGCTCAGTCGGACTGGGCGTTGACAGCAGAGAGATGGGAAAAATGGAGCCTGTAAAGTATAGACAGTTCTCTGTTTCTGGGTTTTTCCTGCCGGGAACAAAATCAGAGAAGGTGAATAAATGGCCTCAGATTGGAAACACATTGCTGCCTGTGGGACTGCACCTCAGGTAGTTAAAAAATAAAACAAAGGCTGGAGAGAGAGGAAGCAGAGACAGGAAGAGTGGGAGCGGGACGCTGTGCTTATGGATCCTGGTGGTCCTGACTGTGCCAATCACTAATCGTCCTTCAGTGCAGCTGCAGACACACTGTGTGCCAGGCGAACACACAGACAGAGAGTGTGTTATGTAAAGCTTTATGTATAGGCGGATCTCTGTCTGTGTGCAGATTAGGTTCGTTGTTCTTGTACCTTGTGCACCAGTACACAGCGAGAAAAACTGGAAACTGGCTGAACTGATGCCAAATGGCTTTGAGAAATGTACTGATGGTTTTAATGTAATGAAGTTTTTCATTTTAAATAATAAGTTCTCAAATCGAATGAATGTTAATTTTAAACACAAACACAAATTTCCGAGGAAGTTCTTGTAAAGAGCTATGTAATCTAATTTTTGTATCACAGAAAAGCTGCATGTAAAGGGCTATTCCCATGATTCAGTGCTCTTCTTCCATAAAGCTGTGAGTCCTCCACCGTTGACAGAATAGTCAAAACTGAAGCACCAGAGGCTGAGATCTCCTGATTTTTAGTCTCTGGTGTAAGTCAGGCCTACATTTCCCATAATGCAACCTAAATAATACCTTTCATTAGACGCCCCTCGCCTGTCTCATGCCTTTCAAACCCATTATAGGATCAGGATACTGGACTCAAAGATTACACCCAGTCACTTGAATGAAAGTTGTTTGTCTGGTGCAGAGGCCAGAAATGTTTTCTAGCATCTGGGTTTGCTTCCATGTTGTGCGTCCTGCTGCACATGCACAGTCACATTTCCCCTGCTGGCGATGCCAGTTCGCTCCCCCTCCTTTTATACACTTAACATCATGATGACGAATCACACGCAAATAAAACAAATATAATCCTCAATGGAGGAAAAATTCATAACTGACCTCGTTTACAGTTCCAGATGTTGTACAGATGTCTCTTATAATGGCAGTTTACGGGGGAAAGTACTTTTTGGGCTCAAATCTGAAAGCATAAAATCAGTGGTGTGCCCCTTTAAACCCAAGTAAATATGCATTTATTTGTATTTTATTATTGGAAACTATTACCAGCTGAACACTGTATAACACACAGCAGGCGATCCGAGCGTGAGTGACTTGATTGTGTGAACTGACCCTTTAAGATGAATATTTCTGACTGTCTGCAGAGTGACTGAGACAAGTGATTCTCTTCCTGTCTTTACATGGACGGGGCTGGTTAATTACTGACAAAGCTATTCTGGTGTTAAAGAGGTCAAAGCAGCAACAGCAGCATGGGGTTAGTGTCAGTCAACACACACACGCGCACACACACACACAGCAGGGCTCCGTCATTCAGTCAGTGTAAAACCCCAAGGGGCCGACACACTGACTCATAAACCCCCTCTGTGCCAAACATGGCTGCTCAGGTTGCCATGACGCCAGTTTACAACAACAGAATGTTGCGACCACGGAATCGGCGCTTTTTGACAAACAAGAAGTGTTCAT
The DNA here is from genome assembly GCF_002260705.1 of Seriola dumerili. Classification (NCBI taxonomy): domain Eukaryota; kingdom Metazoa; phylum Chordata; class Actinopteri; order Carangiformes; family Carangidae; genus Seriola; species Seriola dumerili. The sequence continues at coordinate 4,299,190 of NW_019174336.1, forward strand.
ATCTGCGGGTGTATTCATGCAATCACGCATATGCAGCACATGAGCCCAGACACACAGGAACACACACGCACCTCCTCCAATGCCACATTGTGTAACTCCAGGAGGTCCCAGAACAGGTCCTGTTAAAATAACCTCACTGGAATATGTCCCATCAGCACCTGCCGGGCAAGTGCACTGAGGAACAACATGCAGGATGCTGCACCTCACTGTGTTTACATGTGATTGTGGCGATGATCATACTGTATACCGACTGAATTAATGTTTCATTAAGCTTAATGTGCGTGATCCAGCAGGGCACACAGACAGTGTAATCAGGCCGAACACCCCAAGATGCCTGTCGTCAGACGAGCAGCGTCTCACCGTGCTCGGGCCGATATCGATCGGACACCTTAGACTGTGAGCTGAGGTCAGGGGTTAGTGACAGCCCATTATTCAGCCTGAGAGCCGGTGTTTGGTCAGTGTCTGAGCCCAGGTGACGGACTGACCTCGCTGTCGTCCCTCTCAGCAGCTGCTGGGGGATGGAGGGTGACGTTTAAGAAGTCCATCAAAAAAACTCAATTCCCCATGACATGCTTCATGCTTCATGCATTTCTGCATTTTCCTGTAAACTGGATTCCTACTCGCTTCTCTCTGTCTTCCTGCTCAGCTTCCATCTCATCGTCCTCTTTTTGATTATTTACTCAAAGTTACTTGCTGGTACGACTGTGTCTATAAAGTTCTATAAAGTTACCTTTTTTGAAATTACAGGAAACAACCAAAATTTTTGAAATAAGTTGCTAAGTTTAAAAGCTACCAATCAACTTATGTAAGTCAGGAGCACATACAGTGTGTCTACACAGGAGTATATGCCCACACATACGCGGCTGCATGTGTCGTGAACATTAGGTCTACATCACATGGAGAAAGTCTTCACTACATGTAGATCAAGTCAGAAAATGCAAATATGCAATCACCCTAACTAATTGTTCCGTCCTATCAGTTATTTTTAGGACATTACTTTCTATAGTTAATATTTTTTAGTTTTTTGTCATTTTATTTATTTGATTATTTGTGAACATGTGTAATTTAAAGGTCCCATATAGTCTAAAGGGAGAAGTCCATGAGTACTTTGATTATAAAGCAGGTCTAGGTTCTATATTAATACTGTGAAAGCATCAAAGCCTCAGTCCACAGAGAAATGCACACAGCCTGTATTCAGACACTGAGCCTTAAAACCAGCCATCAGGACTTCTGTAACTTTGTGATGTCACAACAAAACAGTCACCGCTCTCAGCCATGCCCCAAGCCCCGCCCACCTAGACTCACCACCCAGCCTTGCAGGATTTGGTGTCTCAAAGTGTTTATCTGAAATGTGATATATTTTTATTGGATCACTCAGCAAAAAGTCAGCAAATCAGAAGAGAGGCTCAGAGCCTCCTCTCTTCTGATTGGCTCACCGGCCTGTTGTTACTAGAGTTACTGGATCAACACTTCAGATTAAACACTGGAAAAGTGTCAAATATGGACGTTTAAGCTTGAGAGCAAATGTAGATAAGTAAATGTGAAAATACATGTTATTTACTTAGTGATAAAAAGAAGGAATACACAGAGGAATATGTTGAGACACTCAGGATAATGTACATCCACACATGCACACAGACACACACACACACACACACACACACACACAGACCCAGATGTGTGCTAGTCTAAGCAGCAGCAACAGCAGGAAGGCCCCACCTGAAGCATGTTTGACTAACATGGCCCTGATCCTGGCTTGGCAGGGCCGAGACTCTCACCTCTGACCTCCCTCCCCAGGGGCGATCCGAGCCCCCTGTGCTGCCCTATCACTTTACTGCACCCCAGGGAGTCGTGGCCCCGCCTGCCCCGGGCCCAACACACTCTGAACCCACAACCAGAGAGGGTGGGGAGGAGGGGCAGTGAAAAGAGGAACCCACAACGTCTGGACTCAATCACCCGCCCATGACAAGCCTGCAAAGCTCTCACACACACACAACACATACACACACACACCAACACCAGCACTTATCCACCAGTGAGGTCTCACACACATCAAAGTGCGGTGGAGCTGACTTGGTTGAGTAATAGGCGTTCTGTGGGGAGATGGTGAAATGCTAAAAACTCAGACTCGGAAAATTTGTTGTGTTCAAGGTTCTGAGAAGTGGAGGTGGGGTGGGGGGGGGTGAGAGAGGATTACATCCAAGGTTTGGAGACAGACAAAGAAAGAGAGAGAGAGTAAAAAAAATAGAAGTGACAGAGTGAGAGATTGACTAGTGAGAGAAATGTGAAAGAAGAAGCCAAAATGATGTGAGAAAATTTGAGGGATGTGAAAGAGGGGAGTGGGAAAGAGCACATCCTTGATTTAAAACTCCCATAGGAGCTGTATAAGAGCTAGGAGGTCCGCATGTGTCTGTGCGATTGTTCTGAGTTTATTTGTTTGGCCCAATTTCACATACAATGTCTCAACGGGTTGCACCGACCTGGAACATCAATGGCTCCCAACCCTGCACAGCCCTTTAAATAAGACCCTCGGTGTCCGCTCACGCTGAGACGTGTCACTCTGGACTAAAATGCTTTTCTGTGTATTTATATGGAAAAATGCAACTTGTAACTCTCCGGCAGGCCGGCGCTCCAACATGGCACCTCAACCTCAGTGTGTGTGTGTGTGTGTGTGTGTGTGTGTGTGTGTGTGTGTGGGGGGGGTGACAACAGGGAGTCTCTCAAGGGGCCTTCATGCAAGGCAAGGGTCACGTAATTGAGGAGGAGGAGGAGCAAGATGAAGGCATCAGGAGGCTAATTATGTTATATAAATGCAATAAAGAAAGAAGGGGACATCGTAAACCTTCCTTGAAATTTTACATTTAATAAAACACTAACGACACGTCACAGCAAAGGCAGAGTAAGAGAAAGGTTTTAAACAACCAGTCACGTTTCCCTGTTGTTTCACCTCTATAATTTTCTGAAATGACTATGACTCACACATCATGGTGGTCCCTCAGGAGTCTGCTGGTGGAAAAAAAAAAAAAAGTTGAAAACACTTTTACATTTTAGGAAATGCTCTGCAGATCTCCTGTCAAGTTGTCAGCTGAGAGACAGGAGATCAGAGAGGACCAAACTGTATTCCCGCCCACCCCCACCCCCCCACTCCCCCTCCTGCACTGCTCACAATAGACTGTGTTTCCACAAAGGCCAGTTCTTGTTGTGTTGTATTGTAGTGGGCACGTCGCTACAGGTACAGGTGAGAGGATGACCTCTGCTGTACTGAGACGGCGCTTCTATTGAAATGACTGAAGAGGGCTGCGTTTGACACAGCGGTGAAGAGAAGAGTGAAAACACGAGGGAAAAAGACAAACACAACAACACGAGGGGACGGTCGTTACGATCAACAGAAATTCAACACACATAATCCAACAACACACTGTGAACCGGTTTATGTAAATTTAAATGTTTAATTTTAATTTGGTGAAAGTTGTTTAAAGTTCACTGAGTTAGACAAAACTAATTCAATACATTTTTTTTTTTTAAGATTTCTTTTTTTTTTTATCATTTATCATGACAGGGACAGGAAAGTTGTGGGAGAGAGAGAGGGGAGATGTCATGCAGCAAAGGGCCTGTGCTGAATTTGAACACAGGCAACTGCAGTAATGACGGAGTCTGAATGGTATGCGCACTACCAGGTGAGCCACCGGGGTGCCCCAACAAATTCAATAAACTTGAGTTATTAAGTTGAATCAACAGCAAAAGTCAGTCTGACAAAGTCATTTAAAAAGCAGTTAAAGACGGTATAAACAGGCTTTTCGGAGAACTGCGCATATTTTACTGGTTACTCTACTGTATCCCTGTGCTGTGTGATTTTAATTGTTTATAGCTCCGTAAAGCACTTATATGACCCAGTTTACTGCTTTCTCATGTGTTTCAGTGGATCTGCTGTTCTGTCTCTGAGCTGTGTGTTGTCTTTGTTTTTCTATTTTGACTGATCTTGACTTTGTGACTCATGACTGTCAAAAATGCTAAATGAATAAACTTTCCTAACTTCTACCTTCTATTTTTCCTAAGTCGGTTTTTAATTGAACAGACGCTTCCTGACTCTGCAGTATGGCTGAACAATTATCCCAAAATATTATTAAAATCGCGATACGGCCACGTGCCTCATACAAATCAAATGAGCTGCAATTTTTGTTTTTCGATCAAGGTAAAACGAGTCACAAAAAACCATAAATATAAGCCCCGGACCTATGTTTCCTATTCTCCTGATGTAATGGATGGGACATTTGTTTGGTAATCGTGACTCATATCGCAACCGCAATATCTGATAAAATAATGACATCATTTTTTTTTTCAGCTCTACTCTGCAGCAGCATTGTTCCTACAAAGACGTTACATGAGTCTGCGTCCTGTAACTGTTATCAATTATAAGCGTTTATAGGGACAGGGATTAAGGTGGATACGAACCGTCATAATGATTCATAATGTTTTTATTACTATCAGAGGAAACATTCAAGACTTAGCTTAATAGTTTAATAAATGTTAAATGGTTGAAGGTTGAAGAATTAATTTGAAATGAACAGGACTTGTGTATTTACATGAGGTTGATACATATCTGTGTGATGTTTTACAGTGTTGGATTATATTAAGTGTCACACTTACGCACATACTAATACTGCTGGCACAAAGCCAATGAAAGAAGTCTGCAGTGTCTGTTGCACAGGGCCACAGGAGAGAACCACTTAGGAGCCGCAGCTCCGTCCCCTTCACGTCCCACAGCAGGCCCAGAAAAAACAGCACATGTAACATCATGTAAGGGCTAAACATAGAAGCGGCCTCCGAGTGCCCCGCATGCCAGCGCCAAGCCGTACCACCTGGTCCGCTCAATCTGCCCCCGCAGGGCCCCACAACACCCCTCATGCCCCTTCCCCATGACACAGAGTGGCTGTCAAAGTCTCATCCATCAGGACGCAAACCGGAGACCCTCAGATCTGCACATATCGGCTCGGGTCGGATTCACACAAGCCGCCTTTAGAAGTCCTGCGGGGCTCAGATTCAAGCGCTCCACCTTAAGAGGCCGTATTTCATATTCACACCCGCTGTAGCATTCCGGCGGCAGCGCCGGTGGAGGCCATGTTCCTCATTCACATATTCAGCGCAGTGCGAGGCGTACAGACTGCGAGGTGTAATGGCCCTTCTTTTGGGACATCCAGTGGGCAAATTTCAATGCATATAAAACCGTCTCCTACTGCTACGGAGCATAAATGACCCTGAGAGACGCCAAAATTTCAAACACTTGTGAATATGTACAGGACCTACAGTGCGGCAAGCAGGAGCTAAAGGTTTAGGAAGGTGACTGAAAGGCTGCTGGTTTTAATCCCTGACTGAGCAGGAAAATATTTGAGGAAGAATAAGAATCAGTTGGCGTCTTCACTCAGACAGTTAATTCATTTTATTGCATTTAAATCCAGTATTAAATCTGAATCCTCAGCGATACTTTACCAACTCTAGAAGGATTATTCCTTCTGATTATTTCATGTAAAAAAAAATATAAATAATTAAGTTTAGAACTAAAACCTAAAAAAATTTCAAAGTAGTAAAACTTACTAGTTTTGCCAAGAGAGAAGAAGAAAAATAACTAATTGAAGATTTTTTAAGACTTGGAAAATTCACCCATATTTCACCCAAAAGTAATATTTTTTCCACTTAGTTGTCTGTCAGCAGATTCCCTAGGGACTATTTCCTCAGAAGAAAGTAGTTCCAGTCCGATCTGTTCATAGCATGCTCCATTTGTTCCTCGAAATATAAACAATGATTTTGAGAATTTCAAATCAAATGTTTCAAGCACCATTTACCTCCAAGTATCTCACAAGCTGGGCAATTAAAATCAAAGCTTCCTATATGAATAAATAACACTAGAGGTTGGAGAAAAAGGTGTATTTTTGTTTGGGTGAATTCACCCTTTAATGATTGATAATTAGAGGAATTTAGGAATTGGAACCAGATCCAAAATGAGCTCTCAGACCTGCGTGCAACAGTTAAAGACTGTAGTGTAGGTGGTAAGCAGGGCGTTGCCAACAAAAAAGAAAACCTCTCGGGATAAATAAAAGTTAAGAAAAACAGCACCCATACAAATCCATACGCCCACATGGACGTGCACTTTGCAGACACAGCTCATATTATTCTGAGCGAAAGGCCACAGAGAGCAGCAGAAATCTGGACCGGTCCGACAGGCTGGACTGGCCAAAAGAAATATAACCAGCTGCTGTCCGACAGCTGACCAGCATTAAACCAAACCGAGCCCACTCACGTACAGAAATACAGCTTTCAAATGTTTCAACAAACTACATCCACATCGCATCCACGAAACATCACCATGTGCGTGTCCTCCTCCTCCTCATGTGTTTCGCAACACCTCGCACACACCCAGCCGTTCCGCCGCTCTCTGAAGTTCACAACTGACCCCAGATCAGCTATCAGTCCGTTCCCTTACCGCGATTAGCGTCACCTCGGCTGAATCCGGGCCCGGGTTGTGGGATCGCTAGATGGGAACCACATGTCAGCAGCTGCATGTCAGTTTGAGGAAGGATTTACTGCTTCGATGTGATGATGGAGAGGGCCATAAAGGAGAGATAGAGCCGTTGTTGATAGATCACCTCACCGCCGGCCGATTTCCATCTCTGAGAACACAAGCAGGCGGCTTTTTCACCTCCACACCTCGCCCGAGGGAAGGAGACATAAGACAGATGTGTATCCGTTTTTGTGACAATCTCAGTGTGTGAAACTTCCTTTTCTTTCCATCCACCGCGTGTTTTTACACGTACAGTATGCGCCTGGGTTAAATTAAGCATTTCACGGCAACCAAATCCACCCCTCTGCCCGCGTTTTAGGGAGCAGACTGCAGTGATTAGCCCCAGCCGCTGAACCTTGGGCCACCTCATTTAACACACCACTTGATGTAATTGTTATTGGAGTAGAGATACTAGCCTGCTGTTCAGACTGCAACACGCAGCAGCACTTCTCCCCTCTCTGCCTCACTGTTTGCCTGCGACACTCTCACCGCCCGCCCTTGTTTGTGATTCGGAAAATGAGAGGAAGGAAAAAAAAAAAAAAAAAGAAAGAAGAGAAATCAAGATTTGGCAACAGGCGACAGAGCTCTAACAGCGAGAGTCAAAAATGTATGAATGGAAGCCAAAAGTACAGATAAAGAGACTATTTGTTGAGCCAGAAACACGGAGAGGGAGAGATATCTGTACAGGGCCACTTCTGACTCAGGTCATAATATGTGGAGGTTAAAACTGGGTCACGTTAAGAAGTGAAGGTTTGTAAGACGCCTCGGTTACATATACTGTAGATGTTGTTTCAGTAGCATTTAAATGACCATATCTCAATGTGAATACATGTAATAATGTATTTAAAAATGTATAATGTCATTAAAAAAGATTTTCATTACGTTAAACTCAAGATTTTGTTCTTATTTACCGCATTTTTATTTAGCAATAGCCAATCAGCGTATTTGTCACTGCATTTATATGTAGTGGTTTTCTTTGTTAGTGGCGGAGTCTGGCTTTTGTGAAGTCTGGATTTAAATTGCATCTGCACGTAGCCCGGATCCAGGCTTCTCAAATAAACATCCATGAGATTAATTATGATTGATTATGAGATTAACACAGTTGTACAGGTTGTTGTGATTTACCAAAATCAACTGTAAACGACAAAGTCGGGACGCATATGCCACTCGTTGGTGATTGGTTGGGGCAACACAAGCAAATAAAGCCCCTCTCTAATATATAAAGGGGATAAAATTACCAAAATACCTGAATGAACGAAGTTCTACGAACTGGCAATTCAGTCTGATTATCAGAGGTAATAAACATGACATGACTCTATAATAGGAAGCGTAGCTGTTGTCTTTAGTTGGCTCTATTAAAACAACTTGACATTTAGTTCAGTCAGCCCTTGGTTTGTGGGGCTGTGCTAGAGCAGTTGTTCTTCTTCTGTTGCATTTCTGACGGGGTAGCTGTTTGAGGCGTGGTCGGCCCGCAGTGGTCGACACGTGTCTTTTTCGTATGGAAATCTGGGACCCGCAGTTACAACCAGTAACTGCAGCTGTCTCCAAATCCACCAGGACTCAAAACTTATGGATTATAACTTGAAACCGCTGGTTAAACTACAATTATATATATAACCTAGGCAACTAAAACCTTTTTTCATCAAAGTTAGCCGACCCTGTTTTTCTGCAGATACCTCTTAGAGCCGTTTGATAATTCAAATAAAAATTTCATTCATCATCTTTCGGTAATGTCATATTGTAAATGATGCTGAATGAATGTTTGATGTCATTATACATTTCTGAAGTTTCCATATTAATGATTTGAGATTACCATCTAACAAAATGAGTAACTGAAGGTTGTTTTTTAAGCGATTGTCCACACATTTGCCATATTTCAATATATATATCAAAAAACACACCCATATTAAAATCATGATATTGAGTTCATTAAACCTGTAAATCACCAAATCAGTGCTGTGGATGGTTTCAGAGAGAAAGAGACAAAGGAAGATGTGAGAGTGAAAAGGGAGAGAAAAAAAAATGAGGGGAGAGAAAATTGAAAATGAAAGATTTAAAGGAGGAAAGAGAGCAAAGGCAAGAGCTCAAACAGGGATAGAAACATATTCAGTGGGAGTCTGGGGTGGAGGGCTGGATAAATATACTCCACTGCACTGAATGACAGGCATTCTCATCTCTCATCTACCCCCTGGGGAGACACAAAGAGCAGAGCAGGGCTGGACCTGCCATCTTAACCCTTCCTCTGTGCTCATTTTACACTACAGTACTATTCCCTTTTTCATCTTTTTGCCTATTTTTCTTCCACTCGCGCTCCGGGCTGCCATCTTAATCCTCTAACTGTAATGATTTTAATACTATCCCTAACCCTCTCTCTCCCCCACCCCATCTCTGCCCTTTCACTGCTATTACCAACCCCTCTCTCCCGTCCTAAATGGCATGTGACCGGCATTATCGCCTTGTGGAAAGAGGGGCGTCATCATGTGGGCCATCATTTTCATCCATAACCATTAAGGAACGTTGTAAAAAGATACGACCACTCACACGGTATCCTCAAATAATGGACTGTAGGCACACGGTTGGACTGTAGCTGCTTGCCAGCATCAGCAGACACTGTCATTACTTTTTATGACTTTGAGTACTTTTGCCCTTAATGTACATCCTTCCTGTCCTTCAGCGTTTGAACCCGGAGGAGGAGGAGGAGGAGGAGGGCAGATGATCAGCAGGAGAGACCATCCGGTTATCAAAACAGCCACAGGTTCAGTCTCGGCACCAATGAGCAGCGCTCTGAATCAGTGCCAGTGTTGTTTGTCCAGGGTAATCATGTCCCATTATAATCACACCACAATGCAGGACTGCTTCCTACTTGTCATGATGTATAATTCTCTGGTACTGAAAAAGGAATATCTGAGCCAAACTCCATGGCAATCCATCCAATAGTTGTCCTGATATTTCACTTAGAAATGTCAGTAGGGGACATCCTCTGAGGAGCACGAACATCTGTACAAAAACTATCAAAGTATGTGTTTTTGTAAAAGTGAGCAAGGGGGTCTACCTCTTAATAATAATAACACTAATAATAACAATAACTTTATTCATAAAGCACTTTTCTTAGCAAAGTTACAAAGTGCTTCGCAGAAAACTCAAACCAGATAAAGGAGAAGATCAAAGAGCCTGAGTATATAAGGCGTGAAGACAATAAGTGAAAAGAGTAGAACAGCATAAATAAAAACATAAATCAAACATTATGCAAAAGGATCTAACAGTACGTGAAGAGAAGTAATAGAATATGTAACAACAATAATTAAGTATAAAACTAGGTTTGCAATTAATGAAAATATAATTGAAATTGCATTATGGTCAATATCCAAATTGCAGGAGCTGCCATTTTTTTTAAGTTACAATGTGTCACAACATTGCTGTGGATTGTTAGCAGCGTTGTGGCAGTGAAAACGAAAAAGCAAAAATGATCATTCAAACTGAAATTGTGACTCGTATCGCAATCGCGTTATCTGCCAAAAACAATCGCAATATGATTTTTTTTTTTTTTGCAAATTGTTCAGCCCTTGATAAAACCACATCAAAGATTACCAAAGGCTGACAGCAAGACATACATTTCAAGAAGAGATTTAAAAGAAGTTAATTAGGTACAGTGTCTGATTTCAGTCAGGGGAGAGAGAGGTCCAGAGTGTGGGGGCTCTAATAGCAAAGCCTGAGTCACCCTGAGTCACAAACCTTGACCTTGGGGTGAACAGCAGGGCTCCTTCCACAGATCTCAACCCTCAGGTGGGCACATACCATACGTCTGTTGTATTAACATAGCTTAAACCTAATGACTGCTGAGCACCAACTGAGAGCAGCATAAAAAGGATATTAATAGTTGACTTTGAGTGGTCTTAATATTCCTCATGTTTACACACACTGGCAGATTTTGATGAATGCCAATAGGAAAACTGTGTTGTTTCCATGGCGCCTGACCTTAGCTCTCACTCCTGAAGCCTTTGTGATGCTTATTTTGTTGCTCTCTCACTCTTTGGTAGTGTCTGAGTCTGAGGCAGACAGGAATGCATTTCAATAGGAGACAAAATAATAAAACAACACCTCAAAAATGCGGCGTTGAGTCAACATTTACTGAATCAACAGTTAAAAGTCTGAAAGTCAGACAAAACTCTGAAAAGGAAATACCCTAAAGGAGTGACACAGCAAAGTCTGTAGTAACAGTACAACCTATGGAAATCACTGAAAGTCAGCAATAATCCTGAAAAGTCAAACATGTCTGTCACTTTTTCAGGCTTATATACAACTGCAGCCACAGCCCAGAGCCACTGAGGCTGCTGTGACACATGCTGAACAAGTGTTTCTGCTGACTGGCTAACCTTCAGTGACCAAGAATCACCAAGTGAACTTCAATCACTGACAGAAACGCTTCGTGTGTGCGTGAAAGAGACAGTTTAGGTAAGAGGGGCAGAGTTTAAAATCACTCAGAGCCAGCATCAGTCTGCACACACACACACACACACACACACACTGCTCTCAGCACTCACTGCTTTAGCACACACACACACACACACACACACACACACACACACACACACCAAACACTTCACAGGCTCAACACTTCTCAGATAGTGTTTACCCTCTGAACAACAGCCAATTACATGGACAGGGAGGCTTTCAGCAGCTAAACCAAGGCCATTCTAATCAAAGAGACACAAACATTTGGACATTTTTCATGTTATTCCACACACTGCTGTCGGGGTTAAATTAAATAAAATCAAAGTGACCCACATAACTCAGTGTAGGAATAAATACACTGTAATACATTTTTCAACTCATCATTTCTCAAACCCACTATTTCCTCTTATTTGCACAGTCTTTGGAAGGCACTCTGTTGAAAACCATCATACAAACTAAAGTGGAAGCATGGCGACATTAACCTCTATAGGGCCCCCTGAAAAAAAAATTGCTAACAGGCTCCTGTTAACACCCCCGTTCCTCACACTCTCTCTGCACTTTTTCTATACTGATCGTGTCACTTGATGCTGTGTTTAGGTGCTGCATATTCCTAAACAAATTTTTGTTAAATAAGAATAAGCATGTTTGCCTATAGTATGTAGGGGACAGTTGCCTGCTTTGCCTGGTTGATTGACAAAGCCTTTGGTAGAAGTTACAAAGTACTTTTTTATTCGTATTATTGCATGATTTAGCATTTTTGTGTTCTTTTACTTTGAAAATGTCGATTTTAAATTCATCTGTTTTTATTTTACTTAAATGTCCCATGTTTTACACTTTTCCAGACGTTGTTGATCCATGAGAAGATATATTTGTGGTTCTAAGAATGTAGAATGTAGTTTTAAATCTCCTCTCTCAGGCTTTTCTCTGGAGCTCGAGTAACAAAAGGTCAGTGGTCAGAGGAGAGGAGGCTCTGTTCCTCTCTTCTGATTGGCTGACTGTTTTCTGAGTAATCAAATAAAAATATAGCAGATTTCAGGTAAACACTCAGAGAAACCAAATCCTGCAAGGCAGGATGGTGGGTCCAGGTGGGCGGGGCTTGGGGCATGGCTGCGAGTGGTGACTGCTTTGTTGTGACATCATATAGTCGCAGAAGTCCTTTCAGCTCGGCTCAGTTTCTGAATCCAGGCCGTGTGAATTTCTCTGTGGAATGAGTGCTAGGTCTAGAACCTAGACCTGCTTTATAATTAAAAAAAGACATAGACATCTCACTTTATACAATATGGGACCTTTAAGTTTTTGCTGATGTTGTTTACTTGTACAGCTGAAATGAATTAAAAAGTACTTTGTGGTCAAGTCTGCCATGAGATGGATAACTGTTGGTCCATTTGCAGTGAAATGTCGGTCAGCAAAGCTAAGAGGAGTACTCAGGCTTTATTTCGCTGGTGCTTTTCATTTTGTAAAGTCTAGTTTTCCCATTTAATCTACCGTCAACTGACCGTATCAGCCTTTAGAAGTCATAAAGATCAAAGCCAAGCAACGTTCAACTGTTCACTACAGAAGTTCTTAGTCAAGTGATTATCACAGGATTTCTTTGACTCATCTTTCAGTTGATTCATCATGAGAACTCAAAGTGTTTTTCCAGTTTTATTGTCTGTAACGTTTCATTTAATGGGCCAGTAATTTCCCAATAAATTCTTGCGCAGATTCCTTGAGAGAACGATGTAATTTGATACTAATTATAGGGAAAATGGAGACAAACTTCTGAGATAGTTGCTGGAGTTTAGTCAACTGTGTCTAGTTATTGATTTCCAGAAGGACTTCCACAGGGAATCAGCTGCAGAAATCAATGCTTAATTTAACCAAAATAAATATGCAGATTTATTTACAAATCAAATTTATATTTGTTGGAGTATATACTTGTCTGTAGAAAGTTTTCACATTTGTTTAGTTTAGCTTAGTTTTACCTTACGACTCTGCTGTAGATTACCACAGTAATTAAGTGAAATAAATTAATTTGCCATATACATATTTGACAGAACTTTCCTTTGGAATGAAATATAAGAATTAACAGTTACATATGATTTCATGTCTAGAAACTTTGGGACATAAATCATTCCTCCAAAGATGAAGCTTTTAAATCTTGGTTTCCAGTAATGACTACTGATGAATAGACCATAAAAATGATTAATTGTGTAAAGATTTCTTGGTCAAGTGAAGATTTTTGCTTACATAGGTTTCCAACTAAATTTTTTTTACATATTCTCAGCATCACAAAAGGAGTAATTCAGAGTTTTACCATCACATAATAATCACATAAACCTTATTATTACTGCTGTGAAGTCATTCACATGGGAAACCAGTTCGGCGCTGAGAGTGAAGATGTCATCTCACACATTCAACCTGTCTGGTCGCAGAGCCAGGTCATCACAGTTGAGAAGAGGTCTCAGTTTAACACCTACAGGTCACATAGTGCACCTTTCCTCTGTCATTAGGCGCTAGCTGAGCCTAACTCAGGGAGTAACCCGAGCCCAGCCCTGCAGGCGTCTAATCCTCCTCAACAAAGCCTTTCTGCTGCTCTGACAGCCTGAGCGATCATCAGTCAGGTAAAGCAAACTGCTCCAACCTGACCACTATACACACAGGTGGCTTTACTGACCGCTCTGAGTGTTTGACTAGTTGTGTATTTGTGTGTGTGTTGGGGTGGTATGAGGTCTGAGGAGACACATTTGATAAACAGAGTGTCCCTGCCTGCCTGCCTGTGCGGTTGTATGTGTGATTCACTCAAGAGTGTGTGACATGTCCAGACCTGTTAGGTTTCATTCGACATGAGACGGTCCGACGCTGCGACTGAGGCCGCGGCCATCACTGGCAGACAGACTGATTAGGTCGACTTTTCTCACGGCAGGTAAAGACTCAAATCCCCATAATCCCTCAAATGATTAAGCTCAGGTCAGGAGTGACAGCGCACACACACAGGCACTGAACTCCAGGAAAAATGAAAAAACATTTCCTAATGAAGCTTGACAGCTCATTCGTAAAATAACTCATAAAGATACAAATTGGATTAAACAATAAGTTTAATTGTGACTACATTTCTTCTGACTGTTGCCCACTGTATAGGCCTGTTGAGCAACAGTGTAATGAAGTTATTATTCTAAATCATGGTGTAAAGTGTGGCACCGTAGATTCCTGACATGTGATATGTTGTATCTTATAAATGTATTACACACCCATCAAACCAATAATGGGAATATCAAATTACAGATCACTATAGCAACAAAACTGATGCTCACTTACTATCAGTAAGCAGTGAAGCTAACTTAACTATGGGTTACCCTGACTACAGACAGCGGAGCTGTTCGTCTATAATCCCATGAAAAGACCTCCTTACCCTGGCTGTGACTGAGGGTGTAAATATGTTAAAACCATAGGTCATAGGTCATATATATATATATATACATATGTGTGTGTGTGTGTGTGTGTGTATATAGTTTTATAGTATAGTATTGTATATATATATATATATATACTATATATATATATAATATTATATATTATATATAGTTTTTATCAAACGTTACTCAACAGGAGTAAATAGTGAATTTTTTGGGAACTATTTTTAGCGGTGCATTATTACACATTTGGTGCTCTACTTCCAGCAGCCAATGTGTGTATTCAAAGCAATACCACAGTGCAACTGTGTGGTTCACTGATGTATTTAAAATAATTTTTCACAACAATGGAGCTCCGCGGCACAGAGGAATAAGCCGTATAAGGCTTTGGATGCACACACAATATGTGTTACCGGATCAATTCATTGCTGCTTTCATGGGATTTGCTGACAATAAGAAAAACATAGAAAATCACAAGACTTATTCTGTATGATTTAAACACAATAATAAGCTATAATCCTATCAGGTATAAGCTCAATAATGCACTCTGAGGTGCTCTGATATAGAAGAAAATGTAAATCCACCTCGGAAAAATCTTTGTTGGAACATCTTGTGCGTTATCTCTCTCTTAAATGACAATTACTTAGCTGGCTACCTGACTAATTTAACAAAATCTGGGTTCTTCTTTCATTATTTGTCCTTAAAAAACATTCAGCTAGAAGCAAAGTTTTTCTGTTAAGCCTACCCAAAGGCCCTGGATTTAAATGTCTAGAGTTTTTGACACAGATCGAGGTGACACTTGCATTTAAACAACCGGCCAGTAAGAGGAAATTCCCTCCCTAATAAATAATAATTACCACATTTAAGGAAGAATAGGCAACAGGACAACTGGCGTGACATGAAGAGGAAGTGAAAGGATTTTCTTATAGCAGGCTGGTTGAGATTCTCGAAGAGACGCAGGTTCGCCAGAGGCAAACAAGCTAAGAAAACAACATGAATTGCATTCAACAAGCTAGTGAGAACAATTCTTCCTGTGTTAGCCCGAACAGGGAGTGAGCGACACACACACACACACACACACACACATACATACACAGAAAGTGTCTGCTGCATTCCTGTGTTCCTCCTGGCTCTTGTCCCTCCACACTTGTCACCGGGCAGCGCAGGGCCCTGCAGTGTGTGCCGGCCGGCCTGAAGAGGCTCTCACAGGCCTGTTAGCGCGCAGATGGTGTCAGGTGACAAGAGCCGGCGCTGCAGGACGCAGATGGAGGCCGGCGGTCGCCGCAGCCTGAGGACTCGAGGGTTTGCTTCCTAAATTTCTACACCAACTTCTCGAGGGAGGAAAACAGCTCAGCTCAAAAATACAACATCCAGAAAGTGAAAGTGTGGTTTGTAATTGATTTAAATTAGTCAGCGAAGACCTTAACTGAACAGCTGTAACCTGTTTTTAAAGAAAAGAGAAGAAAACCAGTTTCATTATCCCGAGTCAGACCTTTTTGTTTCTAGCACTGATGTTAGAAATTTTTAAATTCTACACAAGTGACTTTAAAGAACGATGTTCAGAAAAAAAAAAAAAAACAGAACTAAGCAAAGTAGAAAAAAAAACATAGATCAGGTCTCACAATTGAAAATACATAAATAAGGCTTTCTGATGCTAAAGCCTGTCTATGGTAAAGAAAAAAAAAAAAAAAAAAAAAAAAAAAAAATGTATTCACACCGCTTGTTAACTGTACAGACTGACAAACCGTGACATCTGTGTGGATGAGGCCAGAGCCAGACAGACGGACTCACAGCGGTCAGTGTCAGCGGCGGCGGTGATGTGTGTGTGTGCTGATGGTGGGTGGGTGGGGGTCTTAATTGGAAGGAACTACATTTGCTCTTTTCAGCTCAGCAGCAGATGTGAAGCAGGTTTCAGACAGACAGCACATGAGGGGAATGTAAATGACCTCTCTGACCTTTTTCACCTATCAGTCTGTGCTCCTTGCCTCTGCTCTTTCTTCTGGGTGGATCATTTGAAAAAGAAGTAACATGATTATATTCCCAAAATATGGCATTAAAAAAAAAAAAAAAAGGCACTGCTTCCGTCTCTGTTTTCTACAGTATTGTGATATCAAAATAAAGGTCACAATCCCAGCACCTGCACGCAAGTGTCTGACTGTTGTGTCCAAGTCCAAGTACTGCACTCGCTCTCTCGGATGGTTTCCTCGGCCCAGTACAAACAGAGGAGCAGCAGGGGGGTTTAGGGGATTCCAGGAGAGCCAGAGATCCCACTGAAGGGTCACAAACCAGCTGTGCTCACTTGGCTTTATTTCACTCAGGAGGAGAACAGAGGGAGGGAGGGAGGGAGGAGAAAAATTACAGGAGATAATAGACGAGGGAGCGGGGGTAATTGACTTCTTGGTGGTTTGTGCGCACAAACGCTTGTCAGCTCTTGTCAGCTAAAATGTTTATACAATCTGTAGTAAGTACAAAATCTACACAGCAATATTGAATATTTAGATGTAGTGGTGCATGTATAGTCTACTTTGAATGGAACAGTATGTCTTGTCGTGTCTTTGTATATCGTACGCGGGGTCCTGTTTATATGTTACCACATGTTTCAGTGTAAACTGTCCCCGTGGCAGCGTCATTTAGTCAAATCTTGCCTATTTAAACTTTCCCGGTGATTAATTTGATTCTTTACTCATAAACCGCCACCTTGCCAAACAGCTTCTCGGCCTCTTTTGTCTCTATTGTCCTCAAATGTAGTGCAGATCAAATAAGACAAGAAGATCACAACGCACATGATTAAAATGGGGAAACTAGAAAGTGTTAATAAATGCTAATGAATCTTGGATGGTCTTTAATTTTGAAATTCTTTCCGGCGTCGTCCCATCCTGTATTTGTCTTCATAAAGAGGAATTTCCCCTGTTTGCAATAAATATTCACCTCCCTGCTTCCTCTCTTTGCGTCGATGATCTGACACCGGAGATGAGAGCTCATACTTGTACACACACACACACACACACACACACACACACACACACAAACGCACACACACCTCCAGGCTGTTCTGCTTCTCATTAACACCACAGTGAAGTTCACAGATGTATGCATACAAAGGCACGCACGTCCTGAAATATCCGCACGCGCGCGCTCGCAAATGAGGCTTCTTTCAGCTGAATCAGTCAGCGTGCACATCGCCCAATATTTGACGCAGGTCTTTGTTTCTGACACACATCACAGAAGGCTGCGTTCAATCACTCACTAACCTACTCTCGCAAACACTTCTGGGCTGTGCCAGCTCTGCCTCTGGGCCTCTCGTCATGACTGAAGCACTCACTGCCTCGCCGTAAATGGATGGGAGCGTCGGGGGTGGCCCGGCGGTCAGCGGGACCAGCCTACAAATGACATGTCACAGATTCGGTGCCAGCGACGGCCGATATGAGCATCTGTGGCCGCGCTAAGTGGATGGTGCTGACAGTGAACGCTGCACAATAGGATGATGTTACAGTCGATGAGTTTTTAAATGGCCTCGAGCGGATTTCACAGCACAGAGAGTCGGTGTGTGTCCGAAGGTTGCCGTGACGCCGCCGGACGGTGGTAAGAGACCGCACATGTGCCTGAGAGGAAGGAACAAGCTGAGGCAATGAAAACCAATGATTCAGCACCACATGAATTCTGATACCAATATTGATTTAAAGACATAAAGACCGAGTGAAAAGTATCAAAACACTTAAAGAGGAGGTAACGTGGAACATAACTGCCTGAGCCGGGATGGATCAGAGATCAGATGCAATAAAACTGCTGCTGAAGCCTGAAGATGGCTCTCCTTACCATTTCACTTATTGATTTTTAATTTGCACAAGCCATTTTGAAATGCCCTCTGGTATGATATCATTAACGGAAAAAAGGGAGGGGGCAGGGACTGAGGGCAATATTTTCATTATTGATCCATCTATTGATTACTTTTTCATGAATGTAGTACATATAGGTAGTTGTGTATCAAACAGAGACCATGGTGACATCCAATGAAACCCAAGTGGACCTAGGGTTGAGATTATGACCTCTTCTTGATCTGATACATGATGGATTTCATTGATGCTTTCCTCCCCTGTTGGTGTTTGTGGTGTAGCGGCAGGTTCCAGGTCTTTCTAAAAGTCTGTTTTACCAGCTTTGAACCTATTTGGGGTATTGTGGGTCACCCCAAGGGGTTGGAAACTTCCTGGACCATTTTTAATACAAACATTGAAGTGTCAGCTTCAGTTTCCGTTCAGCTGAAAATCACAAGAATGCCAGGCACAAGTTGTTTTTTTTTTTGTTTTTTTTTTTTAAGTGTGGCAGCTGTGATAAGTCCTACTGTACCCTCCTAAGAGTATGGAGCAGTGGCTGGTTTATGGCAGAAGAGGGGGGTGGGGTGGGGGGGACTGGAGGGTATGCTGTGGGATTTATGGAGGAGGGGCTTTGTAGCCCTTCCTTGAAGCTCTAATCCGGCTGGGCTCAGGAGAAGGTGTCGGCGTAGAGAGCAGGCCTGTCAGCACCCAGAGACTCCATCCTCTCCCACTTTATCCTTTCTTTTCCCCTCATCTCTCTTTCTCCTTCCCTCCATCTCTGGTCTCCATGCATTCCCACATTCCTAAGATAAAACGGCAGGTAGAGAGGAAGGGGAGAAAGTTGAAGGGGGCAGCTGTGGCTCAGGGCGGCGGAGGTGCGTTGGGTAAAGCCCACCACTGGAGCCCTGATAAGCGTATCTCCCTGCCTCATGTGTGCCAGACAAAACCCATTTGTTTCTCATCTGTTCCCCTGATTTGAGCCTGACGGCTCGGGGTGAGCTGTGGAGGACCAGTGACAGAGTGATGGAGACAAGGAAAACATGTCTGCCTCTCACCATGCCTCGTTGTTTTGCATGATGGCAGTGCCTTTTGTCCGACTTTGGTGGGATTAAAAGTGCGTCCTGGAGTGACTTTCATGTTTAAAAAAAAATCTATGTGTCTTTAACTCTTAAGCATTCTTATCTTATCTGGTGTCATCACGTGACTGAAGTGTGAAATCTCTACATGCGCTTTATGCTTTTGTTTTACATTTTGTATTAAACCTGCAATAATTGATTTTTTTGTCCACCTAGGGGCAGAAGCAAGAAACAAGCTCTGAACACAACACTGACTTATTAGCACTTTTTAAGTTGATATGGCTAACATGTTAGCATCTATTTACAAAGCCAGCAGATACACAGAGCAATATCAGCATTTGGAGTCATGTTTCTGGACACCTGGTATCTAAGTCCAATACCTACTCTCCTTTTAGCTCTGTTTTGGTCTCCACCAACTCCTGATTGAAATATCTGTCTCTTAACTACTAACTGTTAAAAACCATAAAAAAAAAAAATACTATTGTTTTTCAGTCATATGCCTCCGCAACATCCAACTAACGTTAGTCCACGTTCACACAAAGCAAGGCTGCTGATATGGATGACAAACACCGAGCCTCCGGATACATCCACACTAATACATTTAAGTTTTAAAACGCATCACTTTTGCTACATTTACACCTGCCCAGCCCTGCGCTCTACCGTCCAGACACATTTCACATTTAACAGTAAAGCTCCACAGGCTGCTGAAAGCTTTCTCTTCATGTAAAACTGAATCTGCAGATGAAAGTTGCTCATCAAACGGCAGCCCTCCACAGTCTGCAAATTCCAAGCACACACAAAAAAAAAAAAAAAAAACATGTGGTGCAACCGTGACTGAGGCAGCTGTCGCACAAAGCTGGACGTTACTCTAATAATTTACAGAAGTGACTGCACAGACCGAGGACTAACGAGGAGGAAAGAAGTGTGTGGTCGTGCATAGCTCAACTGGCAGAGCATGGCACCGCCGCCGCCACGGTGGCGGTGGTGAGGATGAGGGAGGGGAGGGGAGGGGGGCTGGTGGTGCATTCCCAGTGGAGCCGCAGATGCTAAAAATGTATCCACGCATGGTACGGTGAGGCACTTTGGATAAAAGAGCTTACTAAATGGCACAGGAGAACAAAAGAGAAGGAGAGACAGGAGGAGAAAACGCCTGCTGTTAGTAAATGGACTCTCTCTCACTCCGTGTTTTTTCCCTTCATCCTGTTTTGTGTGGATGTAGGTCTCTCATCCCTCATAATCCCTTCCCCAAACACTGATGAGTAAGTCCTGACACACAGCCTCATCGTCAGACTCGGCCCTGCCTGCCGGGGATTTACTACCTAAATAAACACTCTGCATGCATGCACACACACACACACACACACACAAACACACACGCATGAAAATTAAATTGAAGCAATAAATTCACACTGTCATCTGTTGCTAGAGCTGGATGTCGTTGGAATTTTTTTGATTCTGGTGCTGATTCAGTATCAACAGCAAGATAACACTACGACTAGCTAATCGCATGTCGCATCAATTTTAGGAGAATCTCTCTGATATCAATATTTTAAGCTCGTCAACTTCATTAGTTAATCTCCATTGGACCTCCAATATTTCGAGCAAGCCCCAAATTAGGTGCAAAAGCTAGTTTGGTGTCTGGTGTGTCCAATTAAATCTACATTTCACATCTTCTTTTTCCACTATTTCTTCCCACTTTTAGGTGTAGCTGCAGTTTTGTGAAAATTAATTAGGCTACCACTCAAAACTGCAGTGTTTCTGCCTTCTCAACCAAAAAAAAGCTGATAACACATCAAAGCTATTTATATTTCTTTGCAAATGTTAAAAGCTGAACCTAATTAGATTTGTTAGGAGGGTAACTTTTGGAAATTGATACTGGATTTTATCAATGCAAAGCCCAATAAACCCCAGTCCGACAAAAAAATATGTCAAGATTAGGAATCTGACTCCACATTTGATGCCAGCTTTTTGCATACTCTGTGCCTCAGACACACTTTCTGGTACCAACAAAGTACTGAGGTTCAATGCAATCCATTATTCTTACAGATGAAACAGCTGAATGCATTCACTCTGCGACTGAGATGTCACACTGCCTGAAAGACTTTCATTAGCGTCGGTCTCAGTCGAGATATTTAGCCGTGCATCAGCTTAATGCTTGTCCAGGGACCAATGTTACTACTGGGGTGAGACCTGGTCTAAAACAAAGTTAAAAATCTCATCTAAGACAATATAAAATTTTATGTTCCTCCTAATGTGATACACAGAGCCAGAGAGACAAATGGCTCCCGAGAGGTTTCGGCTTCCTTCACCACAGTCTTACTTCCTCCTTCCTGCCTTGTCGTTGCCGCTCGCCCTCTCTCCTCTCTAATGACCATGCTGCTTGCTGGAACATGGCCCATGTCGATCTATAACAACCCATCTGGCCTGTATGTGTTGTCTGTGTGGGTCTGTGATGAGCCCGTGATGAATCTATGTGTGTGCAAGTGTGTGTGTGTGTGTGTGTGTGTGTGTGCGTCTGGCACACCTGCTACACATGCAACCAGCGCATGGCCTGTTAGCTGCTCTCAACGCTTTGTATTGTACCGTTAGCCAGCGTGGCGTTGCTAATCCGCAGTGTTCGGGGTTAGCTGGAGTCTCCTGCGCTGCTGTCTTTACACTTGTGTGAATGGGAGAGGAATGTGGCACAGATGTTCGCTGTGTGGACCCGGCTGTTGACAGACAGCATGTGCACTTTGGCTCAGACGTGGACATGTCAGTCTACTTACCTGTGTCCCCGTATTAAAGAATAATACATTTCTAATATGGTATCACTGCCACACTCTCCATTTGTGCTGCATATTGAAACACTGGTTGTGTATGAAGATTTGCTGTCAGTAGGTTTCGATGTTTATAACACTGTTACGAGTGCACTCTGCTTATTGTGTCAGCTGTTTTATCAGCTACTGTTTAATTTCAAGTTTAAAACATTTTTTGTAGTTGTGTTTTTAATTGTAGTTATTATTTGTAAGGGTTTCATTTCTACCAAATATTACAAAATCTACTGTCATCTTAAATCTACTGTTGCACTGATCTTTGACTGTAAACTGTGTTACACTAACTACATTACATGGCTGCTTGTTCCTCTTCACATTTATAGCCCAAAGAAATTTACTTATTTTAGGAGAAATTGGATTTTTTCTGGAACAGTCACCATGATTCTTTTTTTTTTCCAGCTTTAATCCATGACAGTAAGATCTGATAATTATTTCGTTAGCATTCATCAACACTGTATCCCATGACTTAAGGGCACCACACACAGCAGCAGTGTATGACAAGAACAGCATCGCCTGTTGTTTTTCCATGTAAGCCCACTCACCATCAGCTGTCATCATGGTTCAACATGTGACATTGTCACCACTGACACAATTTGATGATCTGGAAAACCAGCAAATTTTATCACATTCGCCACATGCACCTTGACAACTTCCTGTGTCTTGTATGGCGCATCCAGTGTGTGCTGCAGGCGTGAAAATTACATGATGCTGTGTGACACGGCTAGTGTGTGTGTTGTCCTTTAGATACTGGCATGCTGTCAAAGCCTTATGGGATATGTAGTTGTTGAATGTTAAAGGAATCATTGTTTACTTTGTGATTTGAATACTTTTCGCTTTTTTTTTTTGTATGTATTTTTTATAGCTATAAGTAGGCACCATCTTATCAGAGACTATGGATAGAAAAAGCTCAGGAACATGTTTCAGCTTTTCAGAGAAAAGCGCTGTAAGAAAAAACATATGTGTTACAGTTGAACAAAGGCGAGCCACCAGTGATGGTGGGGCTTCAACTCCCTATAACACACACAACACTTATTTTAACCGGTGGATCATATTACAGCCAGTGAGTCGGCCCGGTGTCTTCAGTGTCTTGGTCAAGGACGCTCACACATGAGTGGACACAGTGGCTCTTGCAGGAATCAAACCACATGATGTGACATTGAGGCCACAGGCCATCAGGCCATCCAAACAAGCCTTACGTAAGCACCAAACCTGCGGCTCTCCGAGCTCTCCGAGAGGGAAACACGCAAACAACTGCAGCAGGAAGACAACGAGGCCATAACTCTTCCTCCCTGAAAGGATTGTTATTATGACAGCAGACCCATTAGCTAAATGGAGAAAGAGCATGTGCAGCATGTAGCTCTGGCTATATAAATCTGCATCCCTCACCCTGACCTCTAACAGTCCCTCCCTGGAGGAGTTGACCTGGGATAATTCCAGACACCCCACGATGGCCTTCCCTGGGTCAAGTCACCGTAAATCTCACGCTGATCAGGACCAAGTGACACCCAGGAACGTCCCTTTTCTCCACGGCAACGTGGTGTCAGCGGTCAGCGAGGTATGCCAAGGACTTTGTCATGAACCAAAAAGTGCTGAGCTGGTCAGCTGGTGGCCAGGAAGCGACCGGAGTCACGTGTCCTTGCTTTTGGTTTTTCCGCTCAGGATATTTATGTGTGTCTCTGCAGGCCGTCAGCGAAGAGAGAGAAAAGAATTAACTGTGGCTAATAGCCATGTTAGCTAACGAGTCACACGTGCGCAGAGGTTACCGAATGACTTCCCCTCCCTGCTTTAAAACAGATGAGGGCTGCGACCGCACACTTGCACAGTAAAAAACAGGACGTAAATTAAAGCCTTCTCCTTCTCCTCTGGCGGAGAAGTGTTGGGTGAAAATAAAAAGTCTTAAATCAAACGCTGCAGCCGCCTTCATCCACCTCTGGGAAACTAGACCTCAACAATCCTGAAGTAATGGCACAGAGATTCATATCAAAGACATGAGCTGGAAGTTCACAGACAAGAAATCCAGGCAGAGTGAAAAGAGCCGATCTGATCGGTTTCTGAGGGGAAATGGCAGCGCTAACAACATGTGCTGTGACTTTTACTTTTGTATATATAATAGATTTAAAATAATTACTTGTAGGCAGAAATCTTTCACACAACAGACGTTTGCTGTGTGCTTTGAGCAACGGAGCCTTTATTTGCTCAGTGAGAACAGAGCTGTAATTATTCACTGTAACCATTAAACTAAAATGTAAATTGTAAAAAGTAGCTGAACTTGTTCAGACATGCAAACTTTGTACCACGGCACTGGAAAGATGTGTCTAATGACAGCAGCTTAGTTTGTGGTTGTAAATGTCAGGGAGTTGAACAAGAAAAAAAAAGGAAACATATCAAACTCAGCAGTGAATAGCAGTTTATACACTGATGCAATATTTGTCCATTTTAATCAGTGTCAAGTATTTCACATCAGTGTATTCCGTCAATCAAATCAATGCATCAGGATGATTCTTTCGTTCATTCATTAGCCATACCACTTATCCTTTTAGGGTCCTTTTTATACGCCTCTTAATCACATTTGTTTGCCAGATTATTGATTCCAGCACTCTACTTCAATGTAATCTAATGTCAAAGGAAAAAAAGCTGTTATTTCACCACTAACGTGCAGGAAAAAAATAAGATAATAAGATCAAATCAGCACTATTACAGAGTGATACAAGAACATGTGACTTGTTGAATACTTTTAGTACTTTACTTGCCTTGTGTCTACATGATCTTACAATCTCATAATTTAGTTGAAATCCTTTAAATCCAACATTACTATATATCATTTCTGCTGATTCATTACAATGTCCAACCTGAGATGTTATAGTGAGAGATACTTCTTTATAAAAAGTTTCATGAAATCATCATATATTGCTCCCTGTATGTACAGCCTAATGTACTACCCTGTGAAGCTGACTGATCTTCCAGTGTTCCTACTGTTCTGGAGACAGGATGTGAAATACATTCAGTATGGCTTCAGATGAATCATTGAAAAGTAAGTGGGTGTTCACCCTTACTCTCACTCTTAAAGTACAGTACTGATCTGTTCAGGTCTACAAGACCGTATCAACATGGACACCCGCTGTCATTGTGGTTCTCCGCTCTTAAGTGACCACAGGTCAATGATGGGACCTTCCCACTCCTTCCACCATATTGACGTCCAGTGTTTTATCGATATCAGCTGTCTGGATGCGTCACCACACACTGGCAGGAATCCTGTCCTTTCAAAGAGCGTCACTGGCAGATGTATTGAACTGTTTTGGAGCATTTCCTCTGATCTGCTTTGTTTGGGTGTGTGTGTGTGTGTGTTTGTATTGATGATCTCAAGAGGAGAAGGGGAGGATGGGACGCAGGAGGAGGCAGAGACACCATGATAAGGTCAGGCCCCCTTACATCTCTGTCCCCAGATAAAGCAGGACACACACTCACACACACTCAGACGGCCATACCAAAGCATCAAAGACTGATAACACACCTCTGCGTTATCTTCCTGTGGCTTTGTCTCCGGCCACGGCACCACACGCACTCCGTCATGGCATTGTGGGGCTTCAACAGGGCGAATCCAGCTCAAAGCGTTTACAGGAGCTCAAACGCGTGCTCTATTCTGATGAAAAGTTTTGCTCAAAAACAAGATTTTTATCAACTGAAAAAAGCTGAATCAAATTGATTATTGATATCAGCAGCAGAAAATAAAGATAATGGTGCTTTTCAAAGAATAAACTTCACTCAGCTCCTTTGCTGATGTCAGATGTGTCACCTAAATATCACATTTTAAAGTCACAGTGAAACAGAAGGCGGTCATGTGACGGATTTCAGGGCGAAACAGAACATGTGGGTGGGGTTTAGCTACAAGAGGGATTTGAATCAAATCCTTAACATGCGATTGGATCTCTCAAAAGTGGGTGGCGCTTAGTGAATACGGCAAGACGATACAGAGCTGAAAAGAAATATGGAGCTGGGGAACTGCAGAGGATTAGCTGTTAGCGTTAGCCCTTAGGATAAGGGTTAAACAAACACATTTGCCCTCAACCACATTCTTTGTTTTTACAGGTTTATTAGCTGAATGCTAACAACACCTCCTACTATGATACTGCTCTGCTAGCTAACAGTAAAATACAGCTACATATATGGGCGGGGTTAGCTCGGCACCCCAAATTTGGACACATTTAGCGTCTAACAAGCAAAAGTAAACAGTTAGACAGGGACACGGGAAATTGTATTTTTCATTCAACTGTGACTTTAAAGTGTTTTTGTGCATGTAATCCTACAAGTTATCTGAAAATAAATGGTTTTCACCAGGCAACAAGGCTGTTGCAGTTCGGAGCCTTTACATCAAAGAAATAATGATTTTCTTCCCTTGTATTGGACATTTTGTTCTCAAATGAACCATTTAAATGCATCCTGTTATTTAAAACTGCAGCTCATACAAGATCTTTATTTGCAACAAGAAATTCCAAGAAAACTAAGACTGTCTCTGTGGTGGAAACCCAGCGACTGAAACTCAGAGACAAGGTAAACTGAAAATCCTTGGGCATTTTGACAAAAGCTAAATCCAAACAATACTCTTATCCCTCATCCAGTACAAAGCCCATTCAGTCAGCTCTTTCATCTGTGCAAACAGGGCAGGGGGGAACAGAAAACATTTGATCAAGTCAAAGTTAATCTTCCAACAGTTTGAACTCACCGAGCCTTGTTACAATGGGACCCATCGAAGGATTTTGACTGAAAGTCTCTCAAAAAACAAAAAACGTCCCTGGGTGTTGGAAATGCATTTTTGGCTGTTTCATATTAAAGTCTCATCATTTCCTCTTCTGTTCAAAAGTTGTTGTTGTTTTTTTTTTTTATTTACCTTATCAACAGACACTTTTTGCTCTAGGGAGCTCATGAAAATTCTGTTTATTAAAAGGTGATAATATAAAATGACAGAATAGATTCTGGGGTGAGTCATCCTGCCTGTCCCATCATGCACTGTAAAGATCTGCAGATTACCTTTGAATTTCACTTCAACTTTACTGTCGTCAAACAGTCGGATTTATAAGAAGATGCAAAGAAGTGCAAGGATTCTTTGTGTTTATTTTGGTAGCAGATACACATGTACAGTATGTATGCAGCTCACAGATCCTCCTCACACCCTTCAGTCCTCTGTTAAGTTGTCAGCACGGCTCTTTACCAACAGCAAAACAAATTCCTCAACAGCTAAAATGATTTTTCACCCTGAATATCAGGTTTATGCCCATGAAAATAACTTTCCTCAAACTTGTTTTTACAGTTTCATGTCACTGTTGACTTAGACAGGATTATTTTTACCCCACTTTGTTGGAAAAAGAAAGAAGCATCAGCGAGAAGTGCATTTTAAAAACTGTGAAATCTTCTGGGTAATACAGCCGATATTTATTGAGTAACTCGAGCACTTTCTTGAATGAAAGTCAGGACAGAGACCATCGCGTACCTTTGGGAACTCGACCCTGAGCTGCATGATGAAAAAGAAAAAATGGCACCGGGCCAGTTGATAAGGGCATAAACTTAAGTTATTAAAGGGCATAAAGTAAACAACCGGGCTGAACTCGACTCCTCGGGCCCTTGGCTGGCACACTGGGCAGCAGCGCCACCCGATCCTGGAGCCGCGGGGCCTCGTCACCGTAAATCAAGAGGCATGCGAGACGCTGAGCTCGCGGGTGAGACGAAGACGAGACCACAGGCAGACAGACAGGAACGCTGATGCGTGTCTCTGATAACAGATCTACACACTCATATAGGACACACACACACACACACACAGATTTCTGCATGTCCCTCAGCGTTCTCACTCAGCTCACAATAGAGCACCACAAACAGTTGAACACAAGAGGAGATCACAGGACAACTGACATAGTTGTGTACACACTAATTAGGCACATTGGTGAAACCACAATAGGCTTTTTCATAGCCTGCATGCACAAATCCCACACTCTCACACACACACACACACACACACACAGGATGAGTATCAGGGATGGGATCTCTGCCATGTTTGCTATGATACCCTCTTTGATCTGGGGTGAGAAGTTCTCTGCCCTCGATAATAAAAAAAAAAGGAACGAGACAGCCGGGTTTTTGAGGCGGTGGCAGCGTTTGTTGAGTGTTTGACAGTCGCAGTGTGAATGGAGGATGCTGTGTTTTGTTCCGGCTCTGTATGAACAGGCGTTTTGTTTGCAGGGTGACATTTAGACAATGGCAGCAGGACGGCTGGAAGGAGGGAGGGAGGGAGGGAGGGAGGGAGGGGAGCATGAGGGTGGATCTGTTGTCGGCAGCGATCATATGAGCGACGTCTGAAGCTTTTGTGGACTCGTGAAGAACAGAGGGGTCAGCAGGTCGAGACCGAGTGACCTCTGCTGACATCAAGGCACAAAACTGACAAGAGGGGAGAGGAACCAAGAGTGGCTTGATGCTGATTTTCCACCTCAAACCTTTTTATTTAACGTCAATCTTAGATTTTGCCTCCTGTGAAGCTCATCTCTGCACTGTAGAGGCCGTTCTGTGCAGGAGCATGAGCTTAATGTCTCAAATGTGAATGAAAGTGGGATTTCTGTCCTGACAAAGTTGGGACGAAGTTGTTCCATTTCAAGAGAGTTGGCTTGCCATAACTTAGCACAAGTTTTTTTTTTTTTTGCACGTTCATTAGATTTTACTGGGATGCTTTGGAAAAAGAAGACATCAGCGGCCCAAACAGGCGTCAACCGCATCAAAGCATTTAGTTGTTTTGCGAGTTGTTGTGTACTTCGATTTTTCTAGGATCTAACTTAAAGGAATATTGCAACATTTTTAGGAAATACGCTTCTATGCTTTCCTATGGAGAGTAAAATCAGATGATTGCTGCCACTCTCAACAGTCTCATCATCACCGTGAGGTTGCCAGGCAACCGGCAGAGGCTCCAGGAAGTCACTGCACCACTCCGAGAAATAGTCCCACACATAAGCTCTCTCTTAAAAAACAAAACCTGTCATTTTTGCAGTTTGTTTTTGTCTGGATGAAACAAACTGCGTGTTAATTAGTGAGCTCTAAAGGTGCTGGTAGATGTGTTTCGTTACGGCTGCTGGTGGTAACGTCACATTTAGTGTACACACACCAACTTCTCATCTTACTCTCAGCAGGTGTAGCTGGAATGTGTCAGTAAACTGTGGTTATTTTGTTTTATGTCGGCTGTAACGTTAAGAAGTAGCTGAAACTTCAGGATTCAGTGTCACCACCTTAACAGAGTTGAAACCAATTGAAAGAATGTCACACCACCTGATGTGCACTGGAAAAAATAAACGTAATGTGCATTAGAAAAAGGCGGATGAATGAAAATGTTCTGACACTTTGCTGTGGTGAACTTTTTCACATTCAAAGAAGAGAAATGTAAAAAGAGCAAGCAATCTTTTAACACAGTTGCAGCACTGCAGGATAACACCACAAAATGAACACTGCACAACCACCTTAAGTGTCACAATAAAATACAATGTGAACAAAAGTGCCAGAAAATCTCCGCTAACACTCATAACATCATCCGTTCACACTGAGGGTCTCAGACTCACGTGTGCAGGAGTCAGTCTCCGGCTGTGTGTGTTGAGTGACTTCCTGCCGGCTGTTTGTCCTCTTATCGCCGAACCAGAGGCTGATCGCAGTGATAAACACACACCGAGACATTACACACACACACACACACACGCACACGTGTAAACCTTCAAGTGACTCCAATCAGGCCCGTTTTGTTCTGTCGCAGTTATTCGCCACAGGTGGTGACTCAGGTGAGAAACGCCGTTGATACCAACAGACTCACCTCAGATCATCACACACGCACACACACACACACACACACACAGTGGCTGAGCAGCGTGAGTGAAGCGGTGGCAGACATGAGATTAGGCTGAGATTCGGTGCACATGGCGGGACCTCCTCGGACCCTCAGCGCTGAGAGTGATTCAGCGTCTCAGTCGCAGTTTGAGACAGAGATGAAGATGAAGATTTGAGGGTCTTCACTCTGCTGGTGTTGCTCTACCTGTGTGCCTCCACCCTCTCCCTCCTCCTCGCTACTACCCCCCCCCCCCCCCCACTTCCCCCCCCCCCCCTTTCCTTCTCCGTGGACTTATGTACGCCTTCAGTTATTTAGTGCTCTTAAATGCACAGAGATACTAGTTTAACAGTATTATTACTTCCTTCACGTGAGTATTTCCTTTTCAAACTTTTCAGTAGTATTGGAACAGGACATCAAACAATCTTATCTTAAGATGGATCAAACATGGAGAAAAAGGGTCGTTTCATGTCATTGTTTATTTTCCTCCCTGACGTCGTGCGTTTATCGGATCGACCTATTTATATCAGCTTTCACTTCAACGTAGGGCCACGGCTATCAGCTACTATTTGTCATTCCAAGCAAAAAATGCTACACGTTTAACGCTCCCTGGTTCTCACATGTGAAAATTTGCTTTCTTGAACGTATGGTTTGCACTTATATGGAGCTTTTTTAGTCTTATCGAACTCTCGAAGCGCTTTTCACAACACCCATTCTCTCACAAATTCACACACGCCTGTTCTATGCATACAGTGCTTGTCTATCACACACACACACACACACACACACACACACACACACACACACATCGACGATACATCAGGGGCAATTTGGGATTCAGTAACCAAGGACATTTTGACATGTGGACTGGAGGAGCTGGGAATCGACCCACCTTCTGATTAGTGGATGATCCGCTCTACCTCCTGCCACAGCTGCAGTAAATTGAATATCTTTGGGATTTGGACTGTTGAACGGACAAAACAAAACACCTCCCGTCGGCATCAGCATAGCCTCGAGAAAATGATCATGGCCATTTTTTTCACCGCTTTCTGATGCTTTATAGACTTAAACCATTGATCGATTAATTGATTTTATTATTTTGGATACAAGAATGCGCCACTACAGGTTTCCTTCCGTTCTGCCACACTGGTGTCAAGCGATACTGTCCTTCTCTGAAGCTCTGTACTCGCACACGGACCTGTCCCCAGCAGAAATGCGGCCGTGTGAGCCAGGTTTCTCTTTATCATGACATTCAAACAAATCAGCCGGCAATAACTCTGTGACTGTGGTGAATGTGCACTGACTGTTTTCACTTCTCTGACCCCCCTCTTCATTCTTTCACCCAGTTAAACCCGGTCCATCAAGGGTACAGAGAGGCTATCACCGAGCCCTAAGCTTGGCCTTTATCCCCCCTGATTTTAAGCACCTCATCAAGGCGGACTTACACCTCGCCCAGAAATAGACACTTTCCATAGATAGTAAATAAAATAAACAGTTCTGTCTACGTCTGCCTCCGCGGCTGCCTACCCTGACCGAAGATTTCTGGGCTATCAGCTGCTCCGGGGCAGTGGTTAAAGAGAATCACATGTTTGGCCTGACATGAGAAAGCTCTGTCAGATGAGGAGGAAGAAAGACATTGAGAAATATGTGTGAGGGAAGAGGAGTGACTGGTTTCACTGGTAGCCTTCCAGCCCAGACTTCGATTTCCAGCTCTGACCAGCTCCGTGAGATAAAGAGAAACACATTTTTATGGGAGGTTTTTACTGTGTGTAATATATTGGGTGTTGATAAGGCGGCGTGCGGTTGCGAGCCTGAGAACAGAACAGAGAAGAATGGCGCTTCGGTTTTATTTTGGGGGTTAGTTTTCCCATCAATTTCACTCAAGTCTCTAAAAGGTCCATTAAGGCGAGTCGAGTAGAACAGCGACAGAGGGCAACCTGACATCCATCACCTCTGCTGCTTCACAGCACTCACACACTCCAAAGAAAGCTAATGAAAAAAATAAAAGTTGGTGAAGTTGGGGTGTCTGTGTGTGTGTGTGTGTGTGTGTGTGCGTGTGTGTGTGTGTGTGTGTGTGTGTTTGTGCTGCGAGCACAGGCAAAGCGGCTTCTTTTGTGTACAATCCTATCAGTGTCACAAAGGTTACGCTCCCTCAAGATAACCCGCCGAGATCGCTGTGGGCTCCGGCTGATTTTTTTTCACTCCTCTCTTTTTGTGATTAGGTGTCAGCAGAATTTCCTTGGTGCGCAGACGACGGCTTTCATGTCGCGGGTTTCTCATGGTCTCATAGTATCGAGCCGCCCATTCAAACACCATGCAAAGCGGCTGCAAAGCAAAGTACACATGTCTTTTTGTAGTCTGGTCGCACAAGCATGAATCCATATTTATCTAGGCTTTACTGAGCTCACTTCTGCACTTTCTGTTGGCAACTAGGAACAGCCTCTTTGTTCTTTTTAAGTGCCATAAAGTTTAGACCCTAAGTCAAAGCTGAAAAGTGTATTTTTCACATGCAGTAGTCGCATAACTCCAGAATTTAAAACCCTGAGAAAATCTCAGTTTCATCAGAAAACTGATAAAATCATAATCTTATTGTATTTGAGCTCCAGATCCTCTGATTGAAAGCATATCTGCATATTTTGGGGAAAAGAATGCAGCAGGAAAAAAAAAAACTTGAGTAGGCACAGATGTGGCAGTACTGGCAGAGTGCAGTTTGGCAAAGACGTAGTGTCTGGAAATGGAGGATTTGTTCCTCAGCCACCACTTGGGTGGACTGTGGTTTGGTTGGTATGTATTTTCTTTTTTACACAAACTTCTCATTTAGTGCAGTAAACATCCCGAAAAAATCAGCGGCACCGCAGGGCTCCTCACACTGAGCTCAGTGTCCTTCAAGCCTCCACCTGCACCAGTGATGTAGCCCACTGTAAATCCCTGATTTTGTTTCCAGAGTTTTTCAGTTACCTGTATATTTCTCATCAAATGAATATGTCATATTTAAGAATGCCAATGCCAATGCCAATTGACAAGCATTATTAATAAGATAAATCAGGACTTGTGCAGGATCATTTTACTACAAATAAATTAAAAGATTAGTAAAAATTACAAGTTGAGTTAAAGAAAATTTTCATTTAAGTTTTGACATAAATTTGGATATTTCCTTCAGTAACTGTATAATAGCACTTGTTGCAGGATTATAAATAATGATATAGAAATCCCAGCTCTCAATGAGATCTAATAGCAGCGTCGAAGGGCTCAACGTTGGGATCGGCAAACAAGAAAGTTTTTCGTACTAAGTGCAAAATGTGTTTGTTTTTAAGCTATCCGCAAATGTATTCTGGTCTGAGACCAAATACACAAAAGTACAAAATTTGAAATTTTCTAAATTTTTAGATTTTCTAAATCTAAATTAAAAGATACAGGATACAAGATACAGACTAATGGCAAACATTAACACTTTTTGGGAAAAACAGTCTGGTCAAACACAATTTATTAAATTTACTCTACAGTGAGGTATAGGCACTGAAATGCTTTTAAACGACAGTTATATGCCGAGTAGACTTGATTGTAACCTAAATGTCTAGACCAGTGGTTCCCAACCTGGTGGGCCACGAAGGTATTGCAAGGGGGGCGACAAATCATTTGCAAAACAATACAGTTTTTATTATTTTTACTTTTCATATTATGGTCTCTCACTGTCATAAGCCAATGAGAGGAACTTTTAAGTCGTCGCTGGCTGGACCACATCATATACTTTATCATTATATGGTTTGAGTTTTTCAAGTAAGCCAAAAGAAAGAAAGAAAAGGTTGGAAACCAAAGGTCTAGACATCTTTGATTTGACCATCAACCTTACATGTTATTGTATATAACCCACAGGGTAAAATTTACATAACCTGAGATAACCTGAGATAATTACCTATTTGTACATTTGGCCATTTACAGACTAACAAAAGCTGCATCAAAATGCTTCCTCATTCATTTCAGTGAGCAAGGCGCTAAAAAACACAAGTTCATCATCTGCAAAAAGGCTGAACCCGATTCAGCTTTTATTGCAATACAAACAAGTGTCATCACAGACACTGCAGTGGCCAATCAAATCCAATTATTCACAATAAGTGCACATTTTATACACAATACCTCATTACATGTGGCTTGTATAGAGTTGTGAATGTGTTTTATTATTAGATTCTGGATATTTACTGGTTCTTTTTTCTTTTATTGGACTTTTCTTTCTTATTAAAATTTGTTTTTCTTTTATTTGATGATGTCGTATCTCCTAACTGACTGTAATCTTCGCTACTTCTACTATTCACCTCAAAAACACTGAGTGGGAGGAAAAAATGATTGCTTCCATAACTTAACCAAGTCCTAAATTCATGCCTCAAGAGAGGAATAAACCGCTGTAAAATGTGTTGGTTTTTAATCTTCTTAACGTTACCTATGGCGACAACAGTGCAGAAAGTTATGGGTTTTTTTGATGCAGCTGCTGTGGGGCCGAACATAGCCTCTCCCATGGTGTTCATTGCATTCTGGATGAGGCCTAAAATGTAAATGCGAATGTGATTTACCATGGGAACTTCATGGCATTCTTCTTGTTTTGGAGGACTGTGAAAGGAAGCGGACTTGAGCCAGCTGAAAGGAACAGTGAGGCCTAACAGCCCAGAAGCGGCTGCACTGAAGCTAAATTGAGAACGCCATATAAATCTTGGCTTTTTAGAGAGCAACATTAACACACAATCACACACACACACACACACACACACACACATGCGGATACACGCATGCACAGCAGCTCTGCAGCGAACAACTGTTTACAGCTGATATGTTAATAGTTCATCTCTGGTTGGTTTGCAGCCAGGGTGCCCACACTGGCCTCCGAAAAGCTCCGGTTCTAATGAAGACGAGTTCACAAAACTCATTTACACATCGAGGACAGAGGAGAAACACTGAAGGGTGTCCTGTAACTGAAGACAAGCCTGCCAGCTCGTCAGTATGTGTGCCGGGATGTGTGAAATGTGTGTGTGTGTGTGTGTGTGTGTGTGTGTGTGTGTGTGTGCAGCATGTGCAAAAGAGAGAAAGAGAAGGGAGATGGTAGTAGACAGCGAGAGACAATGAGTGAGGGGGAGAGAGAGAGAGCACTACATGTCAAAGCCAAAAAGCCATCCCAGCACTAATACGCACCTTGAGCAGAAATGTCACAGGAAAATACGGGGGAGGGAGGAGTGTGGGAGTAGGGGTGAAGAATGTGGGAGAGTGTTAAGAGCAGCGCGCGGGTGAAAATGGAGTGAGTGAGGTGGATAGACTTAACTAGCAGCGGAGGAGACAGCGGAGAGGGAGAGCAGCTCATCTCACGGCTGGAGGAGCGTGGAGCAGCGGGTGTCGAGGAGGTGAGAGAGAGCCAGGGTCTGATGTGTGTGAGGATAGAGGAAGGTTTGGGGGGGGGGGGGGGGTTTCCTGAACTGTGATGTCATGTCGTGGAGGCCTCAGTTATAAAGCTGACCCCAGGCCTGCCTGCGCCTTCCTGATCCTTATCAGGCCAGTGCTGCTACTACACTCTGATCTGGACTCTCTCATACAGTACGAGCTGAGCTGGTATTGACAGTGACTCAACCCACACACATGGGGAATTCCTCTTTTTAACCGAACCTGTTACTGATCTCGCCTGGTTTTTGATCCCGAGACAGACCATGAAGAAGAGCAGCCAGATGAGAAGTATTAGCCTCAGTGTAATAACATAGGAGCATGAGACATGGTATTTTCCACTTGGCATCGAACAGCAGATGGTCGCCAAAATAAATATATAAATAAAAATCCTTTATTCACACTTCAAGTGCAGAAAACACGTAGCGTTAATTAATGTGCATAAAATGATGCCTGTAGACACATACCCACACAGGGAAACAGAACAATATTGTTTCCTGATGTAACGATGTGCGTCAGCCCTCAGTGGCATGAGGACACATGGATGAAAGCGGCCGCAGGCATTTTCAGCGTCATTAATGTGTGTTACCTATTAAACGCTGCTAATTTAAAAAGCTATACATCCGATGCAGTTTGTTTCTGCCTGGTTTAAGTGTCTGACGTGATAAAAATAGCTTGTTTCAGCTAATCTTCGATCATCACGGTGTGACTACAGGTTGCACCGCACTGTAGAGGTGACACTCCTGGAGTAATGTGTGAATGCTCTCAGGCTTTGCTCGACAATATGGCCGAAAAAATAAAATCCGTTTTCTCCAAGCTTGGGGATGATTCACGATTTGAATGTTTCCTTTTGAAAAATGCAGAAATCATTGATTGAAACGTTTTTTTTTTCTTCTATGTCCAACAATGTCAACAATCCTGTAAACTGCAGCAGGTGGAATATAGTGTAACTGTTCACATCACAGTTTATGGGTATGTCGCTTTAAGTCTGAAAATAAACTTTTGTGTACGTTGTAATCACTTGATTTTCACAATGTAAACATTCAACTGTGTTCGAATCTATCAAATTAATCTGGTGTATCACGCAGCTCTACTCCATCATAATATCCATTACGCGTCATAATAATGGAGATTATTTTACCATTTTACACGTTCTGCCAACATGGTGAGAATACAGCTTTAACAGGCTACATGCTAAACTCTAAAACTTCATGATGAAGGTCAAAGACCAAAAACTTGACAATTTTGAGAGAGTGAAAAACACGATGTGCCTGTATGGAAAGTGACCTCAGACAAATAAAAATTCACTTGCAGTTGTATAATTCATGATAAAAAGTGGGAGACAAACATATTTCTGCTTCACCAAAGGACAGTGTTTTCTCTGGCTTTTCTCATTTTTTTCCTTTATCCCTGCAAAGTTATGAATAGTTTATCCTCCTCTGGCCTCTAAAAAATATTCAAATAAATCAGCGTGATGAGGGAAAAATCACTCTATGGTTAAAATGTACTGTATTAAACTTGACGAGGGGATCACAAATACTTCACTTCACATACATGCAAGCCAAAAAGATTTGGAACCGCTGATTTACGGTAATAAATCACAGAATTAGAAAAAGTGTGTATGAAGGGTTCATAATATATCATACAAAGTTAGGGGCGCTTTACTTTCAGTAAAAGTACTCCTCCTAGGGCTCATTAAAAAGTTTAACAATCTTATACACCCATCATTAACATATTTGTGTGTTTTGTTCATTGGATCAGCAGAAGTGTGTGTGAGAAAGTGCAAGGCCGAGGTAATGACCGAAACACAAACATGTGAACCTCCGCTACGGCCACTTGTTTATTTATTTCCTTCTCTGGGTTTTCCCTTCGTGCTCCGGCTCAGTCAGCACATGCTAACCGTAGGCCAAGGCCAAACACCCGCAGGGAGCGACCCTGTCCTCGTCACCGCTGCCGAGCACATTATGCGGCTTCTTTTCCGCCTCCCACCTAACCCTCACCACACACACAAATATGCTTCCCGCTGCCCAAACACACAAAATATGCTGAGACCAAATAAACATGCCGAGCCGGTGAGGAAATGCGGATAAATGCTGAGATGTAGAACAAAAATTGTCCGGACGCTAAAGCCAGGCGGGCTGAAGTGATGCTGGCGACGCACCAACACACATACACACATATACACACGCACACGCACACACACACACACACACTCAGGTCTGCAGCAGAGCGAGGTGTCAGAGCCCGTTAGAGGCCTTTGGCTGGACGCAGCTCCAGAACAAGCTGGACAAAAGCGTTGCCTGTCTCCCCTCATTAAGTGATTTAAGATCCCGTGTTCCCCCGACTCCTTTCATCGCCGTCCAAAGTGAACACACTTAAAAGGCCCAACAAGAATGCCAGGGCTTGCTGACATGAATGGGGTGAAGAGGGGCAGGAAAGCCAAGTTCATGGCAGAGGACCAGGGTCTAAAGCTGAGCTACGCTAGCCATTCCTATTCGGAGTGGGGGGGGGGATGGGGGGACATTTAGCTTGAATAAACTGGGGTACGATCGAGGCCTGGCTCCCGGGTGGGAAACAGCAGCCACTTAATCCATTAACAGTTCTTCCTCCACAGAAGAAGCAACGTTTTCCCATGAAGGTTTAGTTCAGCAGAAATGTGCCGTCTCTACATTCCTGGCTAACGAGGCAGCGCGATCTGGGGAGGTGGGAGAAAGACGGGAAGACGGAGGAGCTGGATGGAACATCAGAGCTGCGTCCAAAATCAACCTCACGAGAGCGCCGCTCCGGTTGAGTCGTGTCATAATTATGAGTGATTAAAGCAGACTATCATATATCACACAGTTACCAGGATCTGCATTGAAAACTTACATTACTGCCTGTGATCTGGGCTGAGTCTGGATTTGTCAGCAGAGGGTGAATGTACCAAAAAGTTGGAGCAGCTGCTGCAGAAAAATCGCCATCTTTGCGAGCCATTTCGGTGCATTATTGAGCAAAGAGAGAACACCTTTTTTTTGTTAGAAACCAGAGAAGCATTTCTATTTCTAGAAATGTCAATCTTAAAACAGGGAAGAAGAAGAAGACAGCAGGGGGGAATATCAAAGGAGCTGCAGTAATAAATGTTACCAAACAATTTTGTCTATCGATGAAACCTTAAAGTCTTGTTTGTGGAAACAAGTAAAAAAGAATGTGTTGATGCTTCAAGAATTTTCCTAGAAATGAGTCACCATCTTAAAACAAGACAGACTACCAGAGCTTGCAGACAAGCAGGGGAATGTACAGTACCACAGGATTTAGCAGCAGCTGCCAAAATCTTTTCAGGAAGTGTTTGTCTATTATGAAGCCCTTCAAAGTCCCGTCTTATTAAAGCAAGTGGATTTTTCTTTTCAATTGTCTAGCATGTGTCCGCATCGTGAATGAGTGTCAAGACGGGATAACACTGCTTCAAGACAGAATGTACCAAAGGATTTTATTACTGCTGTCAACAAACAAGCTTTCTACATCAATATCTCAAAACAGGACAGATTAAGGCAGACTGATGCTTGTATACAGCAAATTCTGCTGATTTGTACATGAAGCCAGTCAAAATATGTGGGCTTTAAAATTTTAAAGGTCCCATATCGTATAAAGGTAGATGTCCATGTGTTTAATTATAAAGCAGGTCTAGCTTCTATATTAATACTGTGAAAGCATCAAAGTGCTCAGTCCACAGAGAAATGCACACAGCCTGTATTCAGAAACTGAGCCTTAGAACGAGCCGTCAGGACTTCTGTAACTTTGTGATGTCACAACAAAGAAGTCACCAATCTCAGCCATGCTGCAAGCCCCGCCCACCTGGACCCACCATCTTCAGAGCCTCTCTTCTGATTGGCTCACTGACCTGTTGTTACTAGAGCTCCAGAGAGAAGCCTGAGAGAGGAGATGTAAAACTACATTGAGATGGTTTTTGGTTCTTAAAACCACAAATATATCTTCTTATGGATCAGCACCTCAAAGAAAACACAGGAAAAGTGTAAAATATTGGACCTTTAACAAAATAAAGATTTCCAGATCTTAATAACAGAAAAAAATCACTTGAGAAGAAAGAGGGGGTTTTGTGTGTGTGTGTGTGTGTGTGTGTGTGTGTGTGTGTGTGTGTGTGTGTGTGTGTGTGTGTGTAGGGGTGAATTTATGTCAAAAATACACAGTCACACATATATAAACATACCACACACAGAGCTCCAATTAACACCTGAGAGGCAGCAGGCTCTTGTGGGTCATTATGTCATCTGTTAGTGTTCAGATTGAAGCTTTGAGAAACGCCTCCGACAACCAGCACCAAGTGCATGATGTGCACTGAAGGAAGGAGTCTGTGCGCTTGATGTTGGTCAGTTCACTGAGAGACGTGACCAGCTGAGGAGAGCTGTAGTTCAGACTGGTCTGACGCAGCACAGAGCTGCAGAGAGAGAGAGAGGTCGTGGTGAGGGAGAAAATCTTTAACATGGCCGTTACAGGGAAGGAACTAACTGGAAGTTTGAGCTGCGAGGTCTGAAGTGGAGAGGATACAGAGAATGCAGAAAATGCAGTATTTGGATTTGGAGGAAAGAAACTCCTCCGAGCAGCCAAAGTCCAATTAGTGTGGCATACAATGTGGGATCCAAACATTTGTTTACAAGAGGCTGATTTTTATTCCTCAGCTCTCTCTCTCTCTCTCTCTCTCTCTCTCTCTCTCTCTCTCTCTCTCTCTCTCTCTCTCTCTCTCTCTCTCTCTCTCTCTCTCTCTCTCTTGGACGAGGGACCCTGGTCAGATTCCACGGCGGCTGCACAACAGAGTGGGTGTGGCTACACCGCACAAACCTCGGGGCCTTTTGACATTACACTGCGCAACCATGAGGTCAGAGGAAGGCTCTTTCTTCCTCTGCACAAAGGAGTGATTTTTCACTCGCCCCGTGAGAACAGCAGCGAATAATGAACTCTCGGGCCCCTGGTATCACGTTCGGTTTCACACGCGTCAACTCCATTCTGGAGTGGAACAAAAGGGCAGTAGGAGAAACATTTGTGGGGAGGGAACAGCGTGCCCGTGGGCATGCCATGCGGGGAGAGTCCGATGCATTTCGAGGTATCTGAATGACAGTGATGCTCATCGATTCGTTCAGATACTCAGAAACACGCACAACTCAAGCTAACAGGCAGATGAATGCGCAGGCGCTGGTGAACCTGCAACTTATGGCAGCAGTACAACACAAACAAAATCAAAGTTTTACAAAGTAGAGGTACTGTCCAACATGTAGCGAACAGAGCGCTCTGGACAAATACAACTGTGAGCTGATGATTAACCCTGTCTGCGCGCTCTTATATCGTCAGTGAGTCGAGTTCATTTAATTTGGAAATTAAAGAAAAAGAAAAATATACATACTGTCTATTGCACACAAAAAAAAAACAGGAAGCACGGTAGGAAAGTAATTCTCATGGTCTGTGGTTTATCCTGATTTTCACTAAAAAGATCTGGTTTAACGTCAAATGTTCCACTATGTTCCCACCCACCCAAATACTGTATCTTAATCTCACTTACGATAAACACTGTCTTCAGAATATGTTTCCTGTAGTTTAGGAAACTTTTCTGCTATGAATTTTTTTCACCCATCTTTTGAGAAAATTAGAAAATAAAGTCAGAAAGCAACGAGCTCTACCAAAAGAAAGAAGATAAAGAACATTTCGACTGAATAATGTGGCTCCCTGTTGTCACTTCCTGTT
Source organism: Seriola dumerili (assembly GCF_002260705.1). Taxonomy (NCBI): domain Eukaryota; kingdom Metazoa; phylum Chordata; class Actinopteri; order Carangiformes; family Carangidae; genus Seriola; species Seriola dumerili. Next base: position 4,340,285 of record NW_019174336.1, read on the forward strand.
GCAGATCTGTGAACCTACGCACCTGAGACATTGGTTACAGACAAAAGACAGAGCGCTGATTCTTCACCTACACAGACTGTGTAGAAAGGATAAACTGTTTGAATGTGGAGGCAGATGCTGCTGAAAAAAAAAACAACCAAATACCATCCAAGACATACATTTGATTAGTGGGGCAGGGGCTTTATTGTGCTCAAGACACAAGTGGGACTAAAACCTGAACCAGCAGCAGCACCCAGCCACCCTGCTCTGTGTCATCTGCTCTGCTAAACTATAAAGCATTTGGGAAAGGCCAGACGGATTAGGCTGCAATTACTCCGACATGAAAAGCTGCACTTAATTCAAAAGCTCTCATGGCTGATTAATCACAAATTATGATCAAACAGCTGACTTACAGGATAAACATATGACACCCTGCTCACAAGTCTGCGTCTGCATCTGTGTGCGTTTGCCTCTGTGTGCAGGCATGCATGGCCTGCGTGTGTGGGTGTAAAAGTATGTGTGTGTTGTGGTGTGTGTGTGTGTGTGTGTGTGTGTGTCTGTGTGCGATCACACTGTCTCCCCAAAGTCTGCAGACTCATTTTCCACAGCAGATTAAATGTGTGTCTGCACCCACAGAGCACACCGCCAAATTAAAGTCACCAATGCACTGACATTCATCTGTGCAGCATCTGAACCTTTTCTTTGCAGGGATCACGACCAAAGCAATTTTCTCAAGAGAAGATCTAAAAATGGGTCTCCGGGGGATGAACGAACAACTCACATTCATAAAAAGAAGTCGAGAACAGCGGGTTTACACTGATCTCAGCCGGTGACGAGCGTCCAAGCGGCTGAACGTCGCAGACATGGAGGAAGTGACTTCAGCTGAAACCTGGCGGAGAGTGAAGGAGTCAGCTGAGCGGTCAGGGGGGTGAAAGTGTACTTTTTGGGGAGCAGAACAAAGCTGTGAAATCTGAGAGGGCTTAATCGCCCCTCTCATATCTGATAGCGGAGCAGCAGGAGTCAGCAGCTGGATGACAGACATCTGGACACCATGGAGAGCAGACTTGGAGGCAGCTCAGGGCCCCTTGCACAACACAGGGACCTGGAGCTGCGTGCACTCTGACACATTTATTGGTTATACCAGGAAGTTGTTAAAGGGCCATATGACACATTTTGTCATTATGAAAAAAAATCTTGGAGCTCTTACACCAAATGTTGTGATTCTGACACTGTAAAAAATAAAAATAAAAAAAAATTTCGGTTTATCATGCAAAACAAATTTCAGGTGCACTTCATTATAATGACAAGAAATGTTGAAGAACTGTAACTAATTTGTGGAATTACAACAAATACATTTTGGTTGTGCTACATCCAATTTGTGGAATCTGTGTGCACCGTAACGTATTTGTCACAATGACAACAACAGCAACAATTTTCCAGGCCCTATATGCAAAATTTGCAATATTAACAAACTTTGGGGTTTTTACACTAAATGTTGGGATTGTGACACTGCAACAACTTTTGTGATTATTACAAATAACACATTTTACAATTTTGCTTGAACTATAATCAAATTTTTGCCAAGAAATTTGTATGGACTCATTAAAGAATGTTTTATATATGACAAAATGTATCACTACTAGACCAAAATTTGGAAGTCTGGTACTGGTAATAGATTAGGTGGGGAGTATCACGAATTTTCAAAAAAAAACAAACCAAAAAATTGCAAATTTGGTGGATTATTGATATATTTCGGCATTTGGAAAGCAAACTGAGGGTAATATGAAAACATTTGTAAATGAAAAAAAAAAAAACCTATTGTTGTGGGTGGGTGGTTGGGGGGCTGGGGTTGTGGTTGTGGGTGGAGGCTGGTGGCAGGGTGTTATCAGGTTAATATTTTACTGAGAGTGATTGTAATATATGATTTTTAATCAATAGTTGAGGGGAAAAAGGCTTTTGAGGTTCCTTGAAAGAAAAGTAAGGAGGACAGAGAGACATGAGAGACACTGGACATAATGAGCAAGCACCAAACAGAGAAAGCACACTCAGCTCCCTGTAACCTTCTAACATTCATACCGTGGCGGACACTGCAACTGTGCATGTGTGTGTGTGTGTGTGTGTGTGTGTGTGTGTGTGTGTCCTTGCCACGATGCATAGAGACCATACAGATAGTGATTTATTCAGATAGTTGTTTGGCATTTTGAGTTTACATCTCCCAGAAAGCAGCAGGCTGCTGCAGCATGAATTCAGCATGCTGCATTAAGAGCTTTGCTCCCTTCAGGCAACAGGAATTCTGGGTTATTTCTACCCTGGTGTATCTGGCACAGTTTTGGTTATCTGTGCTCAACGGGCCAATGACAGCACAGCTGCTCCACGGCTCATTGGCTGCCACGAGGTAATGGGTAATGGGTTAAGCCTGATTGGTGACTTTCTGAGAGGACACACCTCTCTCTCTCTCTCTTTTTTTTTTCGGAGCTTGGATCCAATTTGCATATTTATCCAGTTTCACTGTTGGATAGAAGATTTCTAACCTAATTTTTTTGGAGCATTTTTGGGCCCCAAACGACAAAGACATGATATCACCAAATGTAGGAAAGGCCTCTCAGCTGGTGCAGAGTTGCTCTTCAAACTCTTAATTCAACATGGGAATAATTATTAAAAGACAATTTGATCACTTCAAAATAAACTTTATACCCACGCAGAGTCTTAAGGCTTCCCGCTGTACTTTGGCGTAATCAGAAAATAATGTAATTTCTGACTGGATAAGTCAAGAAGTATGTCAAACAGTGGTGCTGCACCACAACACCACATCTCCCACTACACTGCTGGGTTGCTGGGCAAAATTTAGAACAGGCCTGCCTCCATACAGGAGTGGCTTGGTGGATGGTAAATGTGTGTGACGTCTTAGCCGGCGTGTTTCTCTAACCCCCCTGTGTATCGCGTGTCTAGACCTCACCAGCACTACTTCTGGAAGGGCCATGTGACCTCAGAGGAGCAGTCACAGGACTTCAACATCCACACATCAGGCCCCCTTTTTTTTCCCTTCCTTCTTCGATCAATTCTTCCCCTTTATTCCAGCCTATAATCAGAAAGGCTCAAATAAGTGAAACTGAGGGAAAGTGACAGAAGTGGAACCCAGCGCCAACGAAACATGGCCGCATCAAAGCCAGGTTCAACCCTGCAAATGCCAGCTCGCCTTGGAATTTTTTCCCCCCCATAATTTGTGTTAAACACAAGTCATAAGACTCGGTATCTGATTAGAGCAAACATTTTCTTTGAAAAATGTACGATAAATAAATAAATTAAATTAGACGGACATAAAATCAATGAATTGACTTTAAATTTTATTTGGAAATATTTTCTTTTAATGTGAAAATGCTGTTTTTTTGCTGTTTTTTTAAATTAAATGTCGTACATTTTAATGCAATATTCAAGATTTAATTTTCTGATTAAGTAACTGTAACCATAGCATCATATTACACACTGGAAGAGTAATTTTGTATTCTATGTGTACATGCAATAATATATTCATATTTGTATACTTATATTGCAATATTTTGTCATGACTATATGACTGTGGGTGCAGTGCATTTCAAATTCAAAATGAAGTCTGATTTAAAATAATAATTTTTATGCTAATATTCAAAATTTGTTTGAATAAATTTTACTTTAAGAAACACATTGGATCTTAAAAAATGTCTATGAAAAGTCACAACTAAAATACACTATAAAAATTATATTTAAAAAAATGTATAAAGCATGACATACGCAGATGCAGATAATGATAATCTGATTATATTGATAAAAAGCCTACTTTGGGGGGGGGGTTTAGTTAACATTACCTAATCAAATATTTAGCTATAAATTGAAATAATATCTCCTTGCATTTGACGTTGTTTTCCCTCTGATGCAGAAATTTAAAATACCTGCCGTAAAATGACACTTTATGACAAAGCGATTCACTGCAATACATCACACTGCAGCTGACAAAAAAAAAGGTCCAGTAAGGAAAAACAAAAAATAATAAGTGAACTTTTGGTGACCAGGTTTTTGCTACTTACAAAAGTCCACTAAAACTTAATATCACCTCCATCCAGAGACAGAAACATGAGCACTGAGCCATAAAGACTTCTGATGGAAACCTAAGCAGCCGGCACACTCAGGAAACAAATAAAACATCTTTATGAGCGGGATTTTATGATCTTAATGGGCACAGTCCCGGTCCAGTGGCCTCTAAGTGCTCCGCTGGACAGGTCTGTGTTTCAGAGGCGACTTCAAACACCGGCTACTGTCTATACAGCCACACAAAACTCTGCACAACTTAGTGTTTTCATTACGCTGGGCTGCTGCATAATTAAAACAACACTTTCTCTGCCCGTGAAATTTCAATAAATTCCCATTAGCTGTGGCTAATGCACATTTTGCACATTAAGACACAAAGTATGAAACTAATTGATACACAACAAACACTGTATGAAGGAGTCGTATGGTTTGTGTAATAAGAGATAAAGTGAAGAAAACAAGTTCTGTAAGTTTTCTTTGTTTTTGTTTTTTTTCTTTGTTTGTTTGTTTTTGCAATTTTCATCACTTTTCTTTTAAAGTGGGATAATTACACTGTAAAACTGTATTTAAAAATTATGAAAAGGTCTGTTAATGAGGTGATATAACATCACGTTCCAGCACAAATTAACACATTTTAAGCATTTTCTATATGGGACAGTTGTTTCCTTGACCTTTTTTTTTTCTTACTTATTTTTGTCTCATTCAAAGATACTGTTTCTTGTTTCAAGAAAATTTTGCAATCAAGGGGATTATCTCACCACAGGCAGGTTTTTGGGAAAATACATTTTGCAGATTGAATAAGAGATAAAATAACTGGTTAAAGTGGATGCTTTTTGCAGTGCTCTATGTCATATGTGCTAAAACGTTTTTTTTTTTCAATTACTTAAAAGTGAGATTTATGATTATTTATTTGGTGAAATAAATCAGAAATATTTACATACATTTTTTTTTTTATCTCCATCTTTTAAATCTAATCTATAAAAAATGAGATGATTCAACATTTGGTCCAAAACTGCCTTTATTTTATAACTGAATACTTTTATTTGTCTGGATTATTTTTAGACGCAGTCTTTTCTTAATGACAGTGAAACAGAGTGAAACTTTGGGTGAGGCAGCGGGTCTTTTTTATTTGTTCCCTCAGAGTTCATCAGTCTCTTTGAAGCAGGACGGGACAGGTTATCTGTGACCTTGTCCCCTTTGTTAAACAGACAATGCAGCCTTGTTGGGCCATTAGTTTCTCTTTGTAGGTGCCCGTCTAGGTGTGATATCCACCCTGTCACTGCTGATACCGCAAAGGCAACCTTAGGAATGTACTACAGGGACAAAGAAAAGAACTTCTGAGACAAAAAAAAAAATACCCTGAGGAGATTTACAACATTCCTTCCCAGTCAAAGTGGAATCTCCAGTAAAATGTAAATGATCTCAATTATATCTCTGATTCAACCTGAAGCTTTAATACCACAAATAAGGAGAAACAGGAGCTGTGAGGAGCACTAATAACCGAAGAGCCTCTTGCCCGATTCACGAGAACGTAGTACTCCGCTCAAGTGGAGACCTCTCATTGGCGGAGAAGAGGAGCGCACTGATTGGCTGAGCCGGTGACATATTCTGTGTCGACTCAGCGCTGGGACCTGTTACGCCAGATGCCCTCCTCTCGTCCCCTGCAATGTTTGCAGCCCCACGCACGCGATCCCTCGCTCCGCTTGGCTGCACCCTCTCATCGCATTACTTCTGCTATTCTAACTCCTCCATCAATTATGCACTAGAATAACTCAGGGCCCTGATGGAGCCAAGACATAAAAGGGGATCATCAGTGCGGGTTGCTCGCAGCGTCTGCCCGCGTGTTCCCGCCGTGCTGCTGCCGCTGCTGCCGTGGCCAGTGATATGAGCACCAAGGTACCAACCCATATAGGGCAGCAGTGATGGCACACACCAACAGGGTCTGTGCATAAACAGGCACACGGCGGGCTGTGCGATCATCATTGTGTTAGTAGGTCGATCAGAACTCAATGCAAAGAGGCCGGTCAGAAAAGTTTCTTTTACTTATTTTTGTTTATTTTTTTCAGACGGAACCCACAAGAGACAAACCTGAAGGGGGAACTATTTGGTTGTCGCACTCGCATCTCAACCATGTGTTAAGAGAAAACTGGATGATTTTACTTTTTCTAAGAACAGGACCAATTTGAAAACAGGACAAAAACTACAAATTTATCTCAGTGATTTGTGACTTGAGTAGAACCTCAAAAACTTTTGTCACCAGTTTCTGAGGTATTATTGGTTATTGATTATCAATCTAAAGGGTGGATCGTGTTTTGTAGTGGCCTGATTTTTAAGAAATCTTGTTTTAAGAAAGCTTGTTGAAATTAATTTGGCCTTCATCCACTGCAGATTTTTTTGTAGATAAGAAAATATTTAACTTGTTTGTGGAAGTTTTTTAACAGTGCAAATCATTGCTCACCCCAAAAATTCAACCTTTTTTAGTTTCCACAAATTTAGGACAATAGTTTAAATTTTCATCAATGCAAAATTGAACATTTATCCATCAATTGAGTCCTAAAAACACAAATTTTTCTTCAAACAAGTGGAAAAATCTGCAAACGAAGAAGGAATATATCATCATGTTTCAAAAGTGAGGTGAACAGAAATTTCAAAAATTCTCCAGAAGTGAGAATCTGCATCTTCAAAGACAAACAGGTCACTGCAGTAAAGAAAAAGGAATCAAGAACGACATGATGCTGGAAAATATTTCAGATGATCTGCATTTATAATGACTGAAACGTTGTTACTTCTCTTCCAGACTGTTTCACGTTTCAGGAAAATCAGACTTTCAGATCCCAGTGGCAGACGTAAAAGTGATTTCTTTCACAGACATGAATGACTTCAGAAGATTTTTGCAGTGGTTGAGTGTCAGATCAGAAAGATCAGAAACTGCTCAAGTGACATCCCAGGATTCGTAACCTACTTTTATTCCCTGAAACAAAATGGAGTCGAATTTGGAAAATGGCTGCCTGTGCTCCCCGCTCCGCCGCACACCACAGAGAAAAGGCGCAGAGGAGAGGTCTGCCACGTCTATGGAAAGTGTACAGATCTTGGCAGTCTGAGATTTCAATTAATGACCCTGCAACTCAAGTTGCGCGATGATAAAATACCAAAAACAATGTAATCGCAGTCATTCATCACCAATGAAGCACAGGCCAGGAAAGGATTTGAGAAAAAAAAAAAAAAAAAAAAAAAAAAAAAACCCCGACATAATGTCGACCCCTCTATTAAAGTCATGCCGGTCCTGACCTGGATTTCTCCTGGTTGCGTGTGAAGGTTTGTCCAGGCTCTATCGTGAGATCACAAACAGCTTTTTTAATATTTCATCAGTCCCAAAGCACCAAGTGTGCTGAAATCCAACAGGAGGAAACACTTTGAGTCTCCACGGACCAGAGCGCCACACGAAAAAAGGTCCCACAAAGTCACACCAAGTTCATCAAACAACCGCTCTTCACACGGATAAATAACATTTGTCTTTTCAATACTTTTCACCGCGGGAGTCGGAAAGGGGCAAAACAAGCTCAAACCTCTTCTCTGTTGTGGTCTGAAAAACACAGCTCCAGACCATCATCAGATAAACCCTCATACCAAAACCATTACGCGAGACATCTGAACCCGAGAAACAAAAGCAATTAGACGGCAGCGGTGTCTCCCACAAAAGCATGTTTAGCTTCATCAGAGATGTTTTGCTTTTGTCTTTGTGGCTAAAAGAAAAACTGTCTGTCGTACGCGCAGCTCAGAGAGCTTCATCACCCTGTGAATCACACATGATTCACCAAAAACTGACTGGAAAAGTCATTCGCTCACACATCAGCTTGGTCTAATTTCTTCCAAGATACACAGAAAGCTAGAAGTCAGCAGCCATTTAAAATCAGGAAATATCGCTCTGATGAGGAGGTGCACATACTTTCAGTTTCAGGCCTCCCTCCAAAGCCGCACTGACCCAAATATAGTTCCAGAAACATTTACTTGGAGGTTTGGCCCCCGCTGTCAAAATGATCACATTTGCTTTTTATCAAGCGTATATTTCAAGCCAATTTACATTTCAGCTGTAATCATACACGAGTCCAGTCTACTGATGTGCCAGTTTTCGCATTACCTCCGTTTGTCTAAAAGCAGAAGAGACAGCGAAGCCTCCCGCGTCACGAGATCCACATCAGGTAATAAAACTACTGACATCACAGCTGACGAGTCAAAGCTGCAGACGTTTCACCGACAAAAATTAAACCTGATAATCACCCAAAGAGAGTTATTCCCTCCCCGACCTCCCCCCGTTTTTATTCAACTCATCCTTCAGAGAATAGAGGATAGCTGCACCTTTAACTTCTACACTGCAAAAAAAATAATCTCCATCGTATCAAGTTATTTTGCCTGCTGTGACCCATAAAAGTGCAGAGGACAGAACATACCACTGAAGCAATATTGTTTCAACCTGTTTCCAATACAAATCAGCTTGTTTCAAGAGTTTCCCAGCGAGACTGGACATCAGACGAGGACAAATGTTGCAGCACAATCAAGGAAAATATTGCGTCTTTGTAGAGAAAGCTTGAAACAAGTGGATTTGTATTGGAATCAAGCTGAAATAACACTCCTGTACAAGAAAAAAAAGTCATTAGGGGATCGATAATACACAAAACCCTTCCTCCTCAAATGGAGTCTTTTACAGTGAACTCTTGAACAGAAAAACCTTCAGGTGCATGAGACAAGAGAAGCACACCTCTCTCTCTCTCTCTCTTTTTTCCTGGACTCCAGTTTACACCGCAGCTCTTGACAAACAATCTGAACCAATGCTTCATTATTTTATGGTGTTCAGAACAACACAAGAGCAGCCAGGATGGCCGAGCACCCGCCCCGCTCTCCTTGATGCTGCGTGATGCCCTGCAAACAGCGGCAGCCATGCCCGGTCTGTTAGCAGCTTAGTGGCTCTTTAGGAGCATTTTGGAAGCACTTTTCAGAAGCTTTACTGCAGTCATTAGGAGCTAAGGCTGATTAATGTGAATGGTCAGGCAGGGCCTGGCTTTCTGAGAGAAGAACAGAGAGGGGTGAAGGGTCCCACAGGAAGTGTTTTGTGTCTCCACACAAAGGGAGGGCTGACCTCTTAAGCCCCTTAGAGCCTCTTTGCTAATACCCTCACCGGTGCCTACAAAGACACAGGGGATGCCATTTCACCACTCACATTTAAACAGCAAACACACACAAAAAAAAAAAAAAAAAAAAAAAAAAAAAGCCCCACCAAGATTAAAACAGCAGAAAAGTGAACCTCTGTGCAGCGGAGTGAGACTGAGATTAGGCCTGAAGAGTCCCCCGCTAATCCATTGACTGTCGCACATATCAAACAGAGGAGGCCAAACTCGCACTGTATCTGATTTGAGCACAAAGTCGCTTTTTGGCAACTGGTGAGTTATAAACGTTTTATTAATCTTAAAGTAATTGAAAAAAAATTCCACTTCAGAAACATTATTCCAACCAGTTTCTAGCACCGGTCAAACATTTTAATGGAATTTAACAATTTTTCCCTTAATCTATAGTGTGATTTTTCAAAATAAAACTGAGAATGAACTCTAGAAAAAGAAAACAATTTCATTACTGTATTGAAAACAGCTTGAAATAATTGTTTTTCACTGGTTTTGTTTCCAGCTCAGGGAAGGATTGTAGGGCTGCCATCTGCTTTCTGTCTTCTTTAAGATCCTGAGACTCAGCTACAGAACATTCTTGAAACGAGACGACTTTCATCAAAAACTAGCTGAAACGATCACACTCAGTCTTCTTCCAGGGTACTGAAACTGAGTCGATTCTTGAAACAGAAGGGTTTGTATCAGAAATTTGCAGAGAGGATCGTACTGCATGGTGGAATAAGCTGAATTTTCTAAATTCAGGTTCTTTTTTTCTTAATTCTACATCAGCGATTCATATTATTCCGTCTTCTTTCAATCAGTTCTAGAAAATTCTTGAAAGCAGCTGACTTCAGCTGTAGTTCTGTTGAGGGAATCAAGCTGTTCCGGTCTTTTGTTCTCTTATTTTAGGAAATCAATTGTGATGAAAGATACAACCAGCAAAAGAAAGGAAAACGCACTGATTTGCAACAGTCACTGTGACCACAGTGCTTGTACTGCACCAGAGCTTGAGAGAATTATTGCCGTAAACCAATAAACCTTCAACACTCATTAGTAACCTCTCGTCACTAGTTCCTGTCAATCACGCCCCGGCAGCCCGAGGACCCGGCCTTATTAGTCAGGGTGTAGAGGGAGGGGCCGGGGCAGCCTCTGTCTGCGGGCAGGGTCGGAGAGAGCACCAGGAATGTTCCTCCCTGTGCTGGAAGCCGGGTATAGAAAGTCACAGTTTAATTGACCCGGAGGTTCAGTCTTTTAAGTATGTCCTGTAAGGTACAATCGGGTGGTGGGAAACTGACATGAAATGAGAAAGTGAATATGGGATCTCATATCTAAGATGTGACACTCTTTCATTTCATGCGCTGAGAGACTAAAGTGCTGCGCGGAGGCTTAATGCTCCTGCACTTTGTAATAAAATGGAAGGTAAACCTCAGATAAGAAGCCTCTCATCCTCAGTTTATTGATAGTGTCTGAGGCCCCCAGTGCAGGAAATCACATTCAGTCAGCGCTCTTTGATGCCTTTTGAGACTGACACTTCCTCAGGGTGGAACCACTGGTTGTGACCCCACCCTGGGACTCCACGGCCTGGACACTGTTCCTCTGCCGTAGCCTCTGGCCTCTAATGCGGAAGTTTCTCTCTGTGCTGTCCCTCCTGTTACAATCTGCCTGCCCCACCTCAGATAACATATGCACAACTCTCCAAAACCACCGCTCCCGTCTCCTCCTTGTCTCAGTCTGTCTCTGTGCTGGGCTAAAAGCCGGCTATGGGCCGCTGAGTACGAGCGGAACAATAGTGGCCTTTCAGGCAGTCTGTGCCGGGCGCTGGGAGAGGGCTGCAGTCCTGAGACCCAGTCAATATTTGGACGTGGTTGCCTTTTTGTGTCCGTTTTTAATCCGAGCGGAACCGAGCGGCAGGGAGCCGGGGGAAAAGGCTGAGAGGGGAAAGCGAGGGTAAACAGTGGGAACAATGCAAACGGGGGGGGAAACTCACAATGCCACTGGGAAACTATCACAACATCAGCTCGCCACCAAGTGAAAAATGGAGCATTGTTTCTTTAAGTGGAGATTAAAAAGAGAGCAGTGTAAGAAAAGCAAATAGCGGAGGTTATTCTGCTATGAGAAGAAATATGCACAAGTGTCAAGTCATGGAGCTTTCTGAGGTATTACCTCAGCCAAAAATAATCAAGCATGTCCAGAAATTGAGAGGGAAAAGATCATTTGGATCATCAGAGAGAGTCAATCGCCACATTTAGACCAAACATGAAAAGATTGTTTGATTGCCTTATGGAGAAATATGTTGCATCTGCTGGGGAAAGCTTTGGATGGGCATTATCAGGGATTAAAGGAAACCCCTGGGGTGACAGTGCTCTCCCTGAATACTGGAATCCCTCTCTCCCCAGCTGTCAGGTCGTTAGTCCCACCCAATGAGCTTCTTTGATGACGAGGGGTATCAGTTTCCATGGCGTCTGAGACACAAACAGTTTGGGAGATTAGGGACGGAACTCGGCCCTGATTCTCCGTTGATCCCACCTATCAGCAACAAATAAACACCTTGGGCCACGACAACGCCGGCGTGCAGACCATATGGACCCGGGCGGGTTTTAATGAAGCAGCTAAATAGCTGGTGAGCGGGGAATTCACTAATAGCCCCTTGTCAGAGCAGCAGTAAATACCCCACTCATACACTTTATTCCATCATTTGGTTACCGACACAGACGGCGGAGCTGACAAGGAACATCTGTGGCTCATTTTTCTTACATGAGCGTTTCCACCACCAAACGCTGCAGCTTTTGTTTTCCAGGTTTTGATTTCTTGCCTTGATTGGAATGTTTTTGTCTTGGTGCCACTTTTCTTACAAAACCCGCTTAACACACGGTTTGTTAGTTGTGTCTAAGACTTTGTTAATGACTAATGAATCTGTTAATGAGGTTTACAGATCACACAAGGACATATTTTTTTTATTCTTCTAATACATGTAATCTGGACGTAGACTTACTTTATAAAGCGTTTATAAGTTCTAAATAATGGCTTTATGCTTAATAGATTATTAATCAGTTATTAGTGAGGAAAGTGCACATTCAAATCCATTTATTAATCTTTACAACTTCCTAATAAGTCACTTTATAAAGGTTTTAGAAGTTGCAACTAATGTTAAATGATTAACAGCAGTTGCAATGCTTCATAGTAGCTAATGGCACTACAAACTCTGATCTAAAAGGCCATTATTATTTATTAACCATTTTGCTAATTGCTAATTGTGCCTTTATAATATGACCAGAGCTAAATTATAAAAGCAGTCTCACATGATCCTTCATTATTCATTTATAATATCTGAAAACTATCTGTATCTACAACTAAGTTTGTATTTTGCTACATACACACAACTTTCTCTCCGTCTAATAAGCCAACAGATGTGAAATTATAAATGTTAGCAAGTCATTAATAAAGGCTTCTTCCACTACAATAATCCATCATGTCTGCAGTTGTGAATGTTAATAAGTTGTTAATATAAATGGGTTTTGGTCTGCAGCCGTGCAAGAAAGTAGGAGGTCAGACTGTTTCTCACAACCTGGCAACCCAGAAGTTCATCTGACAAACGGCTTCTTACAGAGCTATTATTAAATGATTTATTAACATCAGTAAAGTCATTAGTTACAACTTATAAACCCTGTATATTATCTGCGTTATCAGAAAGTGGAACCACGTACTTAGGACTGATAAACTCGTCTATGTGTTGTGAAACAGGGAGTTGTAGTACGAACAACGAGCTACACATTATCCTTCATCCCTCCTCTGTGAGAACATCTAACAGGAGTAAGACACAACTGTGTTTTGCCAAATACTCTTTACAGATTTGTGAATTTCCTACATTTATTATAACTAAATCTACAGCAGGAGTTTTCCCAGGCTTTCCAACCCTGCATAGGAACTATGTGCACAGCGTCCGCACGCCCACACACAAATGGACTGTTGCTGAGACCGAACAATGCAAAAGATTTTACTGCGGCCTCCACACCAAGTGATAAATAACAAAATAGCACAATTATCTGAAGCTGTTTCAGTTCTTTTTTTGGGGGGATTTGGCATAAAAAAACAGCTAGGAGTCATAACATCAATTATGTCTCAGCAGTTTTTTCCCTAACAAGGCTCCGATACTGGAGTTTTATTTAATTTCATTAAGTAACTTTTACGAGCACAGTAACTCGTTGTCGGCTCAGAGCTTTTTAAACTCCAGGCAAGACTGAACCATCCTCAGGGCTGTAAATCCCTCCACCGCTCCCAGTCCTGCTCATCTGAGCCTAATCAGCACCGAGCATCAGAGCACGAAGATGCTGCCCTGAGATGAAAGCACAGCAAACATAAACGCATGTTTATCTAAATTACAAAAAGGCTCCTCTCTGCCCCTTTGAAACAATAGCAAAAACATGAAAATGTCATCGCATTTCCATTTTTCACGATTCACTTCCCATTTCAATTCCGGAGCTCCTGTAGGGGATTTCATGAATGGCTGAGTGTGGACTGCTGCTCTGGATACTATTTTTCCCCACTTTGGTCGGATGTACAGCGCTGACGGCAGAAGAGGGGGGTAAGAAAGCTCATCTGGAAGTTGGGACTGTACCGCAGCAGGTTCCCAGGGCTCCAATACTGAGTATGGTTACATTAAACAGCAGGGACCCAGGGCCCGCAGGCTTCTATGGAATACTGTTAGGTTCTGCTCTGGGTCAGGGGGCCCCCAGGCTTTGAGCACGTCCCTCCCTTACATTATACAGCCCAGGTCAGGTTTAGATTAAAGTCACGAATGAGAAAAGGAGACAGTCATTTAGAGTTACTCATTTATTTAGCCTCCTTTCTGCCAAGACAAAGCCCAGGCGGGGTGCCGTGCCGGGGCCGTCACCGGGCCCCATGGCCGGCGGTACTGCCCCGGTTTTGACCCTGACAACGGTCCCCTCTGTGCTGCTTAACCCGCGACTCGCCTGGTTACTACCGAGTGTGTGACCTCAGCATGTGTGGATCTCTCACAAGACCGAGCACCACGCTGCGTCTTGGCCGCTGCTGAAATACCCCTGTGTACCCCCTTATTGTCTGCCCCAGCGTGGGCCGGGGGGTGGGGGGGAGTGGGGGGTGGGGTGGGGGGGCAGAGAGGGTGGAGGGGGACACTTGGATGGGGGAGCATGGCAACCGAGAAACCCGACTTGGGAACTGGGAACTGCTTGAAGGCCAAAAAGCAAAAAAACAAAAACAAAAAAAAACAACCTGCAGCCTTTGAGTGGGACAGAAAGCTGTTATCAGACTCAGATATCTGTCGGTTAGCAGAGCAGGAACTCCATCAGCCTTTCATGTCACCACCACAGCATTTGCATTTGTATCATTCACATCCTGTCAGGTCAAACTCTCCTACAGCAAGCTCTGCACACGTATGCCTCAGGGTCATTGCTATACCGCCACACGTCAGCAGCCTTGTTGTGTGTTTAGACTCTGAAGCCCAACAAACCAGTTTCTTGTCCCTGAGCAAACAGTGATATGAATTTCTTTTTTTTTTTTTGACTCACGCCGAAACTGTAGCCCGATAATACCAGTGAGCGAACTTAATGCAGTCCAATTGAAACAAAGTGACACACACTCATTATCTCATATGTGCTCAAGCACCAAGAGTGAGGCTCTGAGTCACTCAGGGAGGTGCCCTGACAGACACAGGAGGTAGCTTAGGGGGAGAAGTGTCACTTTAGTATCCACACCAGAAGAATCTGGGCTCATTCCCAAGAGTTTCTGGGAGAAAAGTTGTGATAATTAGAACCAGGAAGCAACCCGAAGTTTTTACGTGCAGGTTTCCACTCAAACCAACACAACAAAACACACTTTATCAGCAAATTAAATGCAAGTCAGTATGTCACTGAGATGCTCATAATAATAATAAACAACCTAAACTCGACACAACTTGGCACGAAATATCTCCAAACTCCCACTGGAGGAGTCTCCATTTGGCACAAGAACTACTCTGTCAATTCTAATCGATGGCAGCAGACTGGGAGCGACTCAGCTGTATTTGAACCCAGCATGGCTCGCGCTCAGCGGAGTACATTTCTCCCAGCAGCTCGTAACTACACTACATGTATTTCCCTTTCAACCTGGATGTGGAGCAAATACTGACCATGAATGCGTAATAGCGCGTAATGGTGCGTAATAGCGGAGAGCCCCGTGTGAAAACGTCTGGTTGTTCCACTGTCAAGCGTGATTTACGACGCGCAGTTGATTGTTGATAGAGAGATTATTAAACTGTAACCATCACGACAATTCATCAGTGAGAGAAACATGTAACAGGCTGTAGTCGAGAGTAAACCAAGTGACAAACAGTCAATTTGTCAATCTTGTGTGAGC
Source organism: Seriola dumerili (assembly GCF_002260705.1). Classification (NCBI taxonomy): domain Eukaryota; kingdom Metazoa; phylum Chordata; class Actinopteri; order Carangiformes; family Carangidae; genus Seriola; species Seriola dumerili. The sequence goes on from NW_019174336.1 coordinate 4,355,851, forward strand.
TGGAGAGAAGCTCATGATGGTGGCGATCCAAAGAAAATGTAACTACATGATGTGCATTGTTACAAATTGATGTAAAACAGGTTGATTCTTAAACTCTACATATATAAAGTGCAGTTTAGTTTTGCTTTTTATAAGTGGAACACTTTGATTTTTAGCTCTTGCAATGCTGCAAACTGAGCTGGGAGTGTTCAGGTTACACCCAGACACCCCGAGCTACTGCAACCCGCTTAGACTGCACCTTCAACCGGGCAGCGTCAAGGGTGAAGTCCGCCGCCTTCAGCGGGCGGAGGGAGCGAGCGCCTGTGTGCCGGTGCGTCCCTGTGAGAAGAGCAGGCGGACGGGGTTACTTACTTGGGGTTGGTCCGGTTCCAGTAGACGGCGTAGCGGTCGGACACCACCTTGGAAGCCGGGTCCTGGCCGTACACACACATCCCAATGATGAGGATGAGGAAGAGGATCATTTCCACCTGCGGCATATTTGCTCTGGAACTCCGATGAAGCCAAATCGATTACAGTCCCTCCCGCTTCGGGTTTTAAAGGTTCTAATGGATGGTGGTGGTGAAATGCTGTGATGTGAGGGGATGAGAGTCCACTTAGTCCCGGCACAGATGTATCTCCTTCCTCACTGTTTATAATTAAAAAAAAAACAACAACTAAATTCTCTTCTTTTAAAACAGCGTTTTCTTGCTCAACCCGCGTTTTCACACTCAGATCGTTCACTCTTCACCCGCTTTAATAGAGACAGTTCTTCTGAAACTAGTGAACAGACAGTGAAAATCCACAATTATTCTGCCTGCACCACGAACAGTCTCCCTCCGGCTCAACTCTGCTCCGCGCAGCGAACAGTTTCTCCAACTCGCAACTGAATTTCCCAGAAGAGGAGGCAGAGAAATCGGAGAATAAATGTTCCACAACACAGAGATGAAGAGAGCAGAGAAACAGTCCCCGCGCGCTCGGGCTCTCTGCTCCTGATCAGTGTGGATCACCGAGGAGCCGAAAAGAAGAAGAGTCAAACCCGCAGCTTCGGCTCCGTCTGAACCCGCTGCTGCCCTGCCGAATAACAACGCACGCACTTGATCAAACCTCTCCGCAGCGCGTACACGCACACGACGTCCAGGTTAAATGACGAGCGGCTCCGCCACATAACCGAGAGCGCACGAGAAGCGGTGTTACCAATCTGGAAGAACCAAACCAAGTCAGCAGCGCTGTGGCTCCTGCGGCCATGCTCTCCCGGACCCCCCCCCCTCCTCCCCTCCTCCAACTCCTCCACCCCCCAATCCCTCTCTCTCCCCCTCTTTCTCTCTCTCTCTCCTCCCTCCTACTGTGCCAGCCGGGGCACACTGTAAAAAGTGTTCGTCTTTGCGCTTGAGGCGTTCAGTCTCAAAAACTGTTGAATCACGTGCAGCTCGTTTTCTCAAATGAAGAAAACTGATGAATGGATTCACCAGCTCCGCTTTAGATCCGGTTTATGGTAAATTCATTTCACATGTGTCAGAAAATCACCTCAAAGCGGATCAGTCCGCTTCGGAAAAGACAATCAAATGTCTCCAATTAAGGCAGGAAACGTCGGATTTGTTGAGTGCACGGTGAGTGATGTCACTCTCAACTTTCTCCGGACGGGATTTTTTAGCGCAGCCGCTGCGCCGCTGTTTGTTGTGACCGCGGATATTTCTTGCAGTGTACAGTTTCACGGTTGCGCACAGTCTCATTGGCTTGGATTTTGAATGACGGGCGTCTCGCTTACAAAAACAACATCCCTCCTCCTGGGGGGTATCTGTGCTTCCCAGGGCCGGCAGACAGATCCCAGATCATTTCATAAACATGCTGCAAAACAAGTCCCCTCCCCTTTTCACTGTCTCAACATTATTTCAGTAAAAAATCTGTCCGAGTTTGACTTTCTCACGTTTGTCCTTTAAAGTTGCTTTGCTTCAACTGCGCCATAACCAAAGTTGAGCTGTTTCCAATGCTTTTAGTTTTATGACTTTATTGTCAGCAGTTTCATTAGTCTCCCATTGTTCTCTCGTGCGTCAAACAAGCTTCAACTGGTTTCAATACAGTGTACGTGCACGACTGCCCTGAGAACCAGCGTGTATGATAAGTATCTCAGCTGGCAGAGTTTTCACTTGTTTTGGGGAATACATTATTCCCATGCATGACTCAAAAACAGCCGCACATCTCTACTGTCAGCACATTTTATTCTCAGCATCTTTATTGGCCACACGTTCATCTAGCAGACATTATAAAACTTCAAGTCTCCCGCAGGTTTTCAGGGCTGTGGATCTGCAGTGAGCTGTGCAGCTGCTTGGGTTCATGACTCACTGCGCCACGTAGTGGTGGTGATGGGAAAACCACCACGAGTTGCCTGATGCTCCATGGATTCAATACTGTGCTCATTAAAGAGGAGGCAGTTTTAACTGTTCATCTCCTGGTTGGTAAAGAAAAATTGGATTATAAAGTATTTAGACTGCATGAATATCACCAGGAGGAGAGCAGAGTCCATTAGTGAGTGAGTGCAGAGACACATGAGCTCAGACTAATCCTCCTCATAACAACAGTACCACCGAGGAAGCTGGTCTGGGCTTAACAGGAGGATTGTAAACTTTATTGAGACACTGAACAGTCTCCTCAAACGGAGGCTCCTGTTCACAAACAGCCTGATTTATTCCACCCGAACAGGCTCCATGAACTCCATCTAGCCCGGTTCAGAGTTCCCCCTCCATCTGTTTGGCCCCGTGGTACCCCCAGTGTGTACACTTACTTTAAAGCTGTTGGGCCTCTCAGAGCACAAAATGAAATAGCTTTTATAAACGCGACAGTTAAAGGGACGAGTAGGAATACTTTCTTTTTTTTTTCATTTTACCGGGACACAAGCTCTGGGGTGAGCACCCGCAAAATGAAGTGAAATAGAAAGGCCATCGGGTTGATATCACATCAAGGGCTTTATACATATCACATCAAATGCTTTATTGGCTGTGACTGAGCGGCACAGTGGCCGAGAGCTCCACAGAGTGAGATAACTGCAGCAGGTTTGTATCCACCAAGGACCTTTATAGTTCAAATGCGCATGTTATCTCAACATATGTGCAGCTGTTGCACGTTCAGCTGCTAGATGTGTCACTAACTTTGCCTGTAGTTTGGTGCTGTGCAGAAAGTAGTGAGTTCATTATAGCTGAATTGAGTTGTCTACAATTACAGCTCACGAGTGTTTCATAAGGCCGAACCAGAAAATCAGGTTTTACTGTGAAAACATGAGCAAACTTTACCAGCAGTAAACAGTGTCATTAATCCAGATTAGAGCTGCTGAGATCAGGATACATCAAGTCTGGTTCATGACTTTCAAACAAAAGGCCTGGAACATGAAGCACAGATAAAAAATTTAAAAAAAAAACAAGCTATATGGACAAAACTGTGATGTTTACAGCCACAGAGCAGCACGACAAAACAACAGAAGTTCACAAAAACCCCTGTGAAGTGTTAGTGCATCCTGTAAACCAACAGTGAGCTCATGGTTTTGACACAAGTAGAGATAAAAAAATAAAAAAAACCCACTGGTCGCCTCTGTTTGCTCAGTGTGTCTGCAATCATCCCCCCGTCGGCTCAAGTCCTGCGCGAGGAGAGAGTTTTCTCACAGAACAGCTGCTCAAAATTAATGAAAGTGTGAATGCAGACGCAACGTGACATTAACCAGCTTTGACACATGAAATACAACCGCAGTCTAGTGATGTATTTTATAGCCAGAAAATAAGTAAGATAGTGTTGTTGGTTTTTTTTTAACTCGAGTGTATTAGGCTACTTTGTCAGCCTCCATATGACGGTTGTACTTCAGAGCGGCTGTTCACCCTTCATATTTGAAGTAATCCGATTTCTGGGTGCCTGTTTCTTTAAATGTATTAAAGTGACAGGTTTTAATTACGCAACAGAAAGGTAAAATAGGAACCTTTATGTAGGAACTTTGGGGAAAACACCCTCTTCAGTCTGACAGACTGACTGTAAGACTGGCTAATCCTGAGGTGAAGCTAAGCCTGAAAACAAACCTGACCAGTGCTAGGCTAGTCTGATAACTTAAATCAGGCTTATTTAATCCTCCTGTATGAAATAAAGTTTCCTCAAAATGAGCTTGAAGCTTTAGTGATGTAAGTCGCTTTGGATGAAAGCATCTGCCAAATGAAGTGAATGTAATGTAATACAAAGTAAAATAAGCCTGACTTACTGAAATAAACCTGCACAGGTAATCAGGTTTTATGAAACCCTTCTCTGTACTTTTAACTGTCCTTTGCATCTAAAAAAAAACACGTATATCAAACTCGACAGCACTGCATTCATCTTCCAGGGGTCTTTTTTTACAGTAAAAAAAAAAAAACCCACAAGCTGTTCGGGTGTCGAGGTGAGGTCACTGCATGTGTGCGTGGATGCACATCTCCGTATGTCCTGTAATTGCAGTATATAGGCTACAACCGTGCAGGTCTGAGTGTTTTTGCATTCTTTTGTGCATGTGTGTGTGTGTGTGTGTTTATGTGTGAACATCAGGCTGAACATCCACCTCACACAGGCAGACTAATCCATGAGCTATAATCACCTCATCTCAGCAGCTAAAGTGCCTGTCCTACTTCATTTATGCCTGATGTATGTCTGTGTCCCCCAAGACAATGGAGTCATTATGAATTAGGGTCAGTGGGGCTGCCAGCACAACACACAGCAGTGCATTCTAATGCTTCTCATGGCCTTTATGAGTCCACTGTAACGCTCGTGGAGGAGTGAGAGTCTATATGAAGTGTTTCACACACAGTTTTGCCACAGGACATGGAATCACTTGAAGCAGAAGAGCAGGTGAGGGCAGCAAGAAGAGCTGCAGATCGTTCTGATATAGTTTCCCTGTTGTGTATGAATGCAAGCTGTAATAAAGCAGCACCATCAAAGTGCCACTGAGTGTTTATGTTGCGACACAGGCATTACAACCCCTCAGTGCTCCTCTATTAGCAGCTGGTAAACACAGTGTAATGACGTTCGGCTCTGCAAAGAAAAATCCATTTTGATATTCTGATCTCTTTCTATGAACAAACTGTTTCTTTTTCTCAACAGTTAAGTTAAGTTGCCGTAACCACTTGAGATGTTTGTATTTTGTGGATTGATTTGAGTTTTGTCAAAATTTCACCAAAGATCTTTTAGGATTACTCACACCAGTGGCATGTGGGGACTTTTACAGGCAGGCAGCAGAGCCGAACAACCATCTCAATGTGCGATTCAGCTGTTTACACCAATGAGAAAAATGGACCAGACTACCTTTTTTTCTAAATCTGAATTTTTTTTTCCACTGAGTGGCCCAAAATGCAGTTGTTAGTAAATTTACCAAAAGTAACTGGAAGCTGATTTTTTTTTCCTTTAACTAGACAGTTTTTCCCAGTATACAGCTTATAGTTTACAGCTGTTAGACTTACCAGTCTAGAAGAAACGTTGCGAGTACCACATCAAACTTCATTCCTTTACTCGCCAAGAGCTGTCTCCAGCTGTGAAAAGCAACACTAATGTGTCACTCTTGTCTCTATCACTTGTTTTGTTCTACTGTTAACATGCTAACCAGCTAGCCACGGCCCGTCTCATCACTCCAATCTGCCCTGAAGATGAAGACGTTGTTATGGCTAAAAAAAACTGTCCAAAAGTAGTTTCTGATGCTCTGGATATAAAACAAAATCAGTGTCCAGGGGAAAGATTACAGTCCAAAACACCAAAGTGATCGACAGCGAGGACGTGCCTACCTTCTCGCCTGTGCACACCAAGCCAATTGGGAATGTCAGTTTCGGAAAGTAACAGAAATTGTCCTGAAAGATGGGGAGGGAGGGGTCATAGCATAGGCTATCTCACCCTGTCTCCTTAATATCCTTAATAAGACTTAATTTTCAACTAAAGGCTGATTCACATTTATTTTTTCTCTGTTTAAGGGAATCTAAAAGCACCTGGTTACGCTGGGGAAAGGGTAAGAGTTCAAAGTTAGCGTGACGTTTACTTTTTCAATATTTAACTCAAACCACCAACTTTCTCCGACCAAAGTGTCTTCATAGCTTAAACCAAATCACAAGCACATCAGCCCAGTCTCTGGCATTAGAGTCCAGCACTTTATACGCCCATCATCCAGAGTACATTAACACTGCCGAGGTTTGTTTTTTTTTTTCAGTGAAAATGATCTTTAACATCCAATTGGCTGATTTCACCAAAGCACTGTGTTGATTCATTATCACTTCCTTCCACTCTGAAACAAGACTAGGTCATATGGGTAGGTCTGCATGGCTGTGTCACTGCTACCGCTGTAAACAACTGACATCATTGTGTCGTATTTGCATTCTGCCTAGTATCAGCTGGTTTCAGTCTCTTATCTGTTTGTTTCTCTCCTCCTCTCTGTGCTTACATATACAGTATTTTAATACAGCCGAATTTCCAGTAAAGCTGTTTTCATTTCCGTGTTTTTCTGTTTCTGTTGTCAGACAATGGAACAAGTTTGAAATAGTGACTGAAACTCTGCCTACTACATGTTAACCAGCGGTAACTTTCAAGCTGCTGTTCTGCTGCTAAAACCCTGATTTTACCACAGCGACAGAAAAGCTTTCTTATTTTGTTTGTCACAAAGCAAACAGCCTCCATGTGGGTAACAAACTGCTGCTGCGCCTCTTTGCCATTCACTGAACAGAGTCGACACAGAGAGAGTTGTGCCTCTCACTTGCAGGGCAGTACTGGAAACTCTTTTCTAAGTAGCCATGGTTTGTCTAAAAAATTGCTGGATTTGTCGCTAGGGGCTTTTTTGAAAATAAGCCTCAAATTCGCAATTCGAACAACCCCCCAATAGAAACTTTTTGTGCCATTCATTTTGAAAGACCAATGGCGATTGAGGGATACTCCAACACTCGGCCGGCCGACCAATGTTGCAGTTTGATCATTAAACTCTATCAGTCAGTCAGTCAGTCAGTCATGGACGTTTACATTTATAGGGCTGGTCCAGCCAAAACAACATAAGTGAGCAGCATTCACATGTATTACATTATCAGTTTGCTGCCGTAATGAAGATTTTTGTATCTGCAATTATTTAACTATAACTGTAAAATATACTATACTATACTATACTATATTTATAAATCTAACATCACTGAAAGCTCATGGAGAGTGCTGGCTATGTAGCAGTTGTATTTATCCTATAAAAATATTATAGTTTTTCACACCATACCCTTTACAATGTGGCAGGTAGAAATCCCCATGAGACTGGGCTGGGCTGATATTTCAATTTTTCATTTTTTCATTTTTTCATTTTTTCATTTTTTCATTTTTTCATTTTTTCATTTAAAACCATCAAATCACAGCCTGCTCTGTTTCTTCTCTCTTGTTCTAAGCCCACAGTGTGTTCTGGTAACCTGCCCGAACTGCAGATTAATGCCTGGTAGTGGTTATGGTCACTTAACATTCAACAGGCCCTGCTCTGCTACTTTTCAAAAGGTTTTTGGGAAAAAAAAAAATAGTCAGAGCAGGCACTGCTATTGGAATAAACTGTGCATTAAACACCAACTGATGAGTCATGTACTTCCCTTTCCGTCTATCTATTGTTCTGACTGTCCATTTGACTTAGTTTTACTTCCTCTTTTCTTCATTTCCAACTGCTTGTAATGCTATCACCATCCCCTCATGGAAAAGTAAATGTTTATCTCTCCCCCAAGGGAGCGGTTTATTCCTCCATCTCTCTCTCTCTTCATCGCTCTGTCTAAAACTCCAGTGTGAACCTTCGCAGCTGGCCCTGGATACGGCCCTGCGCAGGATGTAGGTGTTGAGGTTAGAAGAAGAATAGCCTCTAAATAAAGGATTTTGGCTGAGGTGAAAAATATACAAATTAAAGTGAAATAGGAGTTGAGAGATACGGGGTGTGAGGAAGATGCACGATGACAGGCAAACTCAGATCCCGAAAGACGTGGGAGGTCCAAGTTATTCCTGTCGAATCTGCACTTGTAGGTCTGTGTGTGGCACCTGGTTGAACTCTTTTTGTATACATGACCTCTGCAAACACAAATACACAAGCTCACACAAAAGCCTGAGAGTGTGTGTAAGCTCACACAACGACAGGAGCCACACAAACACACACACACACACACACACACACACACACACACGCTTCACATGTTTTATGGAGAAAAAACTCCTCTCCATCCATGTTTTCACAGGGATGTTTCCCTGCATGTAGGTAAGTAACGTCTGTGACCCGTGGAGCCAGCCCTGCTTAAAGTCATTCAGACTGAGGGCTGCTGACACTGGAATGTTAGCTATGTTGGTGGGGGGGGGGGTTCACACCACATTTCTACATTTATACCAGTGGCGTGCATAGAGGGTGGTGGTGGGATGAAGCGCTCCCTATTTTGGAGCCTTTATATTCCATAGCACATGTCACTGTCTCTTGTCACACCAAATGGTGGCCCAAATGCCCTTCTGATTCACCACAGAGCACCTTTGCCCCCAAGTGCCCCTTTATTTGGCCCGAGCATCCATCCTTGTGATCGACAAAAGTGCCTTGAAATGCACCTGTGATCGACTCAAGTGCCATTCCGGTCAGCTCAAGCACAACTCCGGTCAACCAAAGTGCCCCATGGGGTGTCTAGTCATCATCTGGTCAGAGGTACCTCAGTTGACCCTCTTGTCATCCAAATTGCCCTTCTAGTGAGCCCAAAGTGCCTCTCTGGTGGACCAAAGTACCCTTGGGGCGGTTGTAGGGGGGCAAAGAATCCCTCCAGTCGACGCTGCCGCGCTGGTCTAACAACATGCACCTCTGATCAACCAAAGTGCTCATGTGGTTGAAAAAAGTGCCTCCAAATGCCCCTCTGGTCAACCACCAAACAATGTGCCCCGGTTGTCAACCTCAGCTCGATTAAAGTGCAAATGCTCTCTGGTCAACTCGAGTGACTCTCTGGTCAAGCAAATTGCCATTCTTGTGAGCCGAAGCTCCACTGTGGTGGAGTCAGGTCACCCCTCTGTCCAGCCCATGCACCCCTCTGGTTGATCAAAGTGCCCCGAGTGCCCCTGTGGTAGATCAATGTATACTTCTGATCGACTTAAGTGCCATGCCGGTCAACTAATGTGCCCCTTCTGTGCAAGTGTTCATGCTCCTGACCACCAAGTTGCCCTTATGATGAGTTTCAGTGCTCCTCTGCTCAACTAAGAGCCCCCAAGTGAACCTCTGGTTGACCAAGTCCCCCACCTCCAGTCAGACCAAGTACAGCTCTGGTCAGCCCAAGTTTGCCTTTTAGTCAGCCCAAGCTTCCCTCTGGTTAACCGTTTCCCCCAAAAACCCGGTAAGTGTATCTTAGTCATCCAAAGTGTCCCTGTGGCCCGGCCAAGTGCCCGTTCAATGAGCCGAAGTGCCCTTGTGGTTATGTCAAAGGCCTTTTGTGTGACAATGAGACAAAACCCGAGGCGGAAGAGGTGTCCCTTTATCACCCCTCTGCCGTCAGGCTACATCCACACTAATAAGTTTTAGTTTTAAAATCGTATCACGTTTGCTGCGTTACTACTTCAGAGTTTGCGGATATTTCCTGAATGCTGCTGGTCCTGTTTTCACTTGAAAACTCCAGGGTTGCGTTTTAATCTGGACGTGCAAAAACTGAGACTTTGGGAAACAATGATGCAGACACCCCATGGTTCCCTGATTCACCACATTTCTATCATCCGACCATTTTCGGGATGAAAACAATCTTTCCACTGCCATGACAACCTTACACTCATATTACTTTCATTAGCAGTTCCCCCTTGTCGTCAGTCAAAGCAAAGAAATCTCTAGTCTTACTTTTTGCTATTGCTGTTCATGGATCGTTTTTTTTTTTTGTTGAGCGGGGCAGATCCAGGATCAGATCTCTGCAGCCTCATTCAAAAACCTGGAAGAGACACAGCTGTGGGTGACCGCTTCAAACACTAAATAAGAGGGTGTCACCCGAATCACTGCCAAATCTGCCTCAGGGAGTCACACACTGTGGAGCTGAAGGTCCAGAGCTCATCTGCTCATTGATCGGCCCTTATTGCCCTTTCAATCAATCCACTCACTCCCATTCTCATAACACAATTTTGTCAGCCTGAAATTAGCTTATTTCTAAAACCGCAGGAGTCGAGATTAGATTTGGGGAGAGGAATAAAGACAGAATGATTTACATTAACTGAGTCATATTCTGTGCCAGCACCCAGGTCTTAGCCCCTCTTGAAAACCAGAAAAACATCCTGTACAGTGTTTGGGGACCTGTAAACAAAAGCAGAAATCAGCTTGGCAAGAAATGACCCTTTGAAGCAGCTCGTTGAGTTAATCTCTATCAAAGTGATTTATAATACATGCAGCACTCACACCTTTCAGTCTATCGAATGAAAAGGTCTGGATATTAGCGTAGCCAGCTTTTATTCATTAGCCTTTGATCTGAGGCACTTTAATCTGAAGTGGGTGCTTGATCATAACAGGACATGGGGGAGCTGTGAATCGGACTACTAGAGCAAAATCGCTCCAAGCGCAGTAAAATTGATCTGAAGCCAGTGATCGAAAGGACTCATGAGCTCATGTGTCTGTGGGATGAATGAGGCAGGGCTGGGGGGTGAAGGGGGCTTCCATTGGCAGGTCAAGATCTCAACCTGACAGGGTCCTGAAAGGGAGGAGGGGGGCGGCTGGGGCTATGGAAGGGCAGGAGGGAATACATTGTCTGGCTTCGCTTCCGACAGATATCTGATCCCCCTCCGGGAAGGCCTGTGTGAAAATGAAACAGACACTTTTCAATAAAGTTGGAGGCCTTTATCACAGGCTTTGAAAATAAATGTCTGGTGCTGCGGTCAGCTTGAGGAAGAGCCCCTGATATCAAAACAAAAACATAACATAAACTAGAACAATAATTTGAGGAGCGATTTCAGTATAGATCATGGAAAACACACAGTAACTCAAATAAACTACTATGTTATGGTGTGTTGATGTAAGTATATGATACTTTTAATATAAAGGAAATAAGATTTAAACATAACCAGGAGAGCCATCAAGAAACAAATTGATCTCCCCTACAAGACTTGCTCTAGGGCAGCAACCAACATTTATTTTCATTATCAGGTCATTTCATTGTTACTTTCCCCATTAACCATTTGCCCTATAAAAGATTAAATAAAGGAAATAGTTTTGGAAAAAATACCAGTCACGAAGCCCAAGCTGAGATATTCATACAGCTTGTTTGCTTTGAAGTTCCTCTTTAGACATGTTTAAAACTATGTGAAAAATACTCTGCCATGATTAATATTTTGTTTAACATGGTTTTCCTACATAAAAAATGAAAAAAAAAAAAAAAAAAAAAAAGGATAGACAGATAAGGCCTCGTGCCCTGCCCACCACCACTGCTTGTGCTAGGACGACAGGTGAAAGAGCAGAGAGCATCAAGATGGTTAGAGGAGGAAACATCAGAGAGACTCGGCCACATGTTTGAGCCTCAGTCAGACTCAGACCCAGACTCAGGTGAGGAGTCTGTTGAGACCGTTGGCGTAGTTAGCATCTTTTATTTCTTTGTGTTGTTTGTTAGCTTGTAACTGGCAGTGACTAATGCTAACTCTCCTCTCTGTACTAACAGGGTTTTGGGTTTATTTAGCCCCGCCCCCCCCCTTCTCCACAAGTTGACAGCATTGGTTGCTTAGGTGTGGGATGTATGAAACCCTGACTGTCTGAATCTGTTTTTATGATTATGATGATTATTGGTTCACTGCAGTTCAAGATGGAAACACTCAGTCGTGGTGTTGACTGCTCCTTTCCCTCGTGATTGGTCTTTTATTATATAAAAAATATATATGGATGTTAACAAGGTTACACATTTGATTTTCATTGGAGGGGTCTTTAACATTCAAAAACCCAATATTGAAATTTTGATGACTTTTGTCATTTTTGCTTAAAAATGACTTAAACTGTTGCCAACTACTTACCTGTCCAGCAAATAATTAAGGAATTGACTGATTGTTTCAGCTCACACCAAAACTTAAAACGAACTGGGACACCAACTGTAAAACAGGCCTTATCAGCCAGCAAAGGTCAACGACCTCACTAAGGATCTAATGGCTTAATGGAAGCAAATTCCTGCAGCCAGGTTCCAAAATGCGGAGGTTGTTATAGCACCATATGGGTTTCTTAGGCTGTCATATATGTGGGGGTAATTTAGTGTCTGCATGCTGTTGGCCATGTAGCGTGAAGTGCAGCCCTCAAGTAGTGATGACTGTTTCACCTGCAGTGAGGAGAAAACAGTGTCAGGAGCTGAAAGTGGAGCTGCAGAATCCCTGTCTACTTAATGATGATGGAGCCCAGTCTCATACATCACTATTAATGCTGAAGACTCACATGAAAAAGAAGCTGACCAATTAGGAACCAGCTGATCCTGAATAGCAGCTGGTAGTATCAGGAACACACCCTGCATGTTGCCTTAAGGAAAAATACACTGATTAAAAGAAATGCTTGTGTAATTCATATTTAACATACAGCTGATTAACCCTAATATGGATTGAAACACAATTTAATAAAAAACCACTGAGCGCCAAGTACGAGCTGTCGGCCCCACTCTTCCTCATTTGTATATCTGTGACTTTCAAAGTTTGGCTCGGCACCAAGAATTCCTGCACAGCTTCCTGCGAGCAAACTCAAATCATCACGAACCTGTCAAACAGCCAACGGGAACCAGCTGCCAGGTGTAGCAACGGTGGCAGCAATTGGTGGGACATGTGGTAACACCAGCATGTGGGCGACACAGATGATGCCACTCCAAAGATCACCTGAAAGCAGTCATCGGCGTTTACTGACATTTCTCTGCTCTGTGTAAAAATAAATAATCATCTGCGGCAGGTGGTACGTTGAGATAGAGCTTGTGCCCACACGTCATACAGAAACACAGCTCCGTGGTGTTCTGTGCATGAAATTGACAAATATGTGATATATGTTTCACATCTGATGGCGCCTAAAAGAGTTTTCAAATTAACATTATTGTTATCTTGTCATTGACTTTCAACTCAAGTTATCCCCTGGACTAAAGTTTTACATTTCATTTTAATTTTGTGCTTTTTCCAATGGAAGTTGTCTCTTTTTAACACAAAACTTTTGATATAACAGCATATTTAAACATCCCCTCGCTGAGCTAAATCTAAAATATATCTGCTCCATATTGGGGTGCGCATGCATAACTTGTAGATGTTATTACATCGCAGCTACTTCACAACTCTCTGCTTCTCCTAATTAGCAGACAGCCTGCGGAGAAGTGTGGGGCTGAGGTGACTCTGCATTGGCTGTGGCTGGTAATGATGGATCACAGGCGTCTGTGCCAGCCCAGCAGAGCGGAGCAGCCAGGACTCAGTGGAGAGAGAGCTGCAAAATGTCTGCATGTTAGCTACTGACGCTGCCTTGGAGTGAGTCAAGGAATCTGTTGCTGTCCGAATTCAAGAAATAATATAAGTTGTTATTGTTTCCAATGGAAATAAGTTTGATTTAAGAACTGCCTTCAGTCCGGTGATTAAAAGTCCTGTTATTATTTTAAGGTAGATGTCCATCTGTTGTTTGATTATAAAGCAGGTCTAGGTTCTATATTAATACTGTGAAAGTATCAAAGCCTCAGTCCACAGGGAAATGCACACAGCCTGTATTCAGACACTGAGCCTTAAAACCAGCTGTCAGGACTTCTGGAACTTTGTGATGTCACAACAAAACAGTCACTGCCCTCAGCCATGCCCCAAGCCCCGCCCACCAGGACCCACCATCCAACCTTGCAGGATTTGGTTTCTCTGAGTGTTTACCTGAAATCTGCTATATTTTTATTGGATCACTCAGAAAACAGTCAGCCAATCAGAAGAGAGGCTCAGAGCCTCCTCTCTTCTGATTGGCTCACCGACCTGTTGTTACTGGAGCTCCAGAGAGAAACCTGAGAGAGGAGATGTAAAACTACACTGAGATGGTTTTTGGTTCTTAGAGTCACAAATATATCTTCTCATGGATCAACACTTCAAATAAAACACAGGAGAAGTGTAACTCTCTGTGGGCTGTGTGCATCATTTCTCTGTGGACTGAGGCTTTGATACTTTCACAGTATGAATATAGAACCTAGACCTGCTTTATAATCAGAAAGGACATGGAAATCTCACTTCATGCAATATGGGACCTTTATGAATTATCGTTTTTCAAATGTCCCACAGAATCGAAGAAACCAAAGACATCTGGACACTGAACATCCTGTCAGACAGACTCTGGAGAGAGTCCATAGACCATTTGTACAACAGATCTGGTGACTGTACGTTGGTGTAGAATTTTCTGCCTCATCTTAGGATCTGTTTTGATCATTTGGCCCCCTCTGGATTTGGTAATTTTCTATTAGGCGCATACAATATAATATTACATCACATAGTCAGGCTCTAAGTGCAATAATTAGTGTCTGAGCACTAATAGCATAACTTTTCAATTATCTCCCACAATGGGTGAAACCAAGTATTGTAACATTTTCATTCCTTGTAGTATTTGAATGCCTGTAATCACCCTGTCATTCATGCCAAGCCGAATATAGTTTCTCAAGAAAAAATGTTCTCAGCAGGCAGAAACAGACTTTACCAGTGCACCGGTAGTCCCCTAGGAGCCCCAACAACCAATGGCCTCCAAAAGACATGTATATACTGATTTTTTTTTTTTTTTTTTCAAAGTTATGTTTCCAAATATCTCATGAAAACACACTTGTCCTGTTGATACAAATACGATTCCTGCTCACTGTAAACCTGTGAGCTTCCTGTAAAAGCAGACTGATGTGGCAGTTTACGGCAAAGGCTCTTGTAACAGTTTTCACAACAAAAATGAAACACATTTATCCAAGTGAGGCAGAGAAAAGACGCAGGGAGCAGGGAATCAAGAAGCAAATTGTTAAACTCCCAAAGGAAATGTTTTTTATTTGTTTGGGGGTTTTTTTTGTTTGTTTTTTTGAGTCTCTACAGTCGACTATGTTGGACAAAACAAAATAAATAGACATACAAAACAACTGCCTGTGAAAAGATGTGACACAGGTGGGTGTGATTGTGAAAGGAAATAAGCTCAGAAGAGAGGGACAATAGAAAGTAAGAAACCCCATGAGTAACTATTGTGCCTGCTTCAAGCCTCCAAAACATGTTTTGTTATTGCTGTTCACACTCTACAGACAACAATCACCTGATACTGAAGAAAAAGTGTGAGCTGATAATTATGATGTTTAAGTAGCTCCTTGTCAAGATAATAAACAGATTTATGGACACTAGAGATCATGACATCACTGGGTGATGTCTGTGAGGAGATAGTGTGACATTTGTGGTAAAGAGTGTAAATCAGGGGGGACCAACATTACTGCAAATCTTTGAATGTTAATGTATTTGTTCAGAGCACTTTATCTGTGTATGAAAAATGTATTCATATTTATGTACACCCCTAGAACACACACATTTAAGTTGCCATTATCATGTTACATCATTTTATAAGAATACTTTTTCCCCTTACAGTGTGGGGTATGGAACAAGCGGCGAACCTCCGAGGCTGAAAAATGAAGCCAACATGGGAGTGCCAAAAACTGCAGTTCCTCTGACGACCACTAGAGTCTGACTCCAACAATGAGTCGATCCCCATTGACTCCCATGTTAAAATGCCCGACTAGAACGCAGAAATAAACATGTTTACAGCCTGGTACAAAAACAGTTTTCATCTCTATAATTTCCTCCTCCATGAGAACTGTATGGGGTGAATTTTTATATAACTCATCCATTTAAATTTTATTAAGGCTTAAAGTTTTGCATAATTGCCCAGCTGTGGATCAGCCAGGAGTTAAGCAGAGTCAGGTACTGGCAAGATGGCGACAGTGGAGCAGCCCACTCTGAGCTTCAAAACATTTCTTCAGAAACCTATGGGTGACGTCACGGACGCTACATCAATCTTTATAGTCAATGTTATGGAAGCCCTGAGAAGCAAGTTTGTTTTGTTTTTTTTGTAATTTTCATGTTGGCCACAAGAGGCTGTGATTATTTTTTTCAATTGCCAAAGCCCTGAGAGACCAGTGAAATTTGTAATATCCAAGAAGCTAAAGTGCACCACTCGCAGTCTAAAAGCATTCATGTATCTTTTAGAGGTGATTTTTAATTTCTCCATGTACTCTAACATAAGGTACATATTTTATGTGTAAGCAAGTTATGTAACATACTGTTATGTTTTTCTGCTGGCTAGAAATGTATTCTAATCTGCAAATTTATTGCGTATTACAAAAACAAACACTTGCCTTGCAGGGCTTCCATGGTGGAGCAACAGAGGGGGAATAAAAATCTTATACATCCACAATAATTATCATGGCAGCTAATAAATCTGATAAATGATGGCGCTGATGTGATTGCATTAGGGAATTCATTGTGAGAAGCTGTGAGTATCCCTCCCAGGCTTGGTGGTGATTCAGGCTTCAGCAGAAAAATTATCTTTAGGTTTCAACGCTCCCCCTCAAGCTCCAGATGACAAGGTGCAACCATTTTTATTTATTTTCCTGTATTTTCAGAGATTTTTTTAACACTTTACAAAGCTAAATAAAGACTTTATTTTCATGTATTGCTCAAGAGAGGTCATGCAAACCAAAGGAGAGAAAGCCCCTGGCAGCAAATCATAGACTTTTTCAGCTTTTGCTCAAGGACACTTCAACAGTGAGTGACACATTGATTGCTATAAAGATGAAATGTGTGATTTCTAAGTCACAGGATGCCCTCAGTAGGTATCCGATCACCCTGCTGTCACAAACAGACACCTTGGTCTCATTCATGCTCTTTATTTCCCTGCACATAGACCCATCTCTCACAAGTCTCCTTGAAGACAGATTTAGCCTCCAAAGGTGATGTATTTGTTTAGTTAATCTACTTTACAATCCTGAAAGCCCTCGCTGGTGAATTGTCAGCAAGGATTACAGGGTAAATCTGTTAGGGGGCTGCTTGGAGTGAAAGCAGGGGTCACATTTTCTGAGAAAGAGGTGGTCTCTTCACTATAATCTTGGTGATTTTATCTTTCATGCTTTAACGGGACAATTACAATCAAGCACTCAGGAGATTTTCATCACCTCTTGGCTCCAGAAAGCAAATGAATCTCAAAAAAAAACATGGCCACAGATTAAAGAATAACAATTTTTCCTATTACCAGAGAAACCAAGATGTTGATACTGACATTTACCTGACAGCAGGAATCCACAAAGTGAGTAAATTCTTCTCAGTCCCTGGTTTGTGTCACACAATGAATTCATCTGAAGTGATTCATAAAAGGTTGAATGGGAGCAGCGGTGATAGCTCAAGGTAATTAGTCTTTCATTGACTGATGTGCCTGGTTATTGTAACCTTGTCATACACAAACAAAAGATCCTCATAATGTGCTGAACTGACCCGGGTTATATAGTGAGCAGAACTCAATCTATCCCGTGGACAAAGGAAGCTTGGCTGTGTGAAAACATCGGAGCAGCAACTTTCTGTGCTTCCAGAGTGAAAGCTCTTCCTATGGAGCGACGAGGACGAGGTCAAGGCGCGACCCGACAGCGATGATGATGATTAAACTGACAGAATGAGCTTCTTGAGGAAACAGACGAGCAAATTAGTTCTTTCCTGGTTCCTCCAGTTGAAATTCTCATTAACTACACCTTCAAATGCATTATTGTCTTCATGCATAGGCTGTGACACCTTCTTTATCTGTTAGTAACTGGGGGACTCAACAGGTTCACCATTACCCCCTCTATTATGGTGTAAGATGCTGTAGTAGGGCTGCATGACTGTTCATCTTTCTATTGAATGTTCAAGCAGCTAAAGTGCAGGACTTTCATCCATACCACAAGTTAGTCAGTCCTATATCAAAACACTGTCAGGCAGATGTTTGCCATTACTCTCACAACTGGCCAACCATGTATAAAGCAAGTGTCATGGTTAAATAAATACAAAAGACATTATCAAATAGATAATAATATGAATGGTTTAAAATATACGAAAGAACATTTTGTGAAATGATTGAAAAATGTAATTTCACCACCAATTTCAGTCATTTTCATAGTAACAGTTAAATACAGTTTTTTTTGTTAGACACTTTTATTTACAATATCTCTTTTCAAAAGACGGTTTTTACTTGATTTCATAATTCCATGTTCATTCAAGTTTTATGTCCATGTTCCCTCTTATTATGACACACATTCAGCCCTGTGTTGTTGTGTAGTATTTAGGGCTGTGACACATTCTTATTTTGAATATTAAATCTTGTTTAGAATTTTTCTTTTTTTTTAATTGGTGATTTTAAATTTACCACAAAAAGTGACAAAAGCCCATCCCAAATATCTAGAACCCAAGATGACATCTTCACATGTCTTGTTTTGTCTGGTCAGCAACCCAAAACCCAAAGATATTCAATTTACAATGACATAAAGAGAGATAGTTGACTGGAACCAGGCGTTTCTGCTTAATGAATAATTTGAAAGATAAAATAACTGGTAAACTGACACTGTTTAATATATTATTGTGCACACTGGAGATAAGTGAGAAAAAATCAACCAATTTGGGTCATTACACACTGATGGATTAACTTCACCCAATACACATTAGTAGAAAACAAGACGAGTTGTTTAGACCCAGTATTAGTGTTAATTTCAATATCACTGTTTATCCACTGCTTATTTACCCACATATGCACATCCATTTGTACAACTAACGATAAATTGTTAGTTCCATTATTGTCCTTGCTATTTTCTGTGAAGACATTGTATTGCAGTGCAAACATGGAAAATGATGATACCAGTCATTTGTTCAAACACTTGAAACAACCTATGACAAGAAACATGTGAATAATGACCATGAACCAGGACGATGATCTTGAACCATAACTGAGTAGTTGTAGTATAAAACTTAACTTACCCAAACCCTTAACCAGAGAGGGGGGCTGAGCAGAGAAGGGTCATATTAACTGCTGGCGCACAGTCACATGGATCATTTCGGAAGGCATGCAACTGTGACTTTATGTGACTTTATGCAACTGTTAAGGAAGTAAACTTTAAAAGAAATCTTACTTGTACACAATAATACTTTGTCAGGTTTGTGGTGTTTATCTGAACATTCAAGAAAAATTCAAAAACACCCCAGCTGGATTTCACTGCATTTCATCTATCAGAATAATTATGTGGTTTTCTGCAAACATTAAGGACAGTTCTAAGCAATAGCTTGTCCTTGAGAGTCTATTACAGCAGTCAAACAATAAGCCCTGCTGTGCTAGCAGAGCCATTAGCTTTGTATTGCCTCCACCTCTTATTTCCACTTTATGAATATGGTTTGTATTTCATCTGCCAATTTGGTTGATGAATAAAAATACAATAAGCAGTTTCATTGTTTCTCTGCCTCTTGACAAACTGTGATGGAACTTGACTGCTCTGATCTCCATCAGGCTGCGTGATGGTACAAGGTTCTTTCTCTCATATTATGGCCTCATCATGATGTGTGTGTGTGTGTGTGTGTGTGTGTGTGTGGTTGTGGTCATGAATACATATATTCATTATTTTCTTATGATAATATGCCCATTACATTGTCTTGTAATTACATCTGATGGTAACACTGATACTGACATTATTCTTCACTTTCCCCTCTGGCAGGTCAAAGCGCTGTGTCAGCAGCAGTTCAACACCTGCTGGGGATTCAGTGCCTTGCTACGTGACACCTCAGCAGGGTGGATTCTGAAATACAGAGGCATTATTCAGTGTTGTGTATCATTGCTTAGATACAAAAAAAATGTTTCATTTGGTTCTGGACTGCATTTATTTCACTCTTTTATCCAGAGCACTTTCTGTAGCAGCAGCAGCAGCAGCAGCAGCAGCAGTGAAGCCGTGTGAGGGCTGTGTAGTGAAAGCGGCAGCAGCCTTCTTGTGTTCAGGCGCAGTGCTAAAAAAGCCGCCGCTGTGATGGGATTGATTCAAATCAAAATGTACCTACTGTACCAGATGTTTGCAAGATGGACGACTGAACAACACAACCGAAATGTTATGCAGTCTGTTATGCAGACACTTGTAGCAACAGCGGTTTATAGGTGGTTGTTGTAATATCAGTAGCAGAAGTATCGTTGGAGAAAGGATTTCACTTTAAATAAATACATTTGTAGGATGCATTTGAGTGTGATCTTGAATAATGTTCATTTGAATAATGAAATATTAATATCAATTCAATAAAACTGGCCATTAGGGGCCTTAAGCAGAATGTGGGTGATGGATGATATGATGAGCAGAGAAGCGGGACATCTCCCTGCGGCCTGAGGGTCCTTCTGGGCTACGTTGTCAACAGTCAACTTGACCGGTGATAATATAACAAGCAGGAAGGTAAGACCTCTTGCGTCACCTCACCTGTGCGTGACAACCTTCTAAACTGCTCCGGCTCACAGTGTGTGTCCACACCGTTGCTGCTGCTGCCAGCCCTATCTTTCTACATGGAGTTTGCCTTTGATAATGGCCACCAATAGTAATAATGATCTAATGTTGATGAGCGGTGGGAACGGTGATTTGACAGAGAAAGATCTTCACCTAATGCTTTATTAACATAGTATAAATATGGACACATGTAGCCTCCACTTTCTCCTGTAATAACATACGATTGTGAAAATGATTAATAAAATATTTATAATCGAACACATTTTTTCAGATTTGTTACTCGGTCACGAATTTTTGTGTTTCAAAATCTGTATAATTCACCTCCCAGATGAACATGTTGGCCAAATGCATAACTCGTCTGGTACCCGTTAAATCAACAAACTGGGTTAGTCTGCAACATCAGCGGTCTGATGGTTTGCGAGGGTGGCCTGGGATGGAGTCAAATTCCCAGCCTGAATCATTATTTCAGTCCGCCCCTGCCTGTGTAGGTGCCGACTGCGTGACGTGATGTGTTCCTTCTGTTCTGGCAGTCTGTAAGTAGGTCATTGATTTGTTGGCTGTCAGGTTAGATCACAGAGAGCACATGACTGACTTTTAATCATGTCACACTCCTGTGTTGGATGTCATTGTCTCATTTGAAAAGTCAGCTTGAGAATATTATTGAATAAATATGATTTCAGTAATTAACAATATTATATCTCTGTGCTTGTTTTGTGTGTGTGTGTGTGTGTGTGTGTGTGTGTGTGTGTGTGTGTGTGTGTGTGTGTCAGTTACTCCAACTAACTTCAAATAACTTTGATTGATTAGCCGCTACAAGTGGTGTCATGGTCGTTATGGCTGTCATTATTCTGTGGGTTATTTTGCTCATCATGAAGACAGGTCTTATTGAACATGATTGTGTCAGAGGCAGACGCCCAGAGAGGAGGAGGAGGAAAAACACTCACGCAAGAAAGTTGGCGTGCTGCTGAGCAGAGCGAAACTGCTTTTATCAAGGCTGTGACTGACAATAAATAATAATGATAATAATAACAACTCTCATCACTGAGGTTTTTTTTTTTTTTTTTGCATCTTTGCTTCTTCTCAACTCTCTGGTCTCGACTCAAACCAACATCAACAACTGTGAGCGCAGTTGTCGCCCACCATCCGGCTCAAGAGAAGCGACACCACAGGAGACAAGCTGGAGGAGACGAGGAGACGAGACCCACGTTCTTTCTGCAACATCTGTGGCACCCAGAGCCATCACAGGATCGGGGGTGCAGGACCCCGCTGCTAAGATGCTTTCCCGTGTTATGTTGTGGTTGCAGTGTAATTGCTGGCTGGATTATGGATTTTTTTTTTTTTTTTACAGAATGAAGCGCTACATGTATCAACAGCAGCAGAGTCACCAGGAGGTGGTTGGTGTGAAAGGTGGGTGTACAAGCACATGACCAGGGTTCACGTCATGTGATTATATTTAGGCAACAAATAAAAGAAAAATCTGAGAAATCATGAGCCCGGCTTCACATTTGCTAAAAGTTTGTCCAATGTTTCCGTGGAAACCTAGAGTCTGAATTATATCTCTGAGTATCCTCAGTCTTTGGGACTGTTCTTGGAGTCCTGTGCGTTTATGTCCTGAGACTTGTTGATGCTCGGCGTGTTGGTCAGTCTGTTGTGGTGTATCTTCTATTTCACGTAGTTTAGTCCAAGGAAAAATGAATCAATCATGTTTTCATGTTTCCCACATTTTAGTAAATCAGGCGCAGAGATCGGCGAGAGCCTGATCAGCTACGATATTAAAAGAGTCAGTTACATAGTCTTGCTCTGGTTTGGGGGCATCGTCATCTGGAACCATAACTCAGGAAGTAAAATGTTTCATGTGACCTTTATTCTCACTGGACTGAAAGGAAATTCAATTTGAAGTAAGGTGTGAAGCCCTGTGAGCACCCACTGCAACGTCTGTACACCCGGTGCGTGTCGCGGCCTGTTAGCAGCTGGAATAGCCACAAGGCTCAGAGTACATTAGGCTGAATCCCCTACAGGAAACAACAAATTATATATCTAGTGTCATGACAGTGGTGATACCACAACAAACACCAGTAGTGGTTATGGTAAAACCACTATTATTATTATTATAACTACAGTCCCAGTTAGTGGTATGTAAAAGTAGTGGGTTCATTACCAGTACTCTATATATACAGGGGTTTTAGTCAGTGTCCTGTGTGTTCGTGTTCAGGAATGAATGCCAGCATGTTTTCACAACCTGGCGTTAGCATGTCATCCCATTAGCTACAGCTTTAATTCAACAAAGACTTAAAAAAAAAAATAAAAAAATAAGCGACTGCTTCAGAGATGAGTCAACTAATCTGTTTCTGCCTGTCTGGCTCGACAGCACTCTGTGCAGCTTCTTATTTTGCCACCTTCTCTTCAAGCATTTTCCTGTGTAAGGGCGACAGATAAAAGAGGAGCAAATGAAAGATGATGATGATTAAAATAATACGCCTCTTATCACAGCAAAGAAAGTCTCCCCCTGCCCACTGAGGAGCCTGTTTCAGGCGGTCGATATTGCCTCTTTGTTAAAAATGAAAAGTATTGATCGGTTTTACCTCAAGCCGCTCAGCTGATTGAGCCTGAGAAAATGTGTATCAGCTGCCAACCCTCACAAGCAGGCCAAGGAATGATAAAGCAGACGAAACGCCTCGGAGTTCATCCGAGGGGACCGCATTTCCTGTCAATATGATTTCAGGGAGCGGAGCCGAGTCGCTCGTCCCGTCCAGTCCAGTAAGTCACACTGATAACGGCTTTATCTCTGAGACGCGCCTGTCCTCAGTCACACCTGGACATCCTCCAGGTTTCAGATAGACCTGCGTCGGGGCGATGTGTTCGGGAGGCCAGGCGTGACCTCTTGTTTACACTCGCACGCCTAACCGGAGCTGCTGAGGTGTCTAAATTGAAGCAAAGGCTGCTCACTCCCACAGTAATCAGTCTGGGAAACATCCGCCAGCTATCAGAGTCGGTCCAGACACCGGCTTGTCATTGAGCAAAAGGTAACGTGTTGACAGACTGAGGTTTGTGTTCACCAGGACTACAGTCCCATTCATAAACGGCTGCTCACAGCTGGATGATTAGATTAGTGTGAC
Source organism: Seriola dumerili (assembly GCF_002260705.1). Lineage (NCBI taxonomy): Eukaryota > Metazoa > Chordata > Actinopteri > Carangiformes > Carangidae > Seriola > Seriola dumerili. Next base: position 4,379,372 of record NW_019174336.1, read on the forward strand.
CTGTAATCGAATGACAGGGTCCGGTGACACACACACACACACACACACACGTAACACAAATAAACGCACCGGGTGATTCCTGCCCTCCGCTCGATATCACAACATCACATGCGCATACCAGCACACTCAAATATGTGGGATAAGCTGGAGCATGAACACAAACACAAACACACATCTCCTTGGTGAATACTTCCCATCACTGTGTCCATGTGCGTCTGCTCCGAGGTGAGATAATGAGAAAAGTGGCGGATGAGACAGAGAGGCGGAGATCACCTGCTCCATACTGATGAGGGACAGCACTACTTTCAATCTATTAGTGGGTGACAGGCTGGGGCTGAACAGACCAGGAGGTTTAACAGCCGATTCCTTTTTTTTTTTCCCCTCTGTTCTTGATTTGGATCAAAATTGGCTTCCACGAAAGAATAACTAAAATAAAACTCTAACCCTGATACACGACCATCATCATAGTATTTTATCAGTCAGACAAAGTACTCAGCTCCATTATTTGAGTCAAAGTTTAGATAGTCAAATATATAGTCAAATATTATTTTACTACAATAAAAAAAGAAGTTAAAAGTACTAGAGCACTTGCTTTTTATAATACTGGAGCATTAGTCAGTTGTTCCAGAGTATTTACAGAACCTATTGACTCTGGATCTACCAACTGAAAACACTGACCCCTTTGTAGAACCTGTAGAGTAAAAAGCTTGTAGAAGATGATACGAAGAAAATAGAAATGACCATAAAAACACAATTGAATCAAGAAAAGGAAAAAAAAAAGGACAGCCAACTACTACAAACTGTCGGTTTATCAGGAGTTTAAAAAACATTACATAGCTCGTCATGTTTTCTAAAGTTGGACGGTGAATTTTATAAAAGCATTGTTGAGGTTTGGTCGTGGTAAATCACAGCAAACATTTAAAATGATAGGAATTTTTCTTTAACTCTTACCTTAAACTTCTAACATGATCTTTAGATAAGGCCATTGTTAGGACACTGGCGAGTTCAAATAGAGCTGTTCAAACAGGCAGCAAGAACAACATAACTGACAATGGAGGAGTTGGCGGTGATTGAATTTTCTCCTCTGACGAATACAGCGTATGGTCTAACACATAAAAAAAGAAAAAATTAAGAAAATTAATTCCTCAAGAATGTTTGTATTGAAACGCATAAGTTCCCTTTTTTTTTCACCACAGCTATAGTGGGTCGTTGACATAGTGACTTGGTTAGACCAACAACAAATACATGTGAATGTTAACACAACATTTGCATTTATTAAATATTTATCAGTGACATATTCCTCTTACCACACGGGGACCTGCTGCCTCTGCCTCTCCCTCAGCTGTCTCATGGCCTGTGCCAGCATCTTCACTGACCACCCACTGGAATTGAGAGCTGACATGCTTCTCCCTCTGTCCCTTTCTCCCCTTCTGTTTGTCAGTGCACGTTAGCAGAACGAAACGGTACAGGGGAGCGAGTAGAGAATAGTTAATCGATCAATAGGCATACAAATAAAAGGTCAAAATGAGTTGACAAATATACCTGGGGCGACCCGCTCGTGTAAAGTCTATGTGTGGGAAACCCTGTATTATACATGAGTTACATTAGGTCGACAGATTACCAACTTTAAACTGAGCGTAGTGTGTCATTCCTCAGAGTTTGGACTCAGGTTTAAACCACCAAGAATGCAACTTCTCTACTCAAAGAGACTCACGACGGGAAGACGCTGCGTGGTCGCTACGTTGCCAAGGCGTGAGACATGCTCTGGACATGCCATGCAGCCAGCGTGTACCCGGCCTTATGGTCTGTGTTGCCTCTAATATGAGATTCCTCTGTTTGCCGGAATAAAGCAGCGGTTTGTAGCTATTTTACACCCACCTGAAGTCATCATTTTTCTGCCTTACAAGACACTGCGATATTGTCTGTAGACTATTGTCTGTCTTAGCCCTGGATCAAAACTAAATGAAAACAAGAAAAAAGGCTGAACAACAAACAGACAATAGAGAATAGGTGAAAAGATTTTACATAACAATAAAAGACAAAGAGAAAAAACAAAGTCCCCGACAGCAACTACACCAAAATATTTTTCGACAGCTGATGTTTAGAAAGAAGCTTTGCTGTAAAGGTGATCAGTAATACTACGTCCAGCCTGACGGGTTCAGAACAGAGGCCCAGCCATGCTTAGATAATATATACACAGCCACAGTAGTGGAAGGTGCTTACATGAAGAATGAACTGAGGCTCACGCAGCCCTGAAATAGAATCAGCCCATGCATATAAAGCATTGAGATTATTGCAATACATAGAATTAAACCAGCTTAAATAAAATGTAATACTTTCATTTACTTCTATTAGGTTATCTGTCAGGGAGTCGTGCTCTTTTGTGCCTTTTCTCAACACTGAGGGTTGTGAGCACCAGCACAACAAAAGAAAGAAAAGCTAGCGTTTTCAAAGAAAATATTCAAGCAAGTGGAGTCACCTAAGGTCACTACGTCTAAAACACTTGGAGATAAGGTCAGTGTGCAGTCACATCCTCCTCTGGCTGTTACCCACTGCCTGCCTGACCTCAGGCTAAGATTTCTAAGTTTGTTTTGTGTCTTTTTAGTCTTGGTAGTGTGAATCATTCAGAGGAGCTTGAGAGATTACTTCAAAGCCTGGTCCCACCTTCACCTGGACAATCACTACATGAAGTGAGCATCACAGATCCGCAATGATTAGTCACTTGATCGGTTAATCGTCAACCACTCTGATGATTGATTAATCACTTAAAGTGATAGTTCAGGTTATTTGATGTGAGGTACATATTATCTACAGTCAGTGTATTGCCTGCAGGAGATTGGGATCAGCACGCTGCCAGTTTGGAGAAGCAGCCGACACAGAAGCTGAGCATTGAGCTGCTGTGGACGGGGCCGTCTGCAAAAATGTATTTTCGCCATCTTAAAAAATGCCCACGGAAAAAAAAAAAAAGCTGGTAGCAGTTGTGGCAGTTTGACACTTTTCCTGTGTTTTCCTGTATTTGAAGTTTTGATATCCTTAAGGAGACATATTTGTGGTCTTAAGAATCAAAAACCCTCATCAAACCTCTCTCAGGCTTCTCTCTGCAGCTATAGCAACAACAGGTCAGTCGGCCTGTTTTCTGAGCGACCCTATAAAACTGTAGCAGATTTCAGGTAAACAGTGGTTGGATGGAAGGTGCAGGTGAGTGACCCGCAATTCGTTCGAATTAACTCGAATGCAACCCCACCGCCACCATCGCCACCACCCCTGTGGCGTATGCGCGCGCGCCCACTCCCGCAAGACAGCACAACACGTCATTATTTTCGTTACTTCTTACATTTTTAGCACCTGCCGACCACTTGTACCTTGCTCTCAATAAAGAGCTCCCACACCTTTGAACTAAATATTTAGCAAAATAAAACATGGAAGCGATAGTCAAGCCAAACAGGGCCAAGGAAAGGGCTGTTTCATTGCAAAATAAAGAGACAAAATATTCAAAATAAAGCGTTTACACTTCTACTGATATTCACTTTATTTCTGTGGGGTTTTTTTTCTTTACTGGCTCAAACATGTTTTTGCAGATGGCCCTGTCCACAGCAAGACTTCCCAATGTACACATAAACGTTTGCTTTAAGATAAACTGTTGTTTTTTTGTTTTTTTTCAGAAGGCTTGTTCTCACCCCATTTGTTTTAAAGTAGGTGTTTGCGACAGACACTTAAATGATGACAGAGCGAGCGCTAATGCATGCAGCACGATTAAGTAGGGAATACAGAAAGGAAGATGAAGCGAAGCAAATGACGGAGCACTGTTACTGCTGAGAAGGGATGAGGAATGAAAAGAGGGGCAGAGAGAGGTGAGAGGGAGTGAGAAGGGGTGAAGGGACGAGAGCAGGAGGGGAATGGATGTATAAAAAGGAGAAGGTTAAATGGTGAAAGAGGAGAAGCACCAGTGCTTTTTTTTTTTTTTTTTTTGTGAAATTTGAGCCAGAAAGTGGAGGAGAAATAAAGGCAGGGGGACAAAGACGTGTCAGGGTAAGAGGAGGACGAGGAATATGAGAATGAAAAGCAAGAGATAGATGGTAGAAGCAAAGTACCCAAGTAGGAGGAGGCGAGGGAGGGAAGAAAAGAAGGATGAGGAGGAGATGACTGACAAGGAGTAGGAGGAGCATCTGACTGGCACTGAGGCTCCAGGCTGTAGCGGCGGGCCCGGCTGTGGGTCATGGAGGCCACAGCTGAATCCACAGATCTTCCTCAGTCAGGAGGATGACCTCTCTGAATGAGGAGGTGATTTATCATTTAGGCCCATAAATCAGCGTGTCTGAACTCCCCTGCACACAGTTCACGCCCTGGACTGTTTACTCTGCCGCCCCAGCTATCCATTATGTGGCAACTGTCAGATTCAACAGCAGCAGATACACCGATGATACACTAGTCAGAGTCATCCTTGGCCTGGAGATAGACGCTCTGAGAGTTGACTATCAAAACACATATGCAAACACCAAAAGAGGATTTCTAGTTTTGGAATTGTGGGAAACCCCTGACATACTGACTGGTTTTTAGAGATCTTATCTCTTTAAGTTGCTGAGGACCATAAGCAACACTTCAAATAGGCCATTTGTATGTTTTCTGTACCGCTGAAAGTGTTTTTTTGCCGGGAGCGGGTGGTAGTGATTGCCGTTTGACAAGAGTTGCTTTGATGCTGAATTGGCGACACTTCTTCTAGACTTGTAAGTAAGCTGTGCTAACGTTAACGCTGGCTATAACAATAGCATCATTTTTGGCAGTGAAATATTACACAGCTTCACATAACAGACACAATTAAATCATTACAAGTTCAACCAGCTGTTTGGACATTGCATTAAAAGCTCAGTGGAGATCACCTGTGTGATATTATACACCTGTACGTGGAAGGTGCAGCAGCTGTTTGGTCGGGGAGTGCATTGTGAAGACACAACTGTCTCCTAAAAAGTACGTTTTGATTTTCCCGTCCATCTCCATGTGCCCAGAATTTGTAGAGAGGTGATCCAGGTGGATGGTGATCATACAAACCACAGACTGGGATAAGCCTCCTGTGGTAAACTGCAAAAACAAGTTAGCCAAGGGAAAGATTATGGTTTGGTTGAATTATGTAAATCAACAAAGACTAAGATCTTTCCCTAACCTTGCTTAAGTGCTTTGAGTGACTGAAACATAATAATTATGTTAATCATGCTATAGTTATAAAAAGTACTTAGTGTAAATGCATCCAAATGCACCCAGAATGCATCTGTCTCTCCAAGACGCACGCATACGAAAGCTTTGCAGGAAATAGCCTCTCACTGTCTGGTTTTCTTACTACAGCCACGGTCTGCCTCCTCAGTGATTACACATGTAGCCTGGAAAACAAAAATGGATTTTGATCCGATTTGTGATCTGGTCAAGAGAGACACATGATGTGTATGTTAAAATCTATGAAATCACATCTGGATTTTTTTTTTTTTTTTTTTTTTACAGACACTTGAAATAACAAGTGTAAATGGAGCCAGATTTCAAATGTAATGTTGCACATTAGCAGTACAATGCATACACATCATTTTTGGGCGACAGGGTTGGAACACAACATTATTTTTAAAGCATACTCAAAGCATCAGATGTCCCTAGGAGTACAGTTGGGACAATTATAAAAATGAAAAAAAAAGGACAGCATAAAGAAGTCACCTGTCTCCCAGTGGTTTACTTTTCAGCCTTTTCTCTGCTGAACAATAATAAATCTCCCAACCTGAATAAACATGTTGAACTGACTGTGTTCTGTGTTTGTACGCGTTTCCTTAAATACAGTAAATGACTGTGTTTTGCTGTATTTACATACAAGCGACAGAAGCAGAAATTAACCAAAACCACTGGAGGATTTCTCTTACTGTCCCTGCTGGTCTCCCACAGTGTTAGTTTAGATAAGATAACCTCACACACTTAAACTAATCAACCTTAATTATCTGAAAACGGGAGAATGTAAACAGTGACTTATCTCATGACTGAAGGGGGACTGGTTGGCTTTCATGTTGTGATTTTGTGTCCCTGCTGTCATCAGTAAACACCACTCACCTTTTACACAATAGGATAATAAAGATGTTGGAAATCACGTTTCACCCATCAATGGCTTCCCTTAAGGATTATGGAGGGATTAAGATACTCATTCAGTTCCATTCATCAGTTTACTGTATTTTTTTTTTTTTCAAAGGCTGCTGCTACACATCGAAATGTGACTGATGTGGCCCATGTTCAGAACCACATGTGAATATCAGCATGAAATATCTCAGTGGATAGATTCCCATCATCCTCAACTGTGCTTTGTGCTTAATGCTATTGCAGATGATAGCATGCTAACAAGCTAAACTAAGATGGTGAACAGGTAAACATTACCTGCTAAAAAACAGAATGTTAGCATTGTCCTTAGCCATGCTACATGCTAATTCTCTATACTGTATACTGTAGACGTACTGTAGCTAGTGCATTATTAATTGTATTATTGTGTTCTTCAATTTTCTGCATTACAAAGTAAATTTTTAAAAAATTGAAAGTTTTTAGATGTTAAGTTTTTACACAGTTGACCTAATAAGTTGGACAATATAATTTACAATTTCAGACACTGCACCTGACCATGAGGTAGCTCCAACCAGACAGTTGCACAGATTAGATATCACTTCCTCTTAGTGAAGCCTCTAAGGTGACGTTTCAGACTTTGAAATGAATCCACATGGCAAACACTGATACATAAAAAGGGTCATATTAGGTGTCATTTCACTTAGCAAGATTTGTCAACCCCCTTTACATTCATGTCCCTTTTCACCTTGTTTAGGAACAGATAATTATCATATTATCAATTATCAAAGTGCTTAAAGAACGACTGTCACATCCCTTTTTCAGCTTAAAGTCATGAAACTTAATATGAGTTGTCATTGGATCAGTGTGTGTGATTATCATTCATTTAGTTTAGCATTACAATGCCTTTAGGTTCTGTGGAAGTAACTGTAATGCATCCTTTTTTTGGTGGTAGGGGTAGAACATAGAGAAGTTACACAGATCTTATAATTCTGTCAAACTCGTTATCTATTTATTTCTAACATTTAATTATTATTATTACCATTGTTATCATTATTATTATTATTTTCCTTTTCGTCTTGCTATGCTGACCTGGTCAAACCTCTGGCACCAGATATTCCTGTGTTTGACCATGTGCAGTAGATTTCATGTGTCTGTTTGTTTTGCCCCCAGGCAGAGTAGGTATCTTACTCACCTTCTTTATCTAAACTAAGCTTGTCATGAGTTCAGTTTTTATAAGTTTATAAAAGTTATAAGTTTTTATATTCAGATGCTCTCAGGATCCCAGATGTGTCATTGTTACCAGTTACCAGGAGATGACCTTATTCACATACACTGACAGTAACTGTTTCTGCTGTTTTCACTAGAAGTGTGGCTCAACAGTGTCAGGCTGTGTAGATTTCACAAGGATGACCACACAGCATGTTCATACCTCACAGCTGTTAGATGATAAAATCTTTGACTCATGACATGTGTTACACCATAATAACAGCACGGTGTAAAACAGGATTTTTAATCTACACTACAGAGCAAACAGAGGATTGTTCCCACTTTTGTATCTGTAATTTCCCTCATAGCTGTGTGTGTGCTGTAAAATAACAAGAGGGCTTAAGGAGAGCTGACATCATTGTCACCCACTCAGACCACAAAGGAAGTAATAGACCCCATGTGACCTGCAGCGCCTCCTGGTGCCTGAATGTCAGCAGCACAGGGTGGTGAGAGTTCACAGGATAATCATCTGTAATCAAATCACCACGATGAGATACTTGGAATCCAGTTCATATCTGCACAGGCAGACAGTAGCCACATTCAGATGGAAAAAAATTGAATCATAACCATACGAGGTCTGGAACAGGACATGCGGGTGCGTTAAGCCACACACGCACTCCCTCACACATGTACACATGTAAATAAGTGCACAGACATGCATGAACAGAGTGCACTAGCTTTATAATGCAGCTTAATGAAAACCTACTTTACAGTTACAACTCTGATCAAGCTTTTGTACCCGAAGCCAATACCAGCCCATAGAGATTGTACCGCTCATTACACCCCTCAGTGCAAACCTGTTTGTGTGTAACTGGTTTTCCAATATGTGCAGGTTGCCACCACATAAAATCCATGAGAGAATTAGTTGGTTTGTGGGTGACATTTTATTTAACATCTGAAAACTTGGTTTGAACTCTGAAGTACTTCTCTATAACATTAAATATCCATGACTAAATAGGCAACAGTTAAAGTTGGATATAACACTCAAACCTCAGCTGATCTACTTAATCAGGGTTGCATGTGTGTGGTTTGATAACGTTTGATCAACCACCAACTGTCACCAGATTCTGATTCAAATATTGCTCGGTCCTGATTGGTGCAGGGAAGTCACCTTTTTACAGCCCCGCCCCCTTCAAAGCAGCGAGAAGAACACAGAGGGAAAAAAAGAAATACAGAAATCTGAAAATGTGAAATAACCAAAACCTTGGCAGAAATGAGTGTGTTCAAGGTGTGTCCTATCAGTAATGGTAAGAAGGTGATTGAGGAAATAAGCTTAAGGGCCTGAAAAGGTTTTTTTATAGTGAATTCCAGTTGTATTGCAAATCCCCGAAATTTATGAATTTAAAATATATATATATAATGAACTGATGATATGTGTAAAATTTTATAAATTAATAGAGCCTGACTGTACTAACTGTTTAACTTTGGTGTTGTTCTTGGTGCAGGAGGGAATCGTCAAAATGAATCATTTGGACATGATATCACTACAGGAAAGGTCAGAAGGTCACTAAAAGCCTCAGGACTCATCTGCTGCTGGGAAACATGACTGTCCACAACAAATCTAAAGGAAGCCTGTAGCTGTCAGGTGTTGGATGTATTTGGCCTGCAGCAAGAGAAAAAAGAAAATTCTACTTCATTTTTACCTCAAGGAGCCAAAAGCAGATTTGTTGTAGTGCTCCTTACTGCTGTTAATAATGAGCTAAATGAGCTTATCCTGCATCACGAGAGCTTGTGGTGCTAACTTCTCCCAGAGCACATGAGGAGCCCACATTCCACCGACCTGAGCTCTCCTCGGACGTCCAGACAGGGGTCCTCATTAGCAATGACCCCTCTGTTAATAGCTCTTAATTTCACATGAGCATGGCGACCTTTAGCACGCCAGGGTCAGAGGTTGTGATCCGGCTCTCGTTAGCTCCGTGAGAGGACACTGGTCACATTTTATATCCTGGTGATTGAACCCAAAGCTGTGGCTCATCCCCATTTCAAAAGAGCCTATTCTCCCTGTGAGTTTATCCAACCCTAACACGCTTTAAGCGAGAAGGAGCTAATGCCTTAAAGAAGATGACACACTGCAACTGGCAAAAAAGAAAATGCTAATGAATGCACATTTCCATCCATCACTGTCCTCCCCAGAGGATAAATCCTGATGAATTTTGTCATGTCCTGCTTTTCCTCTTGTGTCACCGTCAGGGTGATATCTGCCCTGACCTGTGGGACAGGCTTTGCCTTACAGCCCATGAAAGTTGCGCAATCAACAAGTCCATGAATGAATTCCACATCTCTTCAAAGTACTTTTTCTACGGTATACTCACTTCTGTGAATGTGCTTTTAAGTCAGTCTATCTTTTTGCTAGCTATTATTTTATGTTGTAATATTTTTTATTCTAAGTGTTACTTGGCTATTTCTATCTTGTGTTTTTTTTAAGAAGTTTACAACCTTGTTATGAATAAATAAAGTGTATTATTGTCATCATTTAATCTTGTGAGGTAGCTGGAAGCGAGAATACATGTACATCTAATACATCTGTGGTTTATCTGCCAATAAACCACAGTGGTTCGGACCAGTCAGCGTCCAGAGGGAGGAGCTACGGAGAAGAATCTTTTTTGGTGTCCGTACGTGCATTTTATGCACAAATTATCCTCACCAAAAGACCAAGAACTGTCTTTGGAGATGCTAACAACCTTTCAAAGCTCCGGCAGCTTGGTGTTTTGTTGTGTTTGTTTCTTCGGCACTGTCCTACTACGTAAGATGATAGATGGCTCCTCCAATCCCAGGCCAAGTATTTCTTTGAAAGCACCTGCCATCTCCCTTTCCCAGATGGTTCTGTGTATCAAACCATCTGGTGCGTCAGATTAATCATCATTAGTATTATCATCATTAGTATTATTATTATCATCATTATTATGGAAACAGATTTTTGAAGTTTTTTTTTTTTTTTTCAATATACGAACAAATCACATATGGCACAGAGAAAATAAAAATGTACTAACTTGGCTGACGGACTGAAAACTCTAACCCACCATAAATGACCACAGTCACGGAGGGATCAACCCTTTCACCCTGAGGTACATTTCATGAAGACTAATGAGCCTCAATCTGATCTGTGCTGCTGCACACGCCTGAGTTGTTGACTGTTAAGAAAATCCTGAGACGAGTATTCACTCTCAATGATGCTATTATTTGGGAAGCCAGTTGGGATTTTTCTACATGATGTCATCACAATGGCTCATGGGTGTAACGGCAGAATCTGCGAAGGTGGGGACCAGGCCAGACACAGCGCTTCACATCCAAATAGTACAAAGAATGTAAATGCAAAGATTGAGTTACTGAAAACAAGCAAGCAGCAGGGCACAGGGTTTTGTAAAATAAACCTTTCCTTGGAATTTATTAATGTTTCTGCTGTGATTTGATCAAATAAATGGCAGATTGAGTTCAGCAGGGAGAGAGAAGAAGAGAATGACGCCAGTCAAGTTGAGTCAAACTTGATTATAATGCACCTTTAACAGAGTGGCTTTGTCTTTTGAAAGCAAGACGAGAGAAGAGACAAGATTATAAAAAGCAAGACGGAAAGAAAATGCAATATAATATCACCACTGGAACTAAGTGCAGTACCCAATTCCTGCTGTTTAGTTACGTGTACTTGAATTAAACATTTATTGGATTTCCGTGCAGGCTCTGTTGCAGAGGTTTCAGTTTCCTTTATCTAGCACAGAACCTTTGTTCCTATGTTCAGCGTCTGTAGCCAACCCTCAACTTCTTTTCATCTTACTTTCCACATTTAACAGAGATTTCATAATTTCCACTAGATTAAACATGTGACTCTAGGTTGTTCTTTTTCTCCTTCTTAATACAGTATGTCTTATTAGGAAAATGTTAGAGTCAGAGAAAGGACAGAAAAGTGTAAAAACTCACGGGGAGAAGAAGAGAAAAGAAAAGAGTAAGTTTAACCTGTCATATTTTAATTGAAAGGGTCTCACAATAACAAAAAGCGTTCCTGTGTTTTTCCCCTCTTTCTATATTCATCCTGTCTTCTCCAAACTATATTGTCATCAAATGGGAAAAAAAGGAACCAAGTGAAAATGTTTCAATGTTCAGTTTGTGCTGAAACTGTGTTAAAGAGGTGTTGATTCAACAGCAGGATCATTCATCACATCAGACATACCTTACCTATTTAATACAATACAGTTCAACAGCAGCACAAATTGCAGCCTTGAAAATAATCACACAGTTGAATCAACACCTCTTTAACACCGTTTCAACAACAGCTGGACACAGAATCGCTCATGAAGCAAGCATTAGTTTTGGCTGGTTGTACCTGAGGAGCTAACAAGACTTGAAAAAATGGGAGATACTGTACATCAAACACGTCTGAATAAGTAATACCAACAAGAGGAAGAACTGGTCGTAACACTGTGGTTTGTAGCTCCTGCAGTGTCTGCTTGTAGTGAAGCATCTCTTAAAGATGACATGGTGAGAGTAAAGAAAATCTATTAACAATAAATCTGGAAATAGAAGGAGGGAAAACATTATGGAGGTTAATATTGTTATTTATACCCCTTTTTAGATATTTAAGGATAGAATTCAACGGGCTCTGGAAAGCTACACTTCCAAATAATAATAATGGAGAAGAAACAACTGCTATATTATGGGAAGCTGGGAAGGAACTTATGATTTACAGTTAACACATCCAATGACAGTTAAAGAAATCCCATTAGTTTATACAAAAAAAAGTGGGAATTAGAAGAGTTTAGGAAGCGATGGACACACAAATTAGTTTTATAAAATATAAAGTCCAATTTTATGCAAATAATTTAATTGGATGTTGAAAGAAGAAAAATCTCCCACATGGAACTCTTCTAACTGATGTAGCTCACACAGATACATTTTTTTATTAAACTGGGTTAAATGCTAGTAATGTTTCAAAGTATTTATTCAAAAGATGGTAGGTAGTAGCAGTTATGTTTGCCTTTGGCCAACCTTTTCCATTATAAATGTCAGTGTAAGAACTCCTGCTCACCAATAATCCTACCAGCTACATCCAGTAATTAAAATCAGTATGTATTCCAATTGTGAAACGGGGGAGCAGCAATATCATCCCTTTAGCACCTCTAAAACTCCGTAACAAAAGTGTCAACATTTCAATTCACCATTTTACATTGGGTTATGTGAAGGACTATTTCTTGGCTGGTTCCAGTTGCCAGGTAACCAGTGGAGACTTCAGGAAGTCACTGCAAGCCAAGAAATAGTATGGTAATATAATCAGACCAATGCTCTACGTGTCTTACAGTACATTCTCTAGTAATTGACAATTTTTTATGTATTCATTAGTGGAAAAATGCAAAGACAGCTGGGCGTTTGATAAAGAAAAACTGACGTGAAAATTTGAAATTGTTTTGAAGATGCTGAAATCAAAATAAATACATTCAAGATGGTCATGTTTACCCTGCAATGTTTGGGCTTGTGAGAAACTGTTTAGTGAAGGCAAATGAATAACAATATTACATCATCTTTTAAATAAGTACCATCTATGTCTAGACCAGTGGAGTGAATCATGCTGTTGACCGAAGTTGTTTTATAAGGCTGGATTTTTTTGTTTATTTACATGATTAGAAATGTCAGTGTGGTTTTCAGTGAGGTTTTCTTAACCCTGGAAAAGAACCAAATAGTTCTGGTTTAAATTAGTCTCTCTGCTGCTGATAAAATGGAAACAAAGCCTGAAGAGCAGACTGAGTGGAAGACCGGTGGGTAGATGAAATGCATACAAACACTAAAACAACATCACATGATCACCACAGGGCCCATCAACAAAGATGTCAACCACAGCAAACGTATTGAGCTGTCTAAAGACTAATGATAAACAAAGGCCACACACACACACACACACACACACACACACACACACACATATGATGTCATTTTTGAGGACATTACGTTTACTTGTGTTCATTCCCTGGAGATTTACCCTAACCCAAACATTAACCACTGACCCAAAAATCAGCTTATTCCAAATTGGGGAAATAGCTTAAGCCGTCCCCAGTTGACTGGTCTTTAGTCTGAAATGTGTCCCCAAATGTAGCCTATGACAGAAAGACACATACAGACAGTGAGCCATCATCAGACTGGGAATTGATGCTGACTGTGGATGTGTGTCTCAGCTGGTGGTGTGAAGAGAGACAACACACTGTTCAAAGACTGATAGAGAACATGGTTTTGCATACTCACAGCTGATATTAGCCGGCGCCTACTAACACCTCAGCACAGCAGGCAAATAACACCGCTAATGATTTTTGCAAATGCGAGTGGCAAAATCATTAAATATTGTGACAAATAATGTTTGTTCTATTTAATGTGTATGCATCAGATATTATCTCATTGTTATTTTTTTTAGGAATTGTTTTCGCTTCAAACTGTTTTCGGGATGAGAGAGATAATAGGATCAGATGATTTCTAATTAATGAGACTGCAATAGCAGTTGAATATATGAGACTGGTGATATCAAGCTGATATAAATGATTGATTTGTAACAGGTAAGAAATACACAGGCAAAGATTGCAAAGTGGAGAGTCGCCTTTTTCATGAAGAATCAGAGCTGCAAACACAGTTGCTGCTGCTATTGTCTAAAATCATCTATGCACTTCTTTTTCTCATTGATGTAAATCATAAAGCTTCTGTGTTTAAAACAAAATAACAGTTTACTGTCTTGCTAACATTAAGGCCTTAGAATTTGTCCTCCCAACACTTTGCCCTTGTCTCCTATAAATTATATTTATACACACTTAATTTCCAAAAGCAAATATGTTTGATGGAGACATGATGGTACCCACATGATATTTTCTATTAACATAATGAGGAAATGTTGTTAATTAATGTATTTGGTAAGTTGCAAAACTGAAAACGGACATTCTGATTTTATTTATATTTTGACAAATACAATATACAGCATTATCAAACTTTTTATGGTTATGCTTGGGTACTCACAGCAGTTATGGGAAAATCTTGGTTTACTAAAGAAAAGTAATTTGGAACACTGAATGTTTTTTTGGAATATTTAACTAAAACCACAATCTTTTCTCAACCTTAACCAAAGTGTTTTTGTTGCCTAACCACAAATACTGGCAGGGTCTGGTCCAGTCTCCAGTGGCAAAGTCCTGCCCTCACCATCCACTCCAACCACCTCCCTGCGACGTTATAACACAACATCCTGTCCTGTAATGCCGCCTCTCCCTTTTGGCTCTGTGACTACTGCAACTGCCCCCCCCCCTTTGTGTTTGTACCTTTTGTACTGAACAGTGAGGTGCAATAAATGTGCAACAATTCTGCTTTGAACAGGCTGTGTAAGAGGGGCTATAGCCGACAGAGGATTAGTTCTAAGAAATCTGGTGAACCTTTAATCTTTCCATCTAGCACCACGTCTCATCAAATTTAAAGGAGGCACCCAGTAATTCACCTGGTGGAGCATGTATCATGTGCTAAGGCTGGTTCCTTACAACGGTGGTCCAGGTTCGGGTCAGACCTGCAGCCCTTTGCTGCATGTCATTCCCTCTCTCACTGTCCCTTGAGTTTCCTGTCTATCTCTACTATCACTATTCAAATATAGCAGAAATACCAAGAACATTTTTTTTTTTTTTTTTAATTATCCAAGACCAGTTTTTAGGATTTAGTGCCATCTAGTGGTGAGGTTGCAGAAGGGTGTTGGAGAACCTAAGGTGGCTTTCAGGTAACGTAAAAATGCGACAGATACTCTCATTCTGAGCAAATGAACAAACAATGATTCTTAGTTTCAGGTGGTTATACACTAATGAAAACATAATTATGAATATTATATTCCATGTCTGCCAATAGATCCAGATAGATCTCAATCATGAACACTGCTAAAAAAAATAATATCAAAATCTGATTTCAAATTCTATTAAACTACATGATATTGATATATATTTTATCCTCAGTACCAACTACAGGATCCGTGCTCTCCAGAGGATAAACCCTTTTTATTTTGTGGTTCAAGTGTTATCGGGACAGGAATTACTTTGTGTCAATCAGCAACTGTGCATCCCAGCAGATCAACATGTTTGGTGTTCCACAAGGCTCTATCCTTGAGCCCTTTTACTTAGAATCTACACACTTCCATGAGACCAAATTATGCAAAACAAAAAAATCAATTATCAAATGCGATTTTATATGAAAATTTACTTACTATATTACCAAGCTATTACAGTCCGAGAGACAATCTCTGCCAGGTCACTGAGCAAATCAGTCACTGGATGTGCATGAATTTCTTTCAGCTAAACAGACCAATGTGAAATAATTGGATATATCCATTAATTCTTATTAATGAAGTAAAGCTCTCTTAATTTCCTTTGGGAGTGAAATGTGCGGCACAAATAAACTTACCTTGCCTTGATTTTAATGAGCCCATGACCTTTCTGCAGTGAAGCTATCTGTTAAAAGTATAAGAATAACAAAATCATTAACATGTTGCTACTATATATTTGTCTTATTTATATATGTATTTTTATTTTTCACTATATTTGAGCAAACTTAAATATACTTTTGATATCTTTATGTTTTATTTTGACTTTTTGTCAACTTTTATGCCATATGAGAAATGATATTTCCTTTGGCTGTGTTTTCTAATGGTTGAAATGACATTTAAGCCCTAACTTAACTTGACTTAATGATTATCAAACAAAAAACAAAGAATCAAAAACAATAATGATTATAATGGAAAAGAAGACATAAAGGCAACAGAGCCAAATGAGTAAATTATTTCCATCTCAGACCAATGACAACATTCATTTACCCACCATTGTGTTATAATGATTAAAATTACCCTGGCAACACAATAAAAACATTTTCTCTCCTCCTCGTCAGTATTTCCAATCATTATGCAAAATAATGTCAGTGTGGTCTTTAAAGGAAGTGGGAACATCATATGACTGATTACAGCTGTGCTGCAGGGAAATACTGAAGCACAAAAGCACATGAGCTCAGGAATTCTTTCACAAGTAGCTTGGGACTTACTGTGGGCACAAAACAACGCTGCAAATCTATGCTTCTCTGTGAGGTATTCAACATAGTTGTGGGTGAAACCATTTTATAAGTGGAAAAATGGTAATGACATTAGATAATTTCATTTGCCTCTACTTTAAATCAACTGATATTTAACTATGTGAAGGTAACATTGTGGAGGCTTTAGAAAGACGACAGACCAGGACACATATTTACCGTCTGCATGCAGACACAAGCACACACACAAATAGTCATGTCTCCATAACTTCAAAGGATATTACATTGACTTACATTCATTTCCTGGAGACTTACTCTGACCTTAACCTGAGCTACTACTTACCTAACCCTAACCTTA
Source organism: Seriola dumerili (assembly GCF_002260705.1). NCBI lineage: Eukaryota > Metazoa > Chordata > Actinopteri > Carangiformes > Carangidae > Seriola > Seriola dumerili. The sequence continues at coordinate 4,396,080 of NW_019174336.1, forward strand.
GAAAACATCTTCTTCCATGTGGAAGACAAGTCCAACATGAGTAATAGCCGCTAGACCACAGACACATATACACGCGTACACGCACACGCACACGCACACGCACACACACACACACACACACACACAGTCGTGTCTCCATGACTTGCATTGATTTGACTTGTTTAACTAGTCTTAGTCTAACTTTAACCATAACTAACTTAACAAACCCTAACCATTACCCTAACCTTAATCTTGAACCTTAAAACGCATCTTCTTCCATAACCAAGACAAGTCCAACATTAGCAATACCTGGACCACACACACACACAAACATACACACACACATATATACACACACACACACACACACACACACACACACACACACACACACACACACACACACGACTAATCAGACTTTATTGATCAACCTACTCTAAGTCAAAGTGAGGCTGCATTCATTTATTCAGCTCTGTGTGTGTCATGTCCAGTGTCAAGGTCATTGTAGTAAACCAAAAACAGAGGGCTAAAGTGGTTGTTCAAAATACAGTACAACGCAAAGTAGACGTGTGGAACAGTCAACATGACTAAAGTAAAACAACTGTAAAACTGACTTGGCCTTCTCTGATTACCTCTTTTTCTTATGGCCCCATCACTGGTAGCACAAGAGAGACGACACCCATATACTGTAACATTTGGAAAATAAGATGAGTGTGGGAGACTGCTGCAGAGGTTCATAGAGGATGTGAGGCTGCGAGAGCAACATGGGAAAGAACAGAGGTGTAACAGCTCTGGTTTGAGGATTAACATACTACTCAAAGTCAGAAATGCATAATGTAAATGGCTTAAAACCTATTCCACATGAATGAGTGAAGTAATAAATGGCCATAAAATAGTTTTGCCTGTATTGGATAGTTGACAGTAAAACTAGACTAACACTGGAATCTGTTATATTTATATATATATATATATATATATATAATATATCAGTGTATAAACATTTAATAAATGGTTTATAGGACACTTAACGTAGTTGTAAAGCAACTATAAGGACATTTCAAGCAATTATTTGTGTACTGTATTTGTCAACAATTATCTTCTACGAAGTCATATTTCATATAATTACAAATGCGTTTTACTATATGAGGATGAGGATATTTTACTGTTGAACAGTAGTTTTAAGTGCTCTCTGGTGGACAGACTGTTATAATGACCTAGGTTGGCATTTGTGTAGCCAGATATTTCTGAAGTTCATCAATATTATAGCTGATAAATCATCCTGGTGGATTCATTTCTCTAGCTCTAGTTAACAGTGGTTGTATCAAAGATCCCTGTCAGAGCTGAACCCAGAAACAGACACATAGGTGCTGAATTTCTTTTCTCTCTGGGAGACCCAAACCATATGAATCTATATAAAACCTACAAACTGCACAAAAGCCATCACATAACCAGGTCCATCAATTTATGAGTCAAAAAAGTCCACGTCTTCGCAAAATATGAGTTAACCAAATTAAATCAATCGCAAAGAAAATAATTTGTGCAATAAATCGAGACTGAGTGCCACATACACACACTTGGATTGATATATGTGAGGCTGTTTACACAGGCGACAAAGTGCGGCAATCAACCACTAACCACAGCTGCTCAGACACTGTAATACAGCTATACTTTATAGACTGACTCACCACAGGTGTCGAGTGCTGTTACAGACATCGTGCTCCCCTGATTACTGAGGCAATAATCACAAGTCTGGATGCTTACATCACCGTTCTCTGAATTTAATCTTCTCGACATTCTTGACATCTCAGTATCACATGTTAGAAATTAAAACTAAAAGTAAATTATTAGCAGGCATTAGCTTCCCTATGTGTCAGGACTGTAAATAAAACACAGGGAGTAGGAATAACAATAGCAGTGAGTGCATTTTACAGTCATTTATGTATTCACAGGTGTGTGTGCGTGTGTGTGTGTGTATGTGTGTGTTTTTTTACATGCGTGTCCTGACCTGTCATGTGTTCCTTCACCTGCCAGAGAAAAGCACCATCATCACAGTGTAACTTAATGATTTATTTTCTATGTGCATTTATAAATACACATGTGTACATTATGTATGAAAGCCTAATGAGCAAGGAGCTACAGGTACATTCCACTCCCCTCTGGCTGCAGGAGGGATGCTGTGTGCATACGTGTGTACCTGTGTGTACTTCACTGCAGGTCCGTGTGTGTGTGTGCGTGCACATGTGTAATGAATGACCTCCACCTCACGGCCGTCAGCATATTTTTCTCATTGATAATCCTGCTGTTTCTCCACAGATCCTTGTGTGCAGGTGCACAGGGATTTGGAGCAGGCTTTTGTTATGTGTGTTCCAGTGTTGCTCACATGCTTCGAGCCTGGGAGTTTCCTCAGGCCATATTACACGTAAACCAGGGAAGGTATGTGTTTACACCCCGTAAGCCCTGCAGTGCTCCCACCCACGTTCAGTATGACAGCTTCAGGAATGTAGGTTTTCAATTGCTTATTATTTATTTAAAGCTCAACTAAACAATATTTTTTATTAATAATGGATCAATCTTTGAAAGACGTTCCTCACAGTAACTCTGCTGAGCTTCTGCTGTCTCTTTTTAGCTCATAATTTTGTGTCTCTAAGGACACTGTACAGCTTAGTCTCAGCGCTCTCATCAACCTCATGTGCAACAGCAACAGGCAACTATTTTCAGTAAAATAGCTTGAGTATCACTCACTGGATTTCCATCCACCTGATTTTAGGTGTATTGTCAATTTTAGCATAAAAAAAGAAACAAATCTTGAAATACAACAAAAAAATTTACATTTGGCTGAGGAGGAAAATATTTGGGTTAAAGCAAAATGCGGCAAAGAGCAGCAGGAACAGATCCAGTGAAAAAATAATAACGTGCATGAAGCATGACAACACATAGCAGCAGATGAAAAATATCAGATGTGTGTGGAGTGAAGTGGAAACTTTCTCTAACTATTACGTCAAACAAACAGAATATTTCAATTTTTTCTACGTTGTTTTTTGAGGTTTGATCGGCACTCTTTTAATTACATCATCAGGTTGCGCCCTCTTCTTCTGTGATGGTTTAATGGCAGCTTACTGGAAAATTTGTCCTACCAACTGTTTCTCAACAAGCCAACGCTAATATTTGTATAACAGTGGATGGAGACATGTGTGAGACATCTGTTAAAGTTTGTGCTAAATTTGATGGAAACCCTGCTACTGACTACTGTCTATCAACCACGTACCAAGGCCATGGCTAACTGTGGACATGTCCTTGGTCTTGTTTTTGATTTTGGGGGTTTAAAAAGTTTGAGAACTATATTTTACTTTTTGCAAATACAAATACACACAATTTATACAATTTATATAATACATATTTATTTAATACTTCTTAAGGGAGATTCTTAGAATTAAACCCTTAAATTATTAAACATTTACTTACAAACTGCCTGGAGCTTGTTCCAGCCTTCAGGATCTGGTGGAGACCAAAACAGAGGTAAAAAGAGAGTTCTTGTCAGGAAGAGAAAAACAAATCAAAGCTAATTTTGCTGTAAGTCTTTTAGGCGTGCAAAGAGAAATTTGTTTTCCAACATTTTAAGGCAAAGGTTTGTCAGTTTATTTGACCCCTAATCACCAAAATAACAACAACAACAATGTGCGGCTTTAGATACAGCTTCTTCTTCCTGCCTTCTATATGCTGTGGTAACAGTTCACTATCAGGCACAATTTCCTCCACAGCTGCACATGTGCGGCACGCCTCCATACACAAACACACATGGATACTGTACAAATGTATATACTTAGATTAATATCCAAAGTCTCTGGTTGATAAACATATTCTTTTTTGCACCATGAGATCCTGTCCATCTTCCTTACGTGACATTATTATATTCTGTGAAGCACTATTAGGTTTCATGTCGTTGCCAATACAAACTCTTAAACAGTTATTTGTGGCTAAAGCACTTCTGACCATCACAATATCATGTTCCCTGAGGGAAAACAAAGAAAATTTGATCTTTCATTTTTGGCCTCTTTGTTGTATTATCAGGGGTTCTATTCATTTTTAGAGGCACTGACTGTTAAAACACACACTGTATACTGAAAGAGATATGTTGGTTATGGAATATTACTGTTGCCCCGTCCTGACTGCCTTTTCTTAAAACTCAGCATTTAGTTTACACTACTGGTCAAAAGGTTTAGAACACCCAAATGTTTCCTGTTTTTATTGAAATTTAAGTAGTTCAAGTCCAGTGCATAACCTTTAATGGTACAAAAGTAAGTGGCAAACTGCCCAATAGAAGAAGGAAAAAAAGTTTAGGTCACCCAAAACTGAAAAAGTTGTGAAACTTTTATAGAAAACAGGAATGAAGAAATTGGTTTACCTGCAGCTTTCCTGCAGTAATGGAAGTAAATGAAGCCTTGAAAGTTAATGCAATCAATTCCTTCAGGTTGTTGGTTACTTACAAACCCACTGTCTGAACAAAGGCAGCGTTGGAACAAGCTGTTACTACACTCTCTGATGCAGGGTTCATCCTACAACAACATAATGAGCCAAAACATCAGAAGAACTGGACGGTGGTTTCACATGATGAAGAGCAGCACAGTCTCCAGACTAAAACCACATGGAGATGGTTTGTGATTAACTGGACAGAAGGTGAAAGCAAAGCAAACTTAAAGTGCAACATATTTGTGGGAACTTCTGCAACAGTGTTGGGATGAACTTTCTGAACAACATCTGATGTAGAAAAAAGGTCATGGGTGTGTTCAGCTGCTGAATGAGTCAAATTTAGTTCAACAAGACGACTTTTCTTGTTTTTAAAATCTTTAATCGTTTATTTGTTCTATGCTCTAATTTCAGTAACACTGAAACATTGGATTATGTAAATCTAAATAACAGCTGGAAAAATTGAGCTAGCTTCCCATAGGCTCAAAAACAGGGAGGAACACAAAGATGCATGGCTGCATGGATGGTCTAACTTTTGACATATCTGCTCATTTCTATTAGCAACTTAGACTTTAGACTTTCCTTTATTCCACAATGACCCCTCCAGGTGCTGCAGTGCACACGTAAGAAAACAAAAGAAAGAGAAATCAGGTAGGTAGACATGGGGCTGCACAATTAATCCAAAGAAGGGAATACAAAAGAGGAATCCCAGGAACTAATATTCCTTGCAATGTTTCTTCTAGACTGGTAAGTAAACAGGTGTTAATGCTAACCATAACTATGTAACAATAGCAAAACTTACAAATAGCTCCTTTAAGCACGGGGCTGTGTAGATGTGTTGCTTCGCTTCAACCTGCATTGCGATAATCAACACGTAGATATGAGAATTCATGAAATATTACCAATACAAAGAAAGTATCTGCAAATGTGTGTTTGCATGTGTTTCGTTGGCTAGCTCAGTATGTTGCAGGACCAATTAGTAAAGGCGTGGGAGAAAGGGGGTTTCTGGGTATTTCCAACCGTCTGTCAAGCTCTCAGCCTTTAGTCTAGAAACCTGCACTGAGTCCTGGAGAGCATCACTGCACTGTGAGGGGGAATCAAGCTAGTTAACGAACAAAACTTCAATGTCTGTCAAACAAAGGCTGCACACAAAACACTTCAGACTCACTGAAAACATTTATTGAAAGGTCTGTCCTGCTGCCAGACAGTGACGGCCTATTCCTCGTCCATTCAATACACACTACCTTGTTAGTGGGGTTAGCTTTAATGCCACAGGAATAGGTCGGGTTCAGCATCTTGCTGAAGGACACTGACAAAGACAGTCAACACTGATTTTGGAGCGATGGAACACTCTCTCATTCTACCATGACACCCTCCTGCACATTTTCGTCAGCCAGGTCTCCACTGTCCACTGCTGCATCTGTGTTCTTGACCCTGTGGTCGTGTCATTGTTGATGTTCAGTGTGAGCCATGTTTGCAGAGGTATTTTGTCTTTTTCTTAGAATGAAACCTGCTACATTCAAATGAGAACTGATCTTCCGATGATTGTTCTGTTTGGCCTTCCATCCCATCCAGACTTTTTTTTCTTTTTTTGCCTCTTTATTCTCTCTCAGGCGCCCCTCCCCTGAATTGTGACTCCACTGGCCTCACTGTCCCAGAAGTCCCTGCAAGGAAGGCAATATAACCCCCGAACAGGAAACCAGTCAGCCTGTTATTGCTGGCAGCCAATGGAGCGGCTGTGTTTTAATATTTATTCACCAAACCCCTCGTACCACATAAATCAGGGGTGCAGAGGGGCAATGCTAGACCTTACCCACTGTTATAAAAACCACAAACGTCCTTGGACAGGAAGACAAGGTAAATAGTTGAGCAGATTGGCAGAGAGAGAAAACGATCAGCAGTGCCAACATAGAAACTGAGCTGGTACATTGATAAATAAGTACAGAGAAATTTCGAACTTTACTGCGTGAGGAAAATGAAAAGAAAGATTTATACTAATCAGAATCACATTTACTTTAAGTCCCAAGGATAATAAATGACAACAGTTTGCCTTCATGACATTTGTAGACACACACAGCTCATTAAACACATATTGAATGTCACTATTCAACATAAACGTCTGTCAGTATGTGCAGGATTCCTGATGTCTCAAGCGAAGACGAAATATGGTTTTGCTTGGAGATAATTCTATCTATTAATTTATTTGGGGGGGGATTTATAGCATTTTCAGTTTTCATATGACATACAGCATAACTAATGTGTTTCTGTGTAAATTCCTCTTGTGAGCCTCACATAGTGTACATAATCACATTTCAGCAGGCGGGCCAGGCTGAGAAGGCAGCCAGGAGCAACATTCCCGAAGGAGGTCTGGGGTTCAGCTTTTAGTTCACCGCAACTCCGGCTGTTGTTTGAATCAAACCTGTGGACTTTTGAGTGTCACAGCTAAACAGGGTGAGAACATAATAAAGCCAAATTGGAGTAAAGATTCATTAATGAATCAGCAGTCATTAACAGTGATGCCTCCTCACCTAAGTCCGGCGTGTCGTCACACTCCCAGGCCGACGCCAACAGCTGGATTCCGTCCGTCACTTCCAAAGCCGAGGCCAAAATCCAGAGCAGGGGTGTAGCTAATCCTGCTGGGCTAACAAATTGGCTCTTATCTCTCCTCCGAGGAATCAACTTGTCAGATCTCGCAGATAGTGCTTGTGCAATGAAACGGTACTGTGCACACTGTTTAAACACATAAAGCCATTAGTGTGTCATGTTGGAACTTTGCGGGTCCCTGGGTCCTATAAACCCAGTTTCAGCCAGGCATAGGGATCAGCGGCCTTGGAAGCATAAACCGGCGCCCCAACATGGATCCTGTCAACAGCTAATACCTCTGTCATGGTTTTTTTTTTAATCCGGCACTTAACAAGAGGGAAAACACTCAAGCCATTCACTTCTGACAGATCCTCAAGAAGGTGATTTTATTGCAGAAACAGCCAGATCTCCAGTTCAGTGGGAGGCCAGAATATCGGAGAATCCCCAGAAGCACACAAATATTGTGTTACACCGCATAATTGATAAAAAGGTACAGGCTTTATACGTTTTCAGTTTTGCTTGTATATACATCGTTATTCTGCTTAGGAGCAGGGGCAAAGGTGTGCGGAAACACGGTGCAAGTTTCCCTCATAAACTGTCAGCTCGTTGAACACCAGGAGATTCATGCAGGTCTCAGCCAATGGAAAAAGCTCAAAGTTCTTTCTAGGTGTCCTTAAGGCCCAGTGTCATGGGGAGTATCAGGTATCAGGTACGCTGCACATGCTCGGTGCTCCTCCCTTTTATAGAAAGCCCAGATGTTTTATAAGAAGATTTATAAGCAGCTGAGCGGCAGCATGGAGCTGAGGCTGTGTAGCAGACCATGGCTTTTAGCCTGGCACTTTGTTTTTGCAGGTTGCTAATTCTTTCTGGAGCGTGCAGTTTGAAGAGGAGGTATATGGAGCTGAGGAAAGGAACAGCACCCATGGGGCTGATAAAGTCAAAAGCAGCCTTGATCAAACCTGCACGGAGACACTGAGGTGTTTTTTAAGTTTGTTGTTCGCTCTGAAGTAGGAACATGAGGTATTGAATGTGTTGCTAGTTTGCCTGCCTGCTCATCTGTGTGTGAACAAACACCCTCTTGAGGACTTTTATCTGTATAATTTTGTTAGCAAGACCAAGTAGATGAGCGAGGGATTGAGTGAGAGAGACAGAGAGGAGGGAGGATTACAGAAATTAACTGATACTGTGGATACAAGAGAGAGAGAGCTGAAAAGAGAGATTTTAACCCTGTAAACATAAATATATCAAAATCTAACGTATAGCTATACATATATATACCTATTACCATATAAAACAAAAGAAGAAAAAGAGAGGAGCAGAGGAGACTGTATATGTGTACACATATAAGTGTGACAGGAACAAGCGTTAGAGCAGCTCAAAGACCAGAACAAAGAGGTGGAGAGAGTTAATCTGCACAGACAAAATCACATATAAAAGCAAATATTAAAAAGCTATATACAGTACGATACTCTACACCAGTGCACATGGATAGAAGCAGCATTTTCCACTGCACATGTTGACTAATGTTATTATTTCTAATAAAATTAAAACAGTGGCCCTGTTTTATGTAAGGACTCCCTCCAATGAAAGTCTAGTTTCTAACCTTATTAACATCCATATGATGTTTTTTTTTATAAAATACAAGAATGGAGCGAACCCATCACAACCAGCTGACTTTTTCGGGGTCCAGTGAGGGCAATTCCTTTAAAACCTCTCTTTCAACAAAAGGGTTGGATGGAAAACCTGTGGGAGGCTGAGTGTAAACAAGATGCTGATGGACAACAGGCTGAGTGAGGGGTATCGGTCCTCAGGCAACTCATGTTAGAGGAAACAGATATACCCAGACTTTTATAAGATGAAGATTGAAAAGATCAGCCATACGATTCCTATCAGACACCAGAACATTATCTGCTCTGACCGACACAGGCAAGCAGGAACAGCTGCGGATTAGAGCCACTTCGTATAATTTTATCCTTGAAGTAGTTGGATTTTGACTGTCGCGCTGCTTGTGTAGCCTTGTTCCGAAGTTGACAAAACACGTCAAGTCTGTCAGCTGGGGATCAGGCTAACCCTGTCTCAGTTCACTTCAGCCAGGTCATGTAAAAAGGCTAGAGTATTTATATATCGTATTGTTTTTCTCAAACTCTAAGAAGACTAATCTGTCCAGGTAATTTGATAGAATAACCTTTATGAACACAAGCAATAACACAGTGATCACTAATATCATTACAAAACACGCCAGAATGGTACAAATGTGGAGAGGTAGTAAGAAAAATCACATCAGTCAGTGTAGTCTTATCAGGTAGCCTATATTAGGATCATATCTTGTGGGAGGAGTTATTAATTGATGGAGATTCAAGGATTCAAATTGTTGCAAAATATTCTCTGAAGGTTTCAGCACGTCCCAATTGAGATCGCCTAATAAAAGCAGCTCAGAGCTCAGTAGAAGGTGCCAAGGCCTTGCTTAAGGCCAATAGGGTACAAACAGACAGCTACTGTCAACAAGAACTTCTTTGGTAACTTCATGTTAAGAACCAATAACTCTAATTGTTTAAGAATAGACTTGTCTAAGGCAATAGAGCATTGAGGATGATCTTTAGCAAAAATCGTGACTCTTCCACCCATAGACAGCCCGTCTTGCCCGAAAAGGAATATCACCTGGCAGATTTAAGTCAGTATGAGAGGCAGACTAACGCAACCATATTTCTAAACTAATACAATCTCAGGTTTTGAGCTTTCAACCCATTCTGTGAGCTGATCCATTTAGGGAAATGAACCCATGCACATAATAACAATGTCATCTCAAAAAGCTGCTTCGTGATATCGCATGGTAGCAGAGGCCATCTGAAAAGGCCTCTGTTAAATAAATGAAACAACAGTGGTAGCAACAGAGGTATTATCAGCTTTACAGAGTCCAGCATGTAACACACAGTGGCAGAGATGTTAGCGGCTACTCACAGTTCAACATGAAGCACAGAATAGCAATGCTTGCTATATGGAGGCCATCATTCATTGTATAGATAACAAAAAAAAGCATATTAAATGTATGTTCTCATCAAAGCTGACTTCATGTCAGGCACAACAAGTCTCAAGTCATTTTTTAAGTCCTTCAGGTCCTTTCAACTTTAGTAGCAAATCTACATCCTAATATTACAGGTAAAGATTCAGGTAAATATTTTTCATATTTGAGGCCAAGTCATTTCACTGCAAAGGCCCGGTTGAACCTGTCTTATTTGTTTATTTCTTAGACTTCCTAGTCTTTAAGGATTCAAGTCTCACGACAGGTTAAATTCAAGTCTAAAATCTGCTTTTATGTTACTTATTGCCCTGCCCCCAATTTCCCCCCAAAAAACAACTAAGTCAGATTTGAGTCCACATTTGTGGTCTTAAATCTACAGCTATAGCTTTCACATGTGAAATTTCCTGATTTCACATGAGACTTTTGTCACTTAGAAAACAAGTATTAAAATGTCTAGAAACCACATGTACCTATAAGTGTCACGACACGCTAAATTATCAAATTCACATGTGCTTTTGTCAAAGTTTTGTCCATCTGTCTATGTCTAGAAAACCATGTAATACCCATTCTATACTATGAGGAAGAGAGAGAAAAGAGAGAAGACTAGAGAAGAGATAATGATGGTGAGGGAAGGAAAAGGGAGAGAAAAAAGAGCAACTGGAGGAGGACAGAATAGTCATTCTCACCCCGGGCATATCTGCCCAGTTAATGACTAGGTGAGGAGAATCTGTGTCACCGGGTGGCATGGCTGGCAGTGGCAGTGGTTGACACTCATGGACCAGCTGGACAGTCAAAGACAAAGAGACAGCAATTTTATTCCATCACTACTGATGTTAAATGTATTTAACCCTCCATGTCTTATCATCTCTGCTTTACAAGAACCACAACTGAGATCAGTCTGTGTTAGTCAGTATTCAACTAAATCAAATAAAGAGAGAAACACGGAGCTTGACTCACATTATTTGATCCCATGTGAAGGTGAAATGACAAAACTGTCACAAAAATGTGACAGAAAAACAAGACACATGCAGACAAACAGAACGAGAGATGGACAGGCGGCCTCATTGATGATGACTTACTCTGTATTATCCCCCAGTCATGTCACGGTTAGAGGAGAAAACAGGGCTGGATGAACATGACTATTATTCTTGTCTGTGATAGGATATGAACCTAATCTAATCTCCTCATAGCCAGAGGTAAAAGAACACTCTTTGCCCAGCACTTCAGTAAATGTGCAGGTGTACAAAGAAAGACATGTGTTCTTAAAACAGTCTGTCATTTAATATGAAACTTAATGCACAGCGCCATGACAGTTCTGTGACTGTTAACTATGCATTTTAACATGGTCAAAGTGGGATTTACGAGTTAATATGGCCAGTATGGAAACACTATCTACTGTCCTTTTGCCTTTTCAAATACTGAAAGTTCAAACTTAAAAAAATATTTTACATTCAGGCAATTTGTTTTTTCATTTTAAAACATTAAAACAAAAAACAAAAAACAGAGCTGTTTTCCCATTTTTGTTGTCAGAATTAAAAAAAAAACAAGAACACCAAATTGTAAGAATTCAGGTGTTTAAAAATTGCTTTTTTTTCAACAAAAAAAACGGAATGGAAATACCATGTTTTTTTTTTTGGTTTGTTTTTTAGTTTAAAATGTAAAAAACGAACTTCCTAAAAGTACATGGACCTTAAAATGTAACATCTTAAGATGACTCATGGTTCATGGTTTGTAGTCAAGCACAACGCCATTAAGCCCCTTTTCCATTGGTCAGCTAAGAACCGCTAACATTGGGCTTTTTTTCGGCAATGGAAAAGGGTTGGCAATTGGCATTCACTCCTACAGGTCAAATGACTCTGCAGTAGACACGGTATTTATTGACTGCGGCTCAGATCCGCATTGATGTAAACATGTGAACACGCCAATTTTCGTCCCCTTTTCTGTGCTGTGGCGTCCTTCAGAGCAAACACTATGAGCATACCTTTGACCTGCCCAGCACAGTGCTGTTAAACCAGAAACACCGCAGCTACACTGTGCTCGGGGATGAAAGAGTGAGCTGCAGCCCCAAAATACATTTTAAAAACATACAATCACTGACCGAATTAAATTATTTGAATTTTCATGTTTTTATTTATTCTGTTATTCAATTCAAATGTGCCTATATTTTCATCTATGAAGTTCTATAAATCTCCCAGCATGATGTTTCAAAGCCCTCACACAAACCATGAATAAAATGGAAAGATACTGAATCCATTATTTATTAACTTATTTGTTGGCTGAAAAGTCAAATTTAAATATGAGAAAGAAAAAGGAATCTGCAAATACTATCCCGCCATGTGTACAAGTCTGGATCAAAGCTCCAAACCAAAACCATCAAAAAACAAGTTCTCTCACAAGCATCTGCGTCGTTAGCATCATTGGTTTTCTGACGATCCCTGAATCTTGCTGACGGAGGAAAAAATCTGTTATCGTCATGAAATTCAGATAATTTAATTCCCAACCACCCCCGACCCTTGCTGCTGCTGCCTGTGTGTGGATGTAGAGAGACTAAGGGAGTGGGTGGGGCTGGGTCACAGCCTACAAGCTCAGTCCTCTGAGTTCTCTGCACAGCTGTTTTTGGTCTGAACTCCTATTAAGGAAATGTGTCCATTACATGTCTTATTTCAGTATGTGCTTATTTAATAAAGCAGTTCCTGTTCCTTTCATAGTGGTCACCAGAGTCAGGACAATCTGCCAGAACAAGAGTGTCATCAGCCACTTTTTGATCTCAGTGTCCCTCCTGGAGACTGATTTGAAAGGTTTTAAAAAGCATTGAATTCAGTTTTCTGAAAGGACAATCTATTGAACAATCCTAAATCTAATTAATAAAAGTCTAAATTCTTTCTCTTGCCTGCTGTAGGTTTTGTTATAACATGTTTTTGTATGTGTGAGGCTTTTCAATGCTTTTCTGTCAGCACCATCAGACCTGTAGCAATTACTGTCTCTACTGCTGCTACAGTAGTCAGGAATATCACCAGCTCATAATTGACAAGTCAAGATTTTATCCAAAACTTAAATGAACTTAAATTAATCAATCATTAACTCATTAATCCATCCATCCACTTATCCGTGTCAACGTCGCATTGATTTCATCAATTATATCATTAAGAATTATTGTTATAGGCTACTGCTGGGAAGAACATACAAAAAGTGGACATATTAAATCATTCTAGACCATCAGGCTGCTGGTTATTTTATTAGTACAACATCAATGGCCAGATATTATAAAGATGTAAAATAAAATGAATAAGTAGAGTAGCGATTAAACATTGATGCCATAGGTTTGAGACTTCTCAGCTGCCCTGCAGATGTACATTCTCTTAAAAATGTCATCATCAAATTAAATGTAATGTTTGTAGCAATGTAGTAAAATCAAATGAAATTTAGGCAATAGTGTTACAGGCAGAACAGCAGGGGCCACGCCAAAAACCAAAAATTGGCACACACTGCACGCTCACACCCTGACCTCAGCTCCAGATGGTCTGGGCTTAGCCCCAGACCTTCTCAACTCCTACAAACAGCCTACAAAGATTTGATCAACTTCCATTCAAAACTGTTTTTCTGGTGCACAACTTATGTAACTAAAGCATACAGTCAGAACAATCCATTTGGTTTAATTGTACAGGGACTGGAGAAATATATAATATATAATTAAACTCATAAACAACTTTATGCTATGCCACATAATGTAATAGCTAATGGATACAAAGCTGGAAGTTGTCAGTGTCACAGTGGATATCACCATGTGAAAGCCTTTAGAATATAAAAAGAGGAGGGCCAAGCACAGACCCCTGGAGGGCACCTATAGAGAGCAGAAAACTGGCAGCAGCAGAATTGCAGTTGTTAATGGCTATCAATTGAAAAGAAAGAGAAGCAGTGTACTGTTGATGTGTGAAATCGTGAATGATCCATAAGAATGGGCGTAAGTAAACTTGATCTGATCCTGTGGGCTGCCTCTGGTTCAGAACTGGCCCAAGTGCTGCAAAATGGAGCAGATTCTTGATCCAAACTGGCTCATGTCTACACTCTCAAACCCAAACCAGTCAAATCTGACAGCTATAAAGAGCTGAAACAATTTAGCTGTTAAAATAAAGCAAACTGAAAGTGACTGAAATACTAAATAACAATGCTAACTATACAGTACAAGCAACCCTTTCACATTACAAGGAGACATTTGATTCAGTGTCTGTACCAAAATATGATATTGTGGAGGTTTAATAATTAAGTGTCAAGGGTAAAGCAGAGCTGTCTAATGCAGACTGGATATTTCGATGTCAAGTGGCCATTTATTCTGCTCCATGACTCCAGTGCATAACAATCAAACCTTTCCATCATGGAAACTTGAGCCTCCGAAGGTTCAAGTTTATCCCGTCCCTGTACTTTCTCTCTCCTTTGTTACCAAATGAAACAGCTTTTAACAGCTTTATTTTTTGTCTGCCTGATTCACACCACAGCTCTTTGTCCTCCCCTCCAATCTCTATTCATATCCCCATTTTACCTTCTCTACTCCCTCTTCTAAGTTCAGTTCCATTCACCCTATTCCATTATCAAAACCATTTTACCATGCAGAGGCAGCTTGCTGCTTCCTCCCTGAGACGAACAGTCCTCCTTTCATAGAAAGGTGTACTCTCTCTCTCCCATGAATGCATGGTATTAATAGCATCTACCTAGCATGCCGTTTTCACTGCAGTCTCACAAATGGAAATGTTTTGTAGGAAGGTGTACCTCTCAAAATTCTCTCAAAAGGACTCAGAGGAGTAGGTGCCACGCCACTGGCACTATTAGTATTTTTTTCAGGCTATGGCTGAATTATTGATCACAGTAGTCTAAAAGAGTGGCAGCTCACTAATCAATATCAAGCCCTTAAGGTTCCATTAGCTCTATTGTTCAATAATGACTGGTTCTTTGGCAATGCATTTAACTGGCAGTAATGCCTCCTCAGAAGCCATATTCCCCATTAGCTCTATTCAACCTGTATGAGCCCTTGTCCAACATCAAAGCATGACATATGACACAATGACCAGGCTGGTGCCAACAGCTTCTAGCAGACGATTGAATTTCAACTTTATTTAATAGACATGGTCTATTTCGGTAGTCTGACATGACAGAAAGCAAGACCAGCTGACAGACACACATCCCTGACATTTTATTACACAACGTAAAGGTGCAATCTACAGTATATATCCAGTCAGAGGCCTCATGAACAGTCTCAAAATTCGGCACAAACACTTGCACCTTTCTCTATTTTTTTTTCAGCTTTATTGGTAACATAACAAAAACAGGTGTGACATATGTAGATGACAACAAAAACAATAGAGAGAGATGACAACAATATGATCTGTATTGCATGAGTCTGTAATATATGTGTGTGTGTGTGTGTGTGTGTGTGTGTGTGTGTGTGTTTCGATGAACTTGTAGGAAGAATGTAATAAAAATAAAAATGTAAAATAATAATAATAAAGAGACCCCTTCCCACCCTCACACACACACATACACACACACACACATATACACACACACACACATATACACACACACACACATATACACACACACACACATATACACACACACACACTTCCACTTTTCTATAGATGTAATCCATTAAAAATCAATGACACTCAGCAAAAACATAGGAAAGAATTATTTAAGTAAAGACATCCAACCAATCTAACATTTCCATAATGCGACTACATCTTAAACTCTCATATTTCCTGTTTACTCTCCCTTTGTGTGCATGTCTGTGTTTTCATTTCTGTTTTAATTAACAGAGCATTATCTGGTCACATTGAACTGACATTGATTTGACTGGTCTATTTACAATGCTGCTTTACAGAAGGAAAAAGAAGACGGATGACAACAAAAAGAAATGTAAAATGGATTGTTGAACAATTGTCTGTGTCTGTTTGGTTTTAGATTACTAAAAAGATTTGATCGTTTTTTACGTTTAATTTTGTTTTCCTACATGAAAATTGAGAACTCTTTCTTACACTCACTCCTAATCACTCACTCCTAAGTCACTCCTAATATCTTTAAAGTTAGATTCTTCCAAAACCTTTCTCTTGTGTTTGTGCATGTTTGGAGTAATGAAACTTAAAGTAAGGTGGATTTTTTGCACAAAAAAGACAAAACATTATTGTCCTTTGATTTTAATGGCTAGTAGACAGAAGCAAGTGTGTTCTGAATTTGTTTTTGTTATTTTGTGAGCAAGTCAGGGAAAATTTTGTTAATTTCATACAAGCAACACCTCCGACTGCTTTGGAGCAGCAGCTGGGAAACGTAAGCACCTTTTTGTACTATGGATCTGCATTAAAGGTGCCCTGTGGGGCCTAAACCAAGGTGAGTGTTTCTCACACATTGTGTGTATCATTCAGGCCTAACATGCATGCTGAATGTCATAAAAATTGCAAAGCTGATTTTAAAAATATTTCATAGCCTGTATTGTTTACATGCATGTTTCTAAACTTGCAAATATTCATCTTCACTGTCTTTGCATGTATATTGCATCATTTCATTGCACGTTTCTGCTTTGGCCACATGCTCCCACATGTGGGACATGTGCCTCCTCAAACATAACAGGGAGGCTCTCACACAAACATTTCTCTATAGCGCTACTAATGATCAGAAATTACACAGGGTATCTTTAATCTACAATTTTAAAACTGCTGTGTCAGCAGCTGAATCCTGGAAAACAATTAGCAGTTCTGGTTATCGTAACAATGATGATGTAAATTTAGTAGTCTTTGAAAAAGACGTTTACGGCTTTAAAAACAGCACAATCAGCTCCTGAATAAAAGAAACAGTTAAAGGGAAGTAGGACAGAATCCAGTGTTTATGGCAATGGATGGCAACTGGCGTGCAAGCAATAATATCTGGCCTGCCAGATTATTTTGATATGATTTTTTAAATAAAAAAAAGTAGCTGTCCTTTGCTAAAATAGATCTCTGTCTGAGCAGCAACAGTTACCCACAGAATCACTTCCTCTTTAGCGATTTTGCCTAGAAAATAATAGCGTGAGATTTTTCAAGCTATTGTGAGCTTTTATCCTGAAATGTTCCAAAGGTTTTGTTGCTTGCTTGACAAACCTCTGATGGAGCTGACATGCATATGAAAAAAAATAGATAACACGAGTTCAGTAAATCAGTCAGTCAAACGTATAATATGTGACTGTGGGTGGCATGGATCCATGGCATGGTGGGTGGCCTACAAACATCCGGAAGAAGCATCAAAATAGCGGAAACATAGGAATCACAAATTACGGTCAGGACTTTCAGAGCGGAAACAGAATGCAGACGATGAGCAAGATCCTGAATTACGATTCTACCCAAAAAGATTATCGCATGATCTTTTTTTTTTACCAGATCGCAAAGTTGGATAAATCAGAACTTTATGAAAAATCTGTTTACCAGTAATATTTAGAACTCGAATGCTGACTTGAACAACATCCAGTAATTACAACATAAGCAGCATTAACAGGAGGAAAGAGTTCACACTTTAAATTGGTAAAACTCTGTCTCTTCATGTTTTAGTTGAAAAATGCAGTGTCTACAAATACTGATCTGGACAGTGGTCACTGATCTGATCCGGACACTCAGATTTATTAAATCACCTCTATTATTAGAATATGACCTGCAGATTATTCTACCGTTACACTGACATCCTCATTAAGCAGGTGCTGTGATTTTTCCAGGAGGCCTGTAATGGAAGTGCCAGGCCTGCCTCTGTCAGTGATCTCTACTTGCTCTGCTACCTGTTAGTCGACTCCTGCCTGTTCTTGTACTCCCCACCCATAATGAAACTTAAGTGATGTGGTGGGGGTTTTTTTTAACAAATCTGTTTAAGGGTGTTTTTCATATTTTGTCCATTGTGAACTCATTGGGGTTTTATGTAATATGACATTCCTGTGCTGATGTTTTTCTTGTGTTTTAGTGATTTTTACAGCAGTATGCAGACATCCACTCAGCAGGACCTCTTCAGCCTTTTCCTTGGACCACTGACTGTGACCATCATAGCAGCCAGAAAATCTTCAGGCCTGTAATGAGCTAAAAACGAACAGAGAAGTTGAAACAGATGTGGTGTCGCCATGGTCCGTGGTTCTAGCTCAATCTCCAATTCAAATCCCTCAGTCACAGCCATGCTGAGGGCATTTGGGACAGTGAGCAGGTTGTTTAGAACCATGACGGAACCGAAACGTTAGAGGAAAGTCCTGTACCTCGAAAAATTTATAAGAAAAAAATGTGATATTTATTGTTTTTGTAGCATCATTTGTAGCATTTGTTCCATCATTTATCTTTCCTTTTGGTGAGAGTCGGCCTCTCCTCAGTTGGAGAATAATAAAATGGATTTGGGGGCTTAGGTGCTAAAGCTGCACATTGACTGAAATACAAAGTGTCAGTCCATAAGGCATGGGTGCAGAACGCATCTCATCACGACCCGGTGTGTATGTCATCTTAATTGCATGAACAGATGACATTTTTCTAAGATAGGCACAAGAAAATGAAACCCCATAACTGATAGCCACCTTTTTTTTTACAGCAATTGTCATTCAGTGCATTTGCATTCTGTAAAGTAATTACGTTTTTATATAGTGGTTTATTCTTGTTCCTCTAGAGTTTCATAGGAAATGATGCATGTGCATACTGGATGTGATGCAAATGTGACCTTTATTAAAACATTGTGACCTGATGAAAAGAAAGCCATGAACAAATACAGCAGTTGTATTTCTGACAAACTGTTCAAGGTATGTTGTCGCCCCCAATACCTTACTAAGACAGTACATGTTGGTTTTCTCTGTCATTTGTCACCTGTCTGTATATACTAGCTTACAGCATCCAAATAACACAACCATCTATTTGTTCCGGTTTATCATATTTGCAGACACATATGTTGTGTTATTGCTGTAACATGCCAGAGGGCTCGTCCGGGATTTGAACCCGGGACCTCTCGCACCCGAAGCGAGAATCATACCCCTAGACCAACGAGCCGCTTACCTTCGACAGTTATCTCTAGAAAAATCTCAATTTCTGAGCTGAGCTGTAAAACAGAACTCAAAGTTTTTACAAAGAAACCTTACTAAGACAGTTATGTTGGTTTTCGTTTTCATTTGTCGCCCTTCTTCATATGCTAGCTTGCAGCATCCAAATAAAACAAGCATTTAGTCGTGCTGGTAGGTCTGCTTTGCCATATATTATTAATGACAAACGCTGCATCATTCCGAAGGGCTCGTCCGGGATTTGAACCCGGGACCTCTCGCACCCAAAGCGAGAATCATACCCCTAGACCAACGAGCCACTGGATGCAGTATTTTATCTCAAGGAAAATCTCAATTTCTAAACTGAGCTTTGAAACACAACGCAAAGCCTTTCCGTCAATATGAATGGATCTCTGGGAGATTTGTTATTATAGTGAGGAGGCCAGTTAAAGCTTCTTTAGTCTCTATAATGTGACGTTTTATTTAAAGGGATAGTTCAGGTTTTTTGACGGAGGGTTGTGTGACGTACTCGTGAATATTCGGTATATTACCCACAATAGATTCTGTTCAGCGCACTCCCAGTTGTCAGGAAAGCTGACCAGTACAGTGGCAGAGCTATGTGCTGCTGTGCACAAAGCCACGAGAAAAAACATGTTTTAGACACTTTTAAAAACGCCCACTGAAACAATCCAATATCTGTTTAAATATCCGCTGCATGTGGAATATTTTCAGTGTTTTATCTTCCCGTGAAAACTACTACCGAAAGTGGCGTAATACAGTACACTCCGTAGGTGTGCTTGTGCGTAGGAATACAGTAGTTCAGCGGTTGAGAAATGTAGTGCCAAAGGTTGTTGTTTTCACGAGCAGATAATCTATCCCTTTAAGTCGAACAGAATATGTGGGCAGCGGTAAGTAGTGGGCAAGTATTAAGGAGAACCAGACATCATGTTTAATGTTTCCATGTTTTGGGAGACCATACACTAGATAAACCCCCCCCCCCCACCCCCCCCCCCCCCCCTCCAACTGAATGAGTTGAGGGAATGCGTTTCTGAGAGCAAGATAGCTGACTTCCTGTTGGCTCCCCACAAACATGAAAGGGATAAAATAATTCAAGCATTCAGCGCTCATAGATTTTCCAAAAATTAATGGACTGAATGGATCAAATAAAAAATCATTTTGTGTGACTTGTGATGCCCAGAAAAATGTATTCACTGTGTCCTGTTCCGGTGATCGTTGTATGGAAATAATGCTTTTTGGCCCAGTGTGCCTCGTGTGAGGAACACAGAGCGTGTAGATCAGTGTGGTCACTACACCAAAATCGCTGCACAGCTCAGCTCTGTCGATGGGGGCTTGGCCTCCACTCACACCTCTGTAGAGCAGTTCGATCAGGGGGAGGACGAGGGAGAAATTAATAAATAAGACCTCAACACTTTTCAGAATTGTAAACAAAGCTTTTGTCGATGGATATCCAAACACTCACCTCTGACCCAAGTCAAGTGAATTTTTATTTTTATAGCACCAATTCAAAACATACGTTATCTCAAGGCACTTTCCAAATAGAGCAGGTCTAGACATTCTCTTTATAATAATATTTACAGAGACCCAACAATTCCCACCCAGAGGAAGCGCAAGGCGACAGTGGTAAGGAAAGACTTCCTTTTAAGAGGCAGAAACCTCGAGCAGAACCGGACCGGAGAGAGAGAGAGAGAGAGAGAGAGAGAGCACAGAGGCCTAGAACAGTGATAGCAATATCAATAATAGTGACAGTAGCGCCAGTAACAGCAATAGTAATGTAATGGCAACTGTAGTGCTCCTACTGATAAAAATAGTAATGACAGCTAATAATTTTAGCAGGTTTAGCAGTAGGTGTTAACAGGATCATGGGGGCAGTAGTTGGTTTGCAGTTGCAGATCCAGACTCTACAGCTACAGCTCTGGAGGCGGGACGACCTGCAGAGAGTAACAGGAAGGAGATAGAGAAGGAGAAGGGAGAGAGAGAGGCACAAAGCCTGGGCGCTTAATGTGCTTGAGGGAAAAAACAAACGGTTAGAATGATGCAGTGATATTCAGAAAGTTTACAGGGATCTCAGGTGGTGGGATGGCAACAGGTGTAAAGCCTGAGTTTGTAAAAAAATAAGAAGCTAGCTGAAAGTTAACACATAAAAATACGTTTTAAGTTTAGATTTGAAAGAGAGTCAGGCAGTCTGATGTCAGCAGGGAGGTTGTTCCAGAGCAGAGGGGCCCCATAGGAAAAGGCTCTGCAGCCAGGAGACGTCTTTTTAACTCTGGGAACAGACAGGAGCTCTAAATTCTGGGTACGGAGAGCACCAGATGGAGTATAAGGTTTAAGCAGATCAGACAGGTATGAAGGAGCAAGTCCATTTAGAATCTTATATGCCATCAAAAGCACCTTAAAGTCTGATCTGATATGGACAGGAAGCCCATGAAGGGAGGCTAAAATCGGTGCAGTATGGTCACATTTTCTGGATTTAGTAACAATTCTAGCTGCAGCATTCTGAACCATTTGAAGATTTTTAATACGAGCACGTGGCAGGCCAGAAAAGAAAACGTTACAATAATCAAGTCTTGATGAAACAAAAGCATGAATTAAGATTTCAGCATCAGTCTTAGACAGAAAAGACTGAATCCTAGCTATGTTACGCAGATGAAAAAAAGCAGTCTTGGTGATATCTTTAAAGTGCTGATCAAAGGAGAGGGAAGAATCGAAAGTGACACCCAGATTTTTGACTGTCAGACTATGAGAAATCACAGTTATCAAGAGTTAATGTTAATTGATCAAACTGGTGTCTATGTCGGGTCAACGATCAGCATCTCGGTTTTGTCTGAATTTAGGAGCAAAAAGTTATGACCCAAGATACTGCTCTCTTAGCTACTGCGACCTGCAAGCTAACGGTCAAGAACAGTTTGAATATATTTATCTCTGAGTTCAGGATCAGCAGAACTTTTGTAATGTTTTGCAGGAAGATAATAGACAGGAATTTAGACATTAACATTTAACACATATCTGGTATGAACAAAGAGACAACTGAAAAATGAACACAGGAACGGGGACTTGGAAAATGTATTTTTATTGCTCGCTCTGTAAGGATTCTAACTCGAAGGCAAAGTCAGTCTCCCAAAACCTGAGCATGGATGTTAAAGTCCATGTTCACTAATGGGCTTAGTGAGGGCTTTCAACCACATGTACAGAATGTGGTCCTGTGCCAGTTAGTAAAGGAGTTTTGACCATATTCATCTTTCTGCAGACATGAACCTTTAGATAAGACTCCAGAAGGCACTGTAACATGTGCCAGTAGGAAACAAGCAGGTGTAAATAATTAAATTAGGATTAGTTAAATTCCATTTAGCTGTTTCATTGACTGTCATGACTTACTGTGACACTTGAACATAACAGGGCCGTCGTTAATGTCATTAGTAACACCTGTTCTTTTCCCACTGTGTCAAAGTCAAAAAATCTGCTGTGAAAAAGGAGGAGTATCATGAAAACCTGAGGAGAGTTACGGACTCAAGAAATCACATGATCAACAAGCTCAGATGAGCAAGACGTTTTGAAAGCGTACAAACCGATGGTAACCACTGCCATTATATCGCTTACATAGATCGTATGATTTGTTTACTTTTGTAAGACCAACTTCATAATTGGGAATTTATTTGGGTTGCATTTATTTGTATATTGATTCATTTAGAATGAGCAATAGTACTGTTATATTGAAGGCTTAGCTTAAAGTTACGCATGAAATCCTGTTGAGCTGCTCTCGCGTGATTTAGACTCATTGACAGCATTGGTAAGCAAGCAGCAGGCATGGACACTGTGTATGAGCCAGTGAAAGTTTATGCTGTTGACAACTGACTTTAATGACATGTGAAGAATATTCTCGCTTTTGCAGCACGAAGCCAACAAGGTATTTGTTTTGTTTGTCTTTATTTCACTTTGGTGTAAAGTCATTCTACATGCTGTGCATGCTAATGTCTATGGTAAGCTAATATGGTTATACTGTGTGTCCAGTTTTCATGGTAGATGTGGTGAGAAGTCTCCAAATGTATCGGTAGCAAGAGAACCACTTGCGTTTGCCTGTGCTTCAAAGAACAAATCTCTTCACTGCCTTAAAATATAACTCTACATCTTTGCCTCGTTTACTATTCATCAAACTACGAATATGCAAATTATCCCCGCCTCCATCTCCACGTAGCACTCAGCTTCTCGCCTGCAGCCCCGACTCTGCATATCAAACACACAAAGCTCTGCTTGTTTTCTGTTTTGCTAATTGCTCTACGCTACACAAAGGTAAGGGATAATATGGGAGTAATCAAGGCATAGTACATGGGCAAACCAAAAACCGACTCCCAAAATGAAGAAGAAGCGAGTAGTAGAAGAGCGAATAGTAACAGTAGTAGATAACATGAGCCTTCAGCTTGACTACGCTATCAAACAGCTAACAATGTGTTAGATCAACCCTGGTCCCTATGGCCAGCTCTGACTTAGCTACCTTTTGCTAACTCAGCTTGCAAAATAGCTACACCTGGCCTCTCCTCTGAGACCCCTCGTTCATGGCCAAACAATATGGAAAGCCCCACCCCACAAGTTTACAGGACTGGTTCCTTAGATTTGTGATGCATGAAAAGGTTAACATTAACATTTGGAGGGGCTCTTTAAATAAATTTTACACCAAATAAACACTTTGAGTAGACGCTGGTAGAAACATCCAGATCGTGCATGGAGCTGATGAGACCCAGAGAGGCTTTCAGTCAGTGCAGCACAAGACATTTCAAAAACAAGACTCCTATTTGTACAAGGCTGGTTTAAACTGGTCAGATGCCCCTCAGACAGTCAGGGCTTATGACTATATTAAATATCTATGTATAGTAAAGACTTCCTGAAATGAGAAATAAGAGCAATAATTCTGCTTGTATTTCAGCAATAAAACTTTAATAGAGGAGCATAAGGACAAGTGAAGGAAAACAGACAGGAAATGAGTTGAAGAGGAAGCAGACAAACTGGAGAATAGAGGAGAGATTGGATGAAGGACAAGGAGAAATAAAGGGAATAGATAAACAACTGAAGGTCATTTCAAAAGCGAGGGCTGGGAATTAACTTTACAACAAAACCTACGAGACAAAACAGTTAAAAACAAGAGTGTGTGTGTGTGTGTGTGTGTGTGTGTGTGTGTGTGTGTGTGTGTGTGTGTGTGTGTGTGGTTCTTCAGGCCAGGCAGCAGGTGCTGGTTTGGTCCCTGCTCCAGTGAGCTGTGTCTGGGTGTCTGGGTGACTCCTCTCCCAGCTGGGGCACAAGAAGTTCTGGAGACGGAGACTATGTGTGTGTGTGTGTGTGTGTGTGTGAATGAGTGAGACGAGGTGAGGGGAAGTGAACTGCCATGTGGATGAGGTGATTAGATTAGCAGCATCTGAGGCCCGGGTGCTTGGCCCGGTGACTGTCAGAGGGTCAGGGCTCGTCTCTCACTGTACATTCAGCTGCTCTGTGATTAGCCACTGATGGGCGAAGTCACCCAAAACTTACACCGGTGCCAACTTTTCTTCTCGGTAAACAAGTAAACAAGGTGACCGTGTTCCACATTTGCCAACATGTCCCTGCTTATCGAAAATTAATGAGCTCACAGCTGCGGGTTTCTTGGCTGATGGTGATGAATCAATTATGCGTACATACATGAAGACTGGATGGTCAGCTGGCAATTTGCCCCGATTCGTCTGCACATTTGCTTTTTACATTTGTGCTGATTACGACAGTTTTTGACCCGACACACACAGGTATTCAACTTAAGTTCACTGACAGTGCATTCACTTTACATCATTTTACCACTCGCGAAAAGGAACATTATACAAAATGGAGCGATGTCGGATTAAAAAGTGATGACTCGGTTTACAAAGAAGACGTGCGGAGGCGGCAGGAACTTCACATGCTGCTTCACATCCAAAGCGTTCCACTGGCGAGCCGGCATGATGCAGCTGTGGGGAAAAAAAAAATTGCTCCACACAACAAGAACTTGACACAAACTCATCAAGCACTTTATTAGAAACACCTGTACACCTGCTTATTCATGCAAATACCCAATCAGACAATCATGTGGCAGCAGTGCAGCTCGTAAAATCATGCAGATACGGGTCCAGAGCTTCAATCAGTGTGTGAGGTATTACTATTATTATTTTCACTCTAACAATCACCAGTATATAAAGCTGTTCCTGGTCTTTTTCTAGGCAATTGCTTGAGGTTGGCTTGAGATAATGTATGTTATGATTTGGCGCTATACAAATAAAATTGAATTGAACATCAAACATCCGAATGAGATAAAAATGTGATCTCAGTGACTCTTACTGTGTATATTATATATTATATAATATATAATATATAATATTATATAATATATATATATTATATCTGAAACTCCTGGTCTCCTGGGATTTTCCAGGAGTCCTTGAGGCGGTTTCTGGGCATTCCCAGCAAAAAAGGGGGAATCATTTCCATCCATAAGTAACACAATGACAGAATGTATGACTATGATTGGTCATGGGTTTCAAACACTTTCTGTAATAAAACATCTAAAAGCAAACATCTTATCAGATGGGGACCCTGGGACAAAATTTAAGGGTCCCTGGTGTGAAAAGTGACTTGAGTTTACCCAGAGTGGTGAGAAAAACAAATGACATCCAGTGAACATCAGTTCTGCAGAGGGAAACATCTTGTTGATGAGAGAGGTCAGAGGAGAATGGAGAGACTGGTTGGTGCTGACAGAAAGGCTACAGTCACTCAGATAACCACTCCTTACAACAGAGGACAAAGCTTCAGAATGACTCAACAGACAAATCTCCTGATTCCTTTTGTCAAGTTATAGAAATAACAGAACACAAGCTTGTTTGAGTTGTTACGTTTGATAAATGACGATGATTAAACGGGGTCAGGCCCGGTGCCGTGACGTCTGAGATCTTTTCATGTTGTTGTGCTGTTCGTGTTGTTGGTGCACATCACCTGCTCGATCAGGGAAAGTGAAAACAGGTGTGCATCATTAGGTCCTCCTGGCAGTGAGGCTGGACTGAAACTGGCTGGGAAAAACTGCAGCAAGTGATATTCATTAAAAGTGTGTGCACTCGTGGAAGTGCATGTGTGTCCATAGTCAGACTAAACGGTGCTGTCAGCAGAAAGTGAGGAATCTTAATTGAATGCTTTTCTTTTGTTCTTGTGTATTATTCGATTTATTTGTGTCCGTCTAGCTCGTCCTGTGATTACCTGAACAGGTGGTAGGTTCCGTGTCTGCGTGAGAGGGTAAAACAGCAGCCACAGAGGAGGTGGCAGCTTTCTGTGAGCCTGTGTGGGCTCTTATATGAATGCAATTTCACTTACAAAATTAAATCAGCCAATTTACTTTGCCTTGACTGAGGGTAACATGAAATTAGGTGCATTACTTCACTGAACAATAAAAAATCTTTTACTGGTTGCTCTGATTACAGTTAAATAGCTCATAAAATCCAGATGTAACTTTTTACAACACGCAATAAAGATGTGGTCATCCAGTCCAGAGCCACGGAGGTTGTCAGTGATGCATTTGGATTCATTAACAGAAGTGATCCTTTTCATAACAAGGAAACAAAAGCATCATGCGGCTCAGACAGCAACACAGGGTGAGCTTTAGTCATTTTGGTGCCCTAGGCAACAGTAGGATTTCTGACGTCTTACAAAAAGCAGGGTGTAGTCACGGGTCACTTTCAGATGTGTTGTGAACAGCTCCACCAACTAGTGATTTTATCCTCTAAACTTCTCACATGGTTTCATTTCAATAAATATCCAAATGATCCAATATCTCAAAGATTACAGACAAATCCCAAAAATTGAAAACAGATTTTTGAATCAGAACTTTGTTTTCTCTTCTTTCCTCTCCCATTAATCATCTCATGACCGCTCACATTAATCTGGTGTCTCTGTGTATAAAACCATATATAAAGTAGTTCAAACTAGCTCCAGCTCCAACAGCTGCTTAAACAATTATGCTTCAATATTAATAATTTAATGATGTCATATATAATGATATATCAGTCAGAGGAACCAAACCAGTATGTCTACTTTAATACTTTAACTACATTTTGCTACAATAGCATTTTGTTATTTAGCTTTATTGTTACTTTTGCTTCATTTCAATGTTAACATAAGACAGCATAACTGTACTGGTGTTTCTTTTCCTCCTCCTCTTTTTTTATTTTTGCTCTTGTGCACCTGAAGGCTTTAAATGTTTCATTATGAAATAATTTGATCTAATAATAATGGAAGCCTCCCTCCAGCTGATTCAATCCAGCACAGTGTCGACCGACTGACGGTTCAGGGGGGCAGTATGTTTATTATTGCAATTGCAAAAGACTGTTTTTGTTGATAATGTCATTACTGTAATCATGATTAAGAAAATTATGTTCTTGCAGCGTCCCCCTGACATTTTTGAGCTGTAGGCAACCGCCTTTATCGCCAACGCCACGAGGCAGCCCTGCAGCAACTTACTGTAATTATCAAAAAGGACTTTCAGGGAACACATGAATGGAAGCAAAGGACTACCAATTATTACTAATTTCCCCTCTTTTATGAGAACATTGCATCATATTTTAAAAGGCCATCCTGTTTTCTGATCTGCTCCTGGATTGCTGATGCAAACACTTCAAATTTTCCAGTGTTTTATTGATCTACAGACAGTGTGAGTCTCAGACTTTTGGACCTTTCTGTATTTGTGGTTTTAAATAACAAAAAACATCTAGTAATGTAGTTTTACATCTCCTCTCTCTGGCTTTTCTCTGGAGATCTAGAAACAACAGGTCCATGAGGCTTTGAGCCTCTCTTCTGATTGGCTGGCTGTTTCTTGAGTGGCGCACTCAGTGATGCCGGGCCAACCACAGCTAACAGATTGTAGCCTGCTGGTAAAGCTTGGTAACTGTCACAGATAAATACAAATGGTGATAGTCAGGCAGAGCTGAAATGAGCTTCACAGACGCTCAAATTCAGACAAAAATGCTGTGGCTGGATTTGGTGTCGAGCTAAACACCAGAGCATTGGGCCCTGTTCCTGTCCCTATAGCTCATCTGGCAAATGCCAATGTGTCCAAGAATATGCTTTATGAGGAAATACCAGCTAAACTAATGACATTCCTATTTTAAGTGCTAATTAGCAAATGTTAGCATGCTAACACACTAGCCTAAGACTGTGGACATGGTTGACATTACGCCTGTGTAACATCAGTATGATTACATTGTCAATGTTAGTTCACTCTCTTCAACAACCACCTCAAAGTTGTCCAGTGCCAAACAACATCCTCTGCCTTTTATATGGAGTGGCAGCAGCACACATCTCTTTTATAATGCAATGATGATGCAATGATGATGCAATGACGGTCTGTAGGGAAAATTTGAAAAGTATTTGTGAATATGTGCCTGAAAAAAAAGTCCTGCTTCAGGGACAAGTTCATTTTACAGGCATGAACCAGAACCGGAGTCAGGATCATACAGTTAAAATTTATGTAAAGTTCTTGAGCTCCCAGATATTTTCCTGCACTCACAAATGACCATCTCACAGAGCTTTTCCCAGACCTGAGACCATTTGCCCTGAGAGCGTGGTGCGTTTGTGTGACTATGTGACAGATGAAAACAGCCTAAACATAATGTAAACACCTATTACCGGTCATTTCCTGACTGCTGAGAGCTGTCTGCGTACGCCAATCACTTAGGCTTACAGACTAGATTTACATAATATTCCTTTAACCCTACAATCTGCCCCATAAAGCTCTGCAGCTTCCGACAAAACTCCCTCCTCAAACTCAAACTTTTCCCTTGTGTCCTTTTTCTGTCTTTGGTTTTTGTTTTTTTGCTGCACACGCTTCGCCTGCAAATCGCCCCTTATTACGCAGGTTTCACCTTACGAGCTACTTAAGTCTGACTGTCTGTCACACATCCATATTCAACATCCTCCCTCCATCTTGAATAATCTCTGTTGTATCTCAGGCTCTGTGAGTGAAGCTCGTCTCTCTTCCTCTGTCGCCACTGCCTGGTTTGGCTGGCATGGCTGGCAGCTGGGGTACCCAGGTGTGGTGCTGGAGGTACCCAGCTGTGAGGCCACCAGCCCAGGCATGACTCGTAACAGCGTCCCCCTGTCATCCTGTCAGTCACGGCTGACAGAGGCCTCAGCAGGACACACAGCATGGAGGGTGACAGGGTGTCTGATGGCAAGTTTGAAATGTGAGAGGCCATGTGATTTCTCTCTCTCTGTCTCTCTCTTTGTGTGTGTGTGTGTGTGTGTGTGTGTGTGTGTGTGTGTGGTCGTGGTCCATAAGGTACATTCAGGATGTCGTGTGCGTGACTCAGAGAAGAAGTGTAGCATCAGGAGATGTCAGGAGAGGTGTGTGTCTCCAGACCTGCAGTGCATTATGGTTGTGAAGTACACTATTGATGCGTAACCGGGGATGGAGAGAAATTGCCTGGTCACTCTCAGCGTGAGCAATTCTCTCTCCTGCTCTCGTCCTCCTAATCTCTCGGCACAGCAGAGCTCAGGTGTGTTCAGTCCTTCAGAGGGAAAGATTGACTCTGTGCTCGCTAGATTCAGGCAACAATTTCACTGTGCAATACTGAATTATAACCATTATAACCTCCACGTGGAGGCAGTTATATGAGAATATTTATGTTGCAGCTCGTAGGTTGCTCTTCGGGGAAAATTCATTACTTGCCTGTTTTCCACTTTTTCTCCAAAACATCTTTTTTTTTTTTTTTTTTCATGATTGTGTGTGTTCTGAAGCGCCACCGGGTCAAACTTTTAATTAGTCAAATTCTCTGGTTTATGACCGAATAGCTGCAAAACTACTGACATTTCTGGCCCTCTCAGCTGTATATTGTGTTTATCAAACATTTTAACCTAACCTGCCACACATTAGCTTGCTAGCGTTGTCACTGTGAGCGTGCAGAGCTGCTGTACTGGGTTGTCGTGGCTATTACAGAAAATACCTGCAGTTTGTATAAGCAGTGGATCAGTTTAAACAGATTTTCACTGATACTTCATGTCCCACACCTGAGCTGAAACAATAATGGGTTAATCGTTCAAGAGAAAATTAGTTTGATAATCATTTGAGTCGTTTTTAAGAAAATCTTCCAAAATAAATAAAAAATCTGTGATCTTCAGCTTCATGGGTGAGAAGTTTTGTATTTCTGATTTTTTGTGTCATTTTTTGTAATTATACAAACATAACATGTAGGTGCAAAGCAATTGCAAAACAGCATCAAGTAAAACATTGTTAGAAATATTGTGTGTATATAAGCTAAAGGTGTCGTTCCTATTAAATAAAGTCAATATAACTCAAGTAATTTGTGATCTGCAGTCAGTATGCAGACTATTGTTGATTTCAACCTTTTTATAACTAAATAAATATTTGAAAAATTGTATTATATATGATTTTAAAAACCAGAATGCTTAACATCCATTTATTTAACTTACTTGTCTTCTCTTCCTTCCACTCTCCCTCCACCTATATCAGACCCTCTCTGTCTCATTCATTGTGTCCAGCCATGTGGAAGTGATGATCTGTGAGCCCAGCTCTGAATGCATGTACTGTGGGAATGACCCATTATTCCACACTCGGGCGAGCAGCACGAGACCATATGAATAAAAGACTTCTCCCACTGACACCAGAGGTTCACACCTCCTCTTCTCCTTTCACCTCTTTATATCCCCCCCCCCCCCCCCGTCTCCTCACACTCTTACCTCTCTTTCAGAACAACACTACAGAAATCCCTCTTAACAAGTCATACAGTCTCCATGTCACACATTGGTTAGAAGTCTTAACATAAATGCAGTTTTACTTAAAAAAAATTAAATCAGAGTGAGAGTCACTTGAAACTGTGTGGATTACTTAACATTTACATATAAAAAATCTTCTTGCTGGTCGCGCGGGTTACAGTGATGCAATTCGTCTTCAAATGTGGCCTCCAAAAGACGCAGCCCGTGACTTGGGACACAGCTAATGTATCAAAACTAAGAGCCACATAACCTTTGATTATGCTGCATCATAATTTAAAAGTCAAACATTTGTTTGTAAAATCAAAATAAATTGTATCTATAGCTGTTAAATAAATGTAGTGGAGGGTTTTCTATTGACTCCAATGTAAACCAACCTATGCATTGAACATTTCGAATCAAATATTAAGTGGGAGGACTCACCATACTAATTTTTCTCTACTGTTAATTGCATGTTCAGTGTTTTCCTTTAATGATATCCCCAATATTCCTCGACAGAAGAACAGACACATTCTGATAATGGAACTGTACGACAGGTTTATGTGATGGTCATCAGTTTTAATCAGTTCAACTTCATTTCTGAGAAATCGTGGTTCTGTCAGCTTCAGATGGCAGAAGGCTCGGGATACTAATATAACCACTGTGGAGGCTACCTGTTGGACTTTGAAACAAAGTGCTGACTCTCACCTTTTAATAAGGAACTTTGATTGTGATAATTGCAATAATATGAATAGTTGCTATATTTTATGTCTTGATCCAGTCAAGAAGTTAATCTTAATTTTTCAAATTACGTTTGGTCCCCTAACATCACAGGACTAGGTCTAAATAGGGCAATGATTCCTATACTGTATGTAAATACTCAAATAAAGATTAAAGTCAGCACTAAAACACAATAGTTTCATTTCAAACTGAATGCACTAAATTACAGAGCCAATGCAACAAAGTGTCACTGTTAAAACGCTTGACAACAAAGTAAAGAGCTTTTTTAATGGTGTTTATTTCTTGCCCTTCATTTTTAATAGGACTCATTAAAGTTTCCCTCCAGTATTACAGACACTCGCCAGGCACTTTATTATGAACAACAAACTAACACCTAACTTTGCTCTCAAAACAGCTTCAGTTCCTCCTGGCAATTTGACAATTTCAAAGTTAAACTCCTTGACAGGATGAAGTCTGTGACATAAACATCAGCTGACTCTTGCTGTCCTGGTGATGAGACATCTGTTTGGTTTTCAGGAGGTGAAAAAGCTACTTAGCTGGACGGAGGTCAAGTGGCTCACTTTGCTTCTTAACAACAGTCTACAGCCAGGTGATTAAAGACTCCTTGGTTACTTTGGCTGCATGTTTAAAATAATAGCATGTGTTCAACTAAAGTCCTTTAATGTTCAGAGTCAGAACTTTAATCTCTTGATATCGCATTTGTTTGATATCAAGTCCAATGCAGCACTTTCATACTTGTGTAAGTGCTTACAGTACGAAGCAGGTCCTCCTCCTACTGCCAAGTTATCCAGGTGCAGTCACAGGTAGTCTTGATGGTCCACGCTGTTGCTGGGTGAGTGTGTTCATGCATCTAGCCACAGACACATACATGACCGAGGCAAAGGACATATTTATTAGATTATTTATTTAGGTTACACACGTGCACTTGTGTAACATCTGAGAACAGCAATACCAGAGTTCAATTCAATGTTTTTTCTGTTGAGGAATGTTTGGGATATCATTTCAAGAAAACCTCGAAAGTGGAATTTACAGTGGGCAAAAAATCCTGAATGCATAAATCGGCGTCACCCGTCAGCTCTGCAGTGGGAATGCCAAAGCACAAAGCAAGTAGTTGCTCTGGGCATTTCACATTGCCACAGGTGGGTTAACAACAGTTAAAAACATCACAGATACCAAACAACTTTGCGCTAATCTATGGATCACCAGCAGGTTTGACAAAGCATCCGTATTTGATGACCTGGGAATGAGATGGATCTACACTTAGTGTCTTTAACCCAGACTTTATTTGGTACAAACTTTGATTTGTTCATGCCGGCCATCTCTGACTAAAAACTTAACGAAGCCATGAGGTAATCAGCACAAAAAATACCCTTGTTATAATGGGTGCAGAACTCTGAGAAATGTGTAAATCACACCGAGGCAACAGGTGGTCTTCAGATACAGTGTAAAGACTCTGTAGCCCAATGCATGACATATTTTAAATTGGCTTTATTGAAGCCTTCTTATAAAAATATATCTGTGTAACACTGGACCATATACATGTACATATAAAGGCTGTATCCTTTATCCTGCATATTAAATTTCCAACTGTGAAGGAAACGCATTTCACTCCCTCACACATATACTCCTCATGAGCAACTTAGACTTTATACAGAAATAGATTTCACATCGGATATACAGTCATGACAGGGTATATTTGATAATAGCCACAGCTGCTGGTTGAGACTATACTGGCATCTTTTCAACTCAGGCACTGATCTCATGAACACTGGGGAAGCTATTGACACGTTGTTTTTCTTTTACTTGATCAGTGTCTTTCTTGCAGCCTAAATTTAACTAAATGAGGAGAGGACGGCTGGTAACAGATGAAGGGAAATGACAGGAGGATGTGAGATGGCAAATAATTAGCTGATAAATAGAGAGGGAGCATCTAGCAAAGACAGGGATGCTAAAAAGAAGTATCCAAGTCCCATTACGGAGATGATGATCATTTTCTACTAGCCTCATAGGTGCTCCTCAGACAGCTGCTGTCTATTACTGTGTCTTTAAGCCTCTCAGACCAAAAAACCCTAATACACTCAAGCGGAACATGAAAAATGAAAGATGGATGCCGTCAAAAAGACATCAGTATATAATCTTCTCAGGGCAGACAAATCTAACAACACACGTAGGCTGACAGCTCGCTCATAAATGATTTCACCCTGAATATTAGAATTTACGACAACAAGCAGTTACAGAGGTTTGGGCTATTAGCACGAAATGTCAGTCTAATTATGGTTGCCCATTATATGCCAGGTAATCCAGGAGCAAGCTGTCCTCGCTCCCGACATGCAGCAGACGCCACAATGCACGACAAAATAAGGTTTGAAGAGGCTTCTTTGTGGAGTGCGCTGCTTGTTGCATTTAAAGAGGCTGTTTGGAAAAATAAATTAGAATCCTGAGGTGGTTCTTGAGGATATGCAATTGCACAAGATACTTTCCTCCAATTCCTTTTTTTTTCTCTCTCAAAGCCTCATAGACAGGAAAATTAATTATGAGAAAAGGTTGTGTCTGCTCATTGCACTTTGATTTTATTGTCCTGCAGAGCCCCATTACAGATAGATGGATGGATTCTTGGAGTGGCAGATGGAAAAGAAGGTTTCTACATTTAGAAAAGAGACTGAAAAGGAAAAAAAAAATCTACACACACACACACACACACACACACACAGATCCACTTCATTTTTAAGTTTCATCTTACATTAAAAATATTATTAATTAGTATTACTTTATGATCATGTTGATGGTGTGGTAGTAACCAGTTTAACAAATGTACCTTAACATATCAAATAGTGGTTGTGGTTTCACTTACCTCATCTCCAGAGAGACCCAGGCCTCACCATTTCCTGTGTAGATTTTTCACATTAAAAGCCTTCCAGCAGCTCAGAGGGAATAATTCCTCTTATTCTTTGTAGGATTTTAATATGAAACATCTTCAATCATCTGAAACCTCTTTGCTGGTACATTGCTGTGTCTCTTTGTGTGTTACAGCCATCAACTCTCACTCAGTGGAATAACGTGAGCAAAGATGGCCTCTGTGCATCAGTTCAACCAGCTCATGTCAAACTTCACCTTCTGAGTGCGCCATTAGGATTGTGTGACAGTGTCCTTCAACACGATAACAGCTGTGGGGCGCTGTCGTTAGTGTGTTTGCTGCTACACAGTGTCACATCCACTAAATGCTACTAAATTTTAGCTGTTAGGACCTCTCGATTTTAGATTTGGTATATATTACATGTCTGTGTAAATGAATATATTCTGGGCAGTATGCAGCAGGAGCAGACTGAAGTCTCATTTTAAAACAGAGTGCAGAGCGGCCCGGCTCTTATCTGATACAGATCCAACCAACAAAAACACTCATCTGAAAAATGAAGTAAAAGTGTTTTAGTTTATGAAAACTGAACACAAACAATCTTCACTCACACTTCCTGTATCTGTCTCTCCTCTTCTTTCTTCACTCACTGATCTGCAGCTGTGCATTTTATCTTGTAATACTAGTTTTTGTTTCTTGGTTCAGTCTTTGACTTTTTCCCATTTGCTAAAATGCTGAGTTTACTGGTTAGTTTCAATTTCAATTTAAAATGTCATTTACTCGGCTTATGGGACCGGACAGTTGGACATCTAATGATAAAGCCTTTAGCCTGTTTTAAATGCAACGAATGAATAGCACCCTGCTCTGGTGTGGGACACAATCAGTGTTTGAATATAAAGTCAGTATCGACCCAATACGCTGGTACACCAAGATTCCTCTCCATCCTCCTAACTGCTCTGCCACTGTACAGCCTTTCTTCTTCTTTAATTTTATTCTGTTTTTCCAAAGTATATATTGTAGCACAGAGCAGAGCCTACTCCCACTTTGGTGCTGCTCTGTCTCCTGTAACCTTTTGCACATTTCAGCAGGAACAGCTGGGACTCGTCAGATGTGCTGAGAAATACTCTGCTGTTGTTACAGTATAACTCGCCCATTGTCATTCCATGATGTACTGTACGTGTGAATAATGTTCCTACTGAAGCTCAGAAAGGTCAGCATGCTATACTTGACGATTTTCTTGTTCTGCACATCAGTTATCATCCTCTGCAGCCAGAACAATTACACATTCTGTATTAATACTGCGAAGGTATCAAGGCGCTCAGTCCACAGAGAAATGCACACAGCGTGTATTCAGAAACTGAGCATTAAAACCAGCCGTCAGGACTTCTGTGATATCACAACAAAGCATTCACCGCTCTCAGTCATTTCCCAAGCCCCACCCACCTGGACCCACCATCCAACCTTGCAGGATTTGGTTTCTCTGAGTGTTTACCTGAAATCTGCTATATTTTTATTCAATCACTCAGAAAACAGTCAGCCAATCAGAAGAGAGGCTCAGAGCCTCTTCTGATTGGCTCACCGACCTGTTGTTACCAGAGCTCCAGAGAAAAGCCTGAGAGAGGAGATGTAAAACTA
Source organism: Seriola dumerili (assembly GCF_002260705.1). Lineage (NCBI taxonomy): Eukaryota > Metazoa > Chordata > Actinopteri > Carangiformes > Carangidae > Seriola > Seriola dumerili. The sequence continues at coordinate 4,432,122 of NW_019174336.1, forward strand.
CACTGAGATGGTTTTTGGTTCTTAAAACCACAAATATATCTTTTATTGGATCAACACACAAATAAAAACACAAGAAAAGAATAAAATATGGACCTTTAAGTCTGGTGCATCAGTTCAAATCAGTGTCGCTACACTCCTTGATCACAGCACAGCACCGTCAACGTCGGGATTAAATCTCTGTTTCCTTCAGGGTCCACCGATGCTAAACATGGTTGTGTAACAGAAACTTTTAGAATTTCTTTAGAACCAAAATGCTTCACATCATTGTTTTACTTGGCAAGTAGCACACAAAAGAAGAATTCTCCAGAAAATGGAAAAATGTTTGTTTAGTGTGATGGCCTCTTGACCTTGACCTTATTTCTGCACAGATACCGGTTTTCTCTTTGCTCAGTGTGGGGGACGCAGGTGCACTGGCCACTTTTCAAGAGTTTACTTTCACCCTCAAGAAGAAACTCCCTGACCTAAAGATGACAAACAGCCAATAATGCAACTCTCTCTTAAAGTGACAGGCGCACTCTGTAAAGCAACAGCTGTTATTTGCTCTATTATTTGATGTTTTCAAACTATTCCCAGAAAAAAAATGTTTTATAGTTGTTAGGCCACTAATACTACTTGCATTTATGTGAAGTTGCTGTCAGCTGAATGCCTGATGCAAATGGCATAGGAGTATTTTTTCAAAACAACTGAGATCAATAAAATTTGAGACTCTGAGCCCTGTTCACACCTGGCTTTAAAATGCGTCTCCACAGGCGTCTAGAGTGAGCACTTGTGATCAGCTCTCACTTCCCCACTCTATATGCAAATAAACACGCATGTGTTCTTGTTTTAAGTAAGTCTGACTGTGACACAGTTTATGTTTGTGGTGGAGAGAGACAAAGAGAGAGAGAGAGCTAGAGCCAGGAGGGGTTGAGCAAATCAATGCACTGCTCACGGCTCTACCCTGAAACGAGGTTTTGCCTATTTGAAAATAGTAAAATGTTTTTGGTTGATAATGAAACTATGTTAGGACTAATCAGACTGTGGCAGAGGGCGTCAGTGGAGTAGCTGGTCCTTCAATGTGGCCCAGGACACATTTGCGTTCACACTGCTGAAAGAACGTGTCCACATGTGGACCAGACCACCTCTGAATGCGGTCTGTGTGATCGGATCTCACATGGGTCCTCAATGGGTCTCAAGGTGCGTTCACACCTAAACTTAGAGCTGTCCACCTGAGACAGATGTTAATACCAGGTGTGAACAGGACCTGAGTGTCTCTCACTTTGAACTTCAGCATCAATGGAACAGAGAGAACAACAGTACTTTTTGTGCACACACCATTCTTATATCCAACACTGTGTGGACGGGTCTCAGCAGATAACTGCAGAGAAGGGAAGGGGGTCAATGGGAAATTGATTTTTCACCGCTGTATTTCTCTTCAGAGGCCGACTGTCCTCAGACCCAGACTGTAGATGAGTTGAGCTACCTGGTCTGTGCTTTTGTATCTCCATCAAAGTGTTCAGGGGGGGACACCTGGGGAGGACCAGGAGGTGATAAAAGATGGACCACAGGAAATCACGGTCACATGACTAATGAAAGATTTAGTTCGACTGAAAGTGCAAAAGTCTTTCCTTTTTTACAGTCAAATATCATGTCAACCTGTCATTCAAACTTAATGTTGTAGAATTTTATTACTAAAGGGAAGACAAATGTTTCTGGAGATGTGTCAGAAATATTCCTTTAGCCTCTAAGCTTCTGAGTGGGAGACAATGTACACATCTTTGTGTAGGAGCAAGCTAAAGGATACAGTGGACTGAAAACTAGAGAATTCATCCTTCCTGGGCTTTACTGCAAGACTCAAGTGTGAGATGAATAAAAGTTCACAACTTGCTTTTCATGCTTAGCAGTTATGGTAAATAAATGTAAAAATGGTAGTGTATGCTAATATCCTCACAATGGTAAACACGCAACAGGTCATGTTTACATCTTAGTTTAGCTTGTTACCTCTACAGCGCTGAATCTTTGTTTTCTAGCTTGTTCAGCAGCCCAAGGGGCAAGATGAGTCCATAGTCATTTTCACATATGAACTCCAGACATTGTACAGAGTTTCCCACTGTTACACCCCCCCACCCACCCACCCGCTGGTGATATGTCAAATGTGTCATGATTTACCTGTTTCTATTTTACTCAGGTGAACCAGGTCTGGGCTGATCGGTGGGAAGAATCTATAAAGTCGGCCGGGATCCCAGTTTAGAGTCTCTCTCCTTCCTTCTCCATCTGCCAACTACTGCTGTGGTAGCTGCGTCCAGGGTTTTGGTTTCTTTGTTTTGATTGATGGATCCAGTAGTCCTATTTTCGTGGTTTTATTTCTGTTAGGTTAGAGTTGGGTTTCTTTTTCGTGAGGGGGAAGAGATCAGATCCTACGACCCACTATAGGTTGGTCTGGTGGCTTCCCTGCTTTTGTTTGTTTTGGCCTGTTAATCAGTCTTTTCTTCTCTTTTTGTTGTTGTGTGGTTGATTATGGTCATTCAAACTTATTGTTTGGGAAATAAATAATTTCTTTTTACATTCATTCTAACCTACTGGAAATACTGAGATGAGCGTGCAGGAGAAATGACAAACACGTCATCAACACTCTCGCTGTCAATCCTCCGGACAGTGGCCAACTCTATTCACACATCGGCTCAATCGGACATTACGCATACTTTGTATGAGGGAGCTGGCAGAGTGAAGTCTGTTTAATATGTCCAGTCCAACTGATGTATCCTGTAGCAGGAAAACAAACTTAAAAATAAATAAATAAATAAATAAAAAGAAAATCTCTCTCTCTCTCTCTCTGGACAGGACATAAAATCATTGATTTATATATGCATATAAATATGCATATATGTATGCATTGAGATAAAGGCACTGAATTGTGAGCTGTTGTTATTCCCCTGCGACAGAGCTGTCTGTGCAGTCTCTCCTCTCCACCATGGCACTGACATGTTGTATCTGACAGGGACTGAAATCTGTGTTTGTTTGAAAATCTGGTGGTGATCATAGTGTGTGGGAATTTTGGCAGAGATTTGTACTGCTAATAGAAGTCATCTGTTGGACTGAGATAACCTTGCTACATTTCTGTTCTTGCTTCTACATGAGAGAAAGAGAGAGATGTGGAATAAGTGTATGACAAAGAAAAAGACTTAGTGAAGTTAAAATTCACACCTTGAGCTGGGAAAAAAAGTGTCATGTAATTCTGTGAGTCTTGACGGTGCTGACAAATCTCTGTATGTTTGCAGTGTGAGTTGTTTGCTTCCAGCGCTGTAGCTCACATTTACCCCCGCACACTGTCTTGAAAACTTGCAGTAAGAAAAACGTATTAGGAAAGTTTTACTGCAGTTGTACGTGTTCTTCTCCGACGCACCTGTCAATTCAAAGGGGTGTGAAAGTTCTGCTTCTTGTAGCTCACGTTTACCAAATTACTCTTGTCACATAAAAGTCTAAAACACATCACAGTTGCAGAGCAGCAGTTCGCTTTCTTCACAGAATGTCAACACATGATGGCGAAGACACACCGAACACACTGCATCAAAGTTTGATTCGATTCATTTTCCACAGAATGCAAGTAAGCTGCCTCTCAAAGCATTGTGGGACATCAAGCAACAAAAAAGGCAGATGACAAAAGCTGAAAAGATTACATTTATGCAAATGGAGGTGAGATTCACCTGGAGGCTTTGTAAAGATTTGACAAAAAACTGTAAAAGGAAGGCCAGTTTTTTACCAGGCATAGACAAATGCTGTGTACTTTGTTCTAGCATCTTGTAAGATTACAGATAATAAACTTAATGAAGTGCTGTTTGTATGCCTTGTATTGAAAAACAGATGAATTATGTGTGGAAAGTTGTGTTTGACCAGACAGCGTGAAGGTGCATGAAGTCAACCTCTATGGAGAAACAAGAAAACCATTTCTCACAAAACAGAAAGATTGAAGTTCACCAAAGAACGTGAAAAGACGCCTGATGAATGCTGTCAGCACATCCTTTGATCAAAACCAAAATGAATTAGTTTGGATCAAATGGGGTCCTGCATGTCCTGTGTGGAGTGAACATGGCCAGGACTTGCACAGGGACTGCTCAGTGCTGACTGGGGTGGGAGGGTGCTGATGTTGAGGCTGCATGAGTGCAAAAGTTGGATGTCAATATGAATGCAGGTTTGTTTACCCAAATACTGCATGAAAAGATGACTCCTGGTCTGATGACACTCACAAGAGTTTTTAAAGAGATCAAACTATGACCTGGCAAAAGTAGGTCCCCTTGATTTGAATCCAGTAGGAAACTTTTGGAGTATTGAAAGCGGAAGGTAGAGCAACAAAAGCATCCAGCAGAGAGCAGCTGATAAGAAACATCGATGAAGACTGTTATCACCCGAGCTCAGGAGGACCGAATCTGTCACCAAAAATAAAGGTGGATGTACAAAATATCTTAAAAAACAAATAAATCGATGTAATCTCACTGATGAAGGGTGTACCAACATTTGTTGCTTTTGTAATTACTTAACATTTTGACCAAGGGTGCACTCAGTTTTGCTGTAGGCCATACTGTAAGTTGTCTCTGCCGCTGCTGAACGTGATTTCTTTCCAGAAGCAGGTGGTGGTGATTGTTGCTTGACCAGGGCTTCGGCCATTGTTGCGTTTACAAGACAAGTACGTCCTCTTAACAGCACTATGTCTTCAGGACAGATTGGAGGCTACAGTGAGCCACTGTTGGAAACTGACGAGACAGGCCGGGGCCAGCTGGTTAGCATGCTAATCTCACCTGAAGAAAAGACAAGAGTTAACATTGGTGTTGCTTTTCACAGCTGGAGACAGCTCCTGGTGAAAAGTAAACAGCTGTTAATGCTAACATTAGCTATGTAGCATTAGCAAATCATTTAAGTTGATGCAACAGGCTGCCGAACCTTTAGAATATTACTTGACAAAAGAAAGTTTAGGGTCAGTAGCAGTTGCAGCTGCATGCTGTCTGTTCATCATGTTCAACAGTTGCCTTATTTTTTAGTTTGGGTTGTGAAAGTGGGACCAGGTGTGGCCAAGAATTGTCACTGTATGGAGCCAATTTCTGCCTCCTCTTGTGGCGTTTGCTGTGCCGTCCTTTTCCTGACACAGGTGCTTGTCAAGCCCTCGAAAGCACCCGGCTGTTTTCCTGCTTTGCTTCTTTCTGTGCTCTAGCAAATGTCAGAGGATGTTGTTCTGTTCAGAAATCAATTTGTCCACTGCCGCTATCCTTCCCATCCCCCTGCAGTCCTCATTAAACCCTGCTTTTACTGTAGAGCAGTTAATGGTTGTAAATGAGCTGCTTTCTGAACAAAAAGTACTTTTCTTTTTGTTCAGAAAGCAGCTCAATTACAACCATTAAGTTTGGGATGAAGAGTGTGGAGTTTTAAAAATGACCATGAAAAAAAAAAAAAAATCAGTGATTTGCATTTCTTGTTCCCTTGCATGACACTATCTTTTGTTTCACTGCCTTAAGGTAATCTTTAAATAAGAAAATAAACTATGAAATCACAGTGAGCTGATTCACATGCAGTATTCAGAGATTTTCAGGTTAGAGGAAAAGCCTTTGGCAAACATCTGGCTTTCCGCATGGATCTTTAAAGTTTAAAAGCAAGGAGGTTATTCATATAAGACCTGCACTCAGTATTTCTGGCAGTGGAGAACAGAGGAGCAGCCTCCGTCTTTGTGCTGCTAGACTGAATGTGAGTCGTATTGTCATTAGAAAGCACTCTGCAGCACTCTCCTCCTCATCACGATTCGAGGACGGAGCCCCCCTGCAGGTGAAGGCGACACACAGGTCCATCTTTGACATTCCCGTGGATGCTCCAGTGCCCCCCGGTACTCCGGGCAAGATAGAGGAATAGCGGCAGTGAGGGAAAGCGCTGGGTGACATCAGAGGGAATTACTGAAGGGGAAGAGGCACAGAGGTAGAGAGTGTCACCTTATTATAACCTGACCCTAGGGCACTGGATTCCTGCCAGCAAGAGCTCACGAGCTGGTCACTCATGCAACACACACACACACACACGCACAAATCTCTGATCATGAATGGAAAGTCTCGATGGGTAAAGTGAATAGTTGAGCTGCCCTTAAGCAAGGCACTGAACTCCCTGCTGTTCTGCTGAAGCTGCTCAGAGGCGCTGAGAGTTAGAGGAAGGATATGAACTGCTGTGAATGTCCGTATGTTTAAACATGAAGCAGGACGGGTCTGAAAATGAGCAAATTCCCAACTCAAATTCTCCGTTTTAAGCTGCATTGATCAATATTTTTCATTTTAATGATTTGTCAAATATCTGTAATTTTTTAAAGGGAGTAGTTCTAGTGTTGAACCCACAGAGCACCCACCTGTAAGGAGCTTTTTAGCCTTTTAGCTCATGGTTATTGTTTTACAGCATGGTTCACTCATGGTCACTCAACAGCCTTGTTTTAGTACAGAAGCTGTTTTCTGCAATAAATAAAAGATAAATAAATAAATAAATCTGCGCTAACTGCACAGCACCAAACAGCAGACACAGTTAGCAGCTAGCTAATGAAGAAAGTGGGGCGTCCAACAACTAAGCTGATATTTTCCACAGGAGTTGGCAGACACAAAAACAGAGCTAAGGATGAGACTATGTAACTTCTGAAAATAGTGACAAATCTGTTCTTGTACAAATGAAAAAGAAAAAATAATCATAAAAGGCATCATTTTGTATTGCGCAGGCTAGTGTCCTGTTTGTTCTTGTCTTTTGTGTAAAATAAAAAATATTTTTTCTGGAAATTATGTTTGAAAAGTGGGGATCATCTTATATTTTAGGTCTAGAAAACAGCCTGTTCATGATGAGCTTTTTGAATAAAGAGAGTATCAAGAGAGTGGAATGCAATCTTTTATGGAGAGCTTTGAATTACGGGTTGCTCGTAGCCTTAATGTTGGTAGAGAGTAGCCCGACAAGACATGCTGTCCTTCAGTCTCTGAAGGCTGGTGTAACGTGTTTTGCTGCCAAAGAGGAAATAAATTCAGGACTGAAAACGAGTTCATAGCGTCTCCCAGCGTCTTTACTGCAGAAGTGAAACAGGGAGAAAGTTTGTCGAACGGCCGAGAATTATGGCTTTCACATACGATGACCTCAAATAGACTGAAGTCTGACAAATGCTGTCACAGAAAATAATTTCAACCACTTCCAAGAGCCTGACAGAAGAGAGTGTGAGTATGTCACTGATGGACACTGAGTAGGTTACTGTATTTCCTGTTTCACATATACGAGAGAAAGCACTTACTTTGTTACATGTGTCATTATATCAAACCTGACGCATTTTAGATAAATGGCTGTGATTGCCCCCGACCACTTTCTGACCAGGCCAGACCCATCTGCAAGAGTAAATTAATATGGGCTCACTGATTGGTCGGGTTTCCAGGCCAGTGCATCACAGCTCTCACGGCTCTAACACTACCAGCACTGACACTTGGACAGTGACACGTCACCGTGTAACAGGCTTCTAAAGTTACAATTATGCAAGCGAGATGTCGGAAAAGTTAAACGACAGGAATAACTTGTGAATTCGTGAAGATGACCACAGAAGAGTCGAGTAGAGGTCAACGGGAACAAGTTTGGCAAATCACCTGAAAACTGTAAGTAACAGCTTAGCCGTCGCCACGACCTGCGTGCTAATAAAGGTTGAAGCTTCAAATATTTGCTGGTAATTGTCTCTGAAGCTTCAAAGCCCTAAAAATGGGAGCCAGGACAACTCAAGTACTTTTGTATTCTAACTCAAGTAGCATCAGAATCAGAATCAGAATCAGAATACTTTATTGATCCCAGGGGGAAGTTAGGTTAGCTTACAGTTGGTCCCTCAGAAAAGAAAATAGATATAGGCAGTAGATCCCAAAGGTAAAGATGAAAAGGTAAAGATAAAATATAATCATAAAATATAAAAATATGTACTTATGCTACAATATATTTATAAAAAAATACAAATATGTAAGACTATGATTTTAAAATTGCACTTGTCTGAAAGTGTCACAATTGCACAATTAGTATAATTTTAGTCTAAATAAATAAATTCTGATGTTGTGACATCTGCTGACCGGGGTGGGTCCAGGAGCCAGTCTATTGGTTCTGAGCGTCAGACACTCTGTGGGACAAGTAGTTATTTTGCTGACCACACTCTCACTTCAGCTGTGGTCCGTGTGTTCATGTAGCTGCTTGATTGAAACTGCATCATTTTTCCATGGACAGCGTGGGCTAAAGTGTCCTGCAAGGACATCAGCTAAGAATAATAAATGAAAAAGCAGTGGCGCCACTAACAAAAGCTGCACAAGGACTTTTGAAAGGTGAAATTATCCTTGATTATATGAGTGTGCAGCAGGCTTTAAGAACAGAGTGACATTCATCGGTGTGGAGAGCAGCGGTGAATGAAGAATGAGAGAAACTGTGCGAAAGCGTCAGGTGCAAATCCCTAAAAATACCCCAAAACCCTCCTTTTTGTCTCCTCTCTAATCTCTGGTGCTTCTCCTTCAACAACAATAAGTTGTACCCACTGCAACACACACAGATACACACACACACACACACACACACACACACACACACACAAAAACCCATGCAGACACTCACATGTGTAAATGCATGAACACAGCACTCATACATGCACAATTTCCTGTCACTTTACTTCGTTTCTTGCCATTAATCTTACCCGGCGTGCCTCATCTTTCCCTCCAGCCGCCATGTCTGAATGACAACCAGCTCGTGCGCCGCAGTAATACGGAGGCTTTGAGCCCAGAGGCCCCTGAGCTTTATCTCCGGTCTGAGAGAAACTCAGGCAGCAGCGCTGATAAACCCAGACCTTAAAAGCGTGCATGTGCAACACAGATCTGCACGCAAACACAACTAAGGCGTACACACTCACGGCAACATAATGGAATAAATTCACCATGGCTGGAATTATAAAGTAACATCCACGGCCGAGCGCACGGCTACGACGGAAAGATTATAGCACATTGCTTCTTCTTCTTCTTCTCTGCTGGTGATTTACGATCACGCTGGGGACTGTGTCAGGGCTGCCGAGCGCCACGGCATGTTTGTTTGACAACGCTGTTTTATTTTCATTAGACTGTCAAAACCGAAGAGGACTCCGGACATGTGTTCACACACTCTCGGAATACCAACAACGGGCAAACATTCATTTCCGTAAAGAAAACTACATGTGCACCGCGTTTGACATGATGATTAATCGCAGATGAAATAGCCATGCTGCCGTTTCCAGTTCACTGGCCCCCGTCAGACGAGGTGAACTCCAGATAGGAAATTCACATTCTGTCCACTCATGCACTAACACCAGAGTCCGTATGAATTGTTGCTGAAATGAGAAAAGGCAAAGTTGCATTTAGAAGAAAATAGCAGTTGCTCTCATTTCTTCCGCAAGCGTCACATGCCATCAACTCCTGTGAATATATTTCTTCACCCAAAGAAAGCAGTCAGGAGGAATTACAAAAGCAGGGCTGTCTTTTCTACTTCCACGTATCCTGAGGTGCATGTAGGTAATTGCAACTCTTGTTCCTGCTTTTATGTGAGTAATAAGAGACTCGAGTAATTTCCGACCCGCTCTTGCTCCCTGACTAACACGCGGGTATGAGGGATACAGCAGCTCCTCGTCATTAGTCATGTAATCTGCCTGAGAGGCTGACGGAAGCGGAGCAGACTCTGTGGGTTCAGAGAGGACCCAGCGGACAGCGGGACCGGCCAACACCAGCAGGATGTGGAACCCAGTTCATGAGGTGTTGCTGGACAGGGACAACAGGCTTCTGCACATGAGGTCACCCGCTGCCCCCACCCCCCCCCCACCCCTCATCTCTGTTGTGTCCTCAGCCGTCAGGCCGGGAAATCTTGGCGATGGGTTTGTGGTTACAAGTGGTCCTGGTTTTGGAAATGAGTGCATACATGACTTTTCCTCCTTGCTGGTATTTCATGATTAAGCTGAAATGCTCCCCCGAGGTACATGTGGGAGACTTTACTTTACCATAAAGGAGCATTAAGCCATTTTCTGAAAGGTTCTTCCTCAACCTCTAAAACACCCAGTGAGTGGGGGTGAGGTGGTGGTGGGGGGGGTGGGGGGTGTACAGCGGTGCATGAGGGGGAAGCTGCCACCCGAACAATTGGGTTTCTCCAACCGGCTCTTAAAATATCAACTGTGAAATAATGTAATCACTATCACTGTGTCCCTAAGCAGTCCACACATAGAAATGTCAATACAACAATGTGAAAGCGCTCAATAGTAAAAGTCAGACGCCGGCGTTCAAAGTAAAAGTAGAGAAGTGTAATCAGCAAACTGTACTGTACGTATCAAAAGGAAAAAGCACTTGGTCTGCAGTAAAATGTTCCTATAATATGATTGTATATTACATCAGTCTGTCAGCGATGGAGCTAGTTTTGACAACTTTTTACAGTTGGATAGTCTCGTCCAGTGGGTTCCAACCTGGGGTTCGAGCCCCTCCAGGGGGTCACAAGACTGAGAGATGATTAATGGGAGATGCTACACTTTACTTCTCTCTGTGGTGGAGCTGCTAACAACTCATATACATCTAAAACATCTAAACGGAGTCACCACTACACTTTGACTGCTTTTTCGCGACAGGTCACAACCCCAAAATGCTGGTAACCACCAGTGTAGTCTTTAACTAAACATTGTATTTTTAATTAAAAGGAATAGTTGCTTTTCTGATCAACATTTTACATTGTCAAATAAGTGTATTGGAGTAAAAAGTAGAGAAAATGTGATAGTATAGTAGTATATGTTTAAAGTAGGATAAAATTGAGAAGGTGTAATTATAAGAAACAAAATATATCCTTTTGTTGTTCCGGGGTCATACGTGGGTCGCCGCAAACATTTTTGAGATTTTCAAGTGGGTCACGAGTTGTACTCTGTACTTAGTTACTTTCCGCCACAGCACTGAATCAAATGTGCACAGCTGTGTTCACTCACAGCAAGTTAGCCCACACACACACACACACACACACACACACACACAGCCCGGGGCACCTGAGAGCTGCTGCTGTGTATGGAGGTGAAGTCTCTGTAGCTTGGAGTTTCTCTGTGTAAAGTTGAACTCAGTCCTGGTCAGTAATCAAGTTTCAGTCGCTTTACGTTTCAGTCTGTGATGTTTAGGAAACGTTGAGTTTGACAGACTGTCATTCTGAGGGAGTAGGATTTATTAAAGGGCTTGTGGGAGTTACTGTCGTGTCGGTGCCAGAGGATCCATTTAAAAAAAGAGACTGTATTAAATAGTGTCCTGTCCCTAACAGTCATATTTAATGCTGAAACTGCAATCTGTTTGTTTGAGTGTATCTCACTGTATTAACCACATGCTCTTACAAAATAAAACACAGACTTTAACCAAGAGATCCTTTTACTTTTAGACTTTTACAAAATGCCAATCCACAGTAGATTGAGAATCTTGTTAATATGAGCAACAAAAGTGTAAATATTTCAAGCTTTGGGGGGAAAAAAATCTGGAAGACTGGGCAGGCGAAAGAAGGAGAGAGAGGGAAAAAGAAAGAGGGAGGAGAGTCCGGAGGGAGAGATCGCAGACAACAAATTCATAGAGGGAAGAGATAAGGAAATAAGAAAAAGAGAAGCAAGAGGTGGAGAAGAACTGAAAGGGAGGGATGAAGAACTGGGCAAGGAAGATGGGACAGCTTCAGAGATAGAGCGAGAGGTCTGACAGAGAAAGAGATGAAGACAGGGAGACAGATCTCCCTGATCCCTGCCACAAATCCAGCCGGACCTCGTGGTAAGTTTGCCCTTTGTTCATATACATTTACAGCTATGGTAACATACAGTTTCACCACAACTATTGTCATTTTGATAAAGAAGTCAAGCAATAATTGGCCTTTTTCCATCGTTCGCGGAGCAACCGTGATCTGATTTTATGCTGCACATGGCACGAGTCTCCAAAAAGCAGGGCACAGTGAAAGGAGCCGGTTAACTCGCTGTGAAGTTGGAGTTGTGCAGCCTGTCGCCTCTAGCTGCTCCTTGTTGTTATTGTTCCATTACTCCCTGCAGTGTTTCAAATGGATCTGCTGTCAAACTATTCTGAAAATGTCTGTTGAATGTCTTGTAAATTTATGATGAATGATAGTGGCTCATCACACTGACAAACGCAGTGCATTTCCTGTGACTACTTGGTAATAAAAGTCAGCTTGTGTTTCTCCAGTTAAATGCTTTTACTGTGAAGCTGCAGCAGAAGAAAATGTTCACTTTGCACTAGCAACAATTTTTTTTTTGTGTTATATTCTTGGAATCTCAGTCTGTAATACTGCTAATACACAAATATCGCAATAGTTTTATCAGTCGGCCATGAGCTCCGTCACAACTGCAACAACTCCTCCAACCTGAACGACCATGTAGGTCTTTCTTTCCAACCCTCTGATACGACCCATAGGAACGTCTCCTGAAACAGCGCCCCTACGAAGTCGCAGTCGTACCAGACCTCGGTTGTCATGGTTACAATAACAAACATGCAGACTGCATCAGACTGCGGCTGAATGAATGTACAGGTTCAACAAAATGAGAGGATGTGGTGGAAAATAAGCTACTCACTCTCACCTATCACAATGCAAAAAGTTGCTGTGTTATTAGACAGGCACAATAAGGACTGTTTTGTCACGCACGTGCAATTTGTAGCGACTAAACTGCAACTGGAAAAACGCTTCAGCAGACAATTTTAAGAAAAAGGCAAGACATACATTTACTGAAAGAATCTTAGATGCAGAAACACAAATCATTTCTCAAATGATATGAAAATGTTTTTTTGCTTTATAAATTGCTGAATGGTCTTTTTAAAATCCTGTCCGCCACACTAGTTAAAATTCTGTGCAGAGAAAGGGAAAGTCTTCTGTCAGCAGGTGTTTCATATGCCACAGCACTGCGTTATGACATAATGTATGAATATGTCTCAGTCTTAATATTCTCCGACATTGTTCTCCTGCGCGACAATGACATTTGAGAACAATGAAGGTTGTCACTTCACTCTGAGCGTTGAAAACAACTCAGACTGTCAGATTTCCATTCAAGTTGTGACATTTTTTTTTTGCTGCGTAAACGCTGCAAACAAATGTGCTTTTGTCTTCCAGATGAAAACATACAGTAACGTAAAACAAAAGGAGAATTCCAATCTGCACAAACGTCAATAAGAGAGGCTCAGACGCTGAATAAAACATGAGTGAGGAAAACAATGTCAGCTTGTCACTGAAAAGTAAATCAAAGGAAATTATTATTATCATTATTATCATTATTATTATTTTATAATATGTTTTGTCAGATGACATTATCGTGATGCATTAAAAAAAAAGCCGGTCAGGCAACAATCAAATCCCTCAGCACGTGCCACAGAAACCCATTTCCCTAATTAGGTATCAGCCAATAAAACAGCAGAGAATAGGGCTTTTCTCTTTTTTTATGATAATAGCAACTGTGTGAGACAGGTTTATGCGACGATGAGGAATAACACATCTGTAATGTATTCAAAGGTCCCCAGGAGTGTCCAATTAGACAAATATGAAGCTGAGCACGTTTAGAGGTAACAGTGTGTGACACTCAGCCACCTTCTGTCTCGTGAAAACGAGAGAAAAGGTGTGAAACAAACAGCCAATTAATTTAATTGGATCTTTTACACTGTCAGGTGCAAACGGCCTAATTTATCCTCTTTGACTGAAATACATGGGTGAGAATGTGATTTTCTTTAAATTTGGCTTTAACTGCAATGGTGTTCAGTTAAGGTATTAAACCCATTATTCTACAGTCACCTTTAATATTAACAGAGTGCAACAACTTGCGGCTGCAAAACCATTTGAAATTCAAGAGTCTGTCAGATTATTATTATCTGGTACAAGGTACGCATGTTTGCATATTGTGTGTCCGCTGGGTTCACATTATAATGCACTGAAGTTGCGATAGTGTGGTAGGAGTGTTGGGCTCGATTAGGATAAGTGTGCCTAACCTTACCTGACCCTTTATAAAATTTTGATATTTTTTCAAGGCGAAAAAGTAGCCATCTAGATTTGGGGTCTGAGTGGTCTGACTAAATGCAGCATGTGTGACACATATTTTTTTTGTGAAAAAATGATATTAATAAGGCTGGTGAACTAAATGGCCCAGCCCAGATCCTGACTACACATGTTGTAATATGTGATATAAAAAGGGTAAACCATAGTAAAGAGTTTGGAAACCATTGCAATTAACCAAGTGGTAACATGGAAAGTGCCAGAAACTGCAGCTCCTCGAATGGCCACTTGAGGCTGGCTCCAAACCAATCCCCATAGACTCCCATGTTAAATTGTCCAACTTGTGTGGAGCTGACTCTCGGTGAATGCCGGTCTGTGGCAGTCATACACTCTCCCACCTGTAATTCGAAGCGGCACACCCTCAATTACACATAATTTAAGTGGTAATAAAATTTCAATGGATGAGTCATATAAAAAATCTACCCCCTGTACATTTGTCATGAAGGAGGAAATTAGCTCTGCAGACCAAAACCATGTTTTGTACCAGGCTGTAAACATGTTTGTCTCTGCTGTAAAGGTGGACATCTTCACATGTTGGAGCCAGACTCTAGTGGTCATTAGAGGAACTGCAGTTTATGGCACTTCAGTGTTGGCTTTCTTTTTCAGTCACTCGCTTAATTCAGAATCTCAACTTTCTACATCCTACGCAGATTGCATGCAGTTTGGCAGGTCTGCATGATCACGACTATAAGCAATCGACTTGTCACTAACCATATGTGCCATTAGTCGAAGAGTGATCCTGACTCCTTATGAAGAAAACTTTCATGCACTAAAGTTAATGGAAACTAATGGAAGTGAAGAAAAGCATGGTATTTGATATTTCCTAACAACTTTTAAGTTGAGATTAAAGTTGTAAAATATCAGCTCTATGTTGAAAGTAAAATAGATTTTAATTTTCAGTAAGGTCAGTGCACAGTAATAATCTGTTGAAGTGCTGACACGGGATGAGTTTTTTGTCCCAATGTCAGTGTGAAATGTTTGGATCAGAGTTCTTTTATTAACCTTTATGGGTCAGCTACATGAATCGGTAATAAAACAGAGAAACACTGCATTGATTAAATCAAACAGCGGGACACAGCTGTCAAGTCGTATCATTTCCTATGGATCTAAATACACAGGGGAAATCACTGCGGGTAAAACCACTCCAGTGTCCACTGTCTCTCCGTGTGGGTAGGAACCATACAAGTGTGTTTCATGACCTTTAGATGTCAAAACAAAGCTGAGAAATAATTCTGAAAGCACTCTCAGTGACAAAGAGCATTTTTGTTTCACTTTCCCTGAAAGAATTACATTTGCAGATGTGAGAATTTGACCCACGAGCAGCCAAAAACTAATTTAGCCTCTGGACTGTGTGAAGGCAGAATTCAAGTGGACGTCTACGGAGAGTAGAAACCTGAAGGGAGCCTCAATGTGTTCGAAGAAACTCCAACAGTAACGGACGAGGCAGAGTCGGTCACAGAACAATGCCAATGCAAAAGTTGGTGGGGTTTTTTAAAAGGTTTAATTTGTTAGCTGCAGATTAAAACTCTAACCAGAAACCCACTTCCCTTGATTACCTAACTCCTGTATTATCTGTTTATTGTATTATGATCATTTAGTTTATTTTGCCCGATTTGTCCAACCAACAAATGTCAGAACAAATTCATCAAATCATTCTTCTATATTGGCGTCTCCTATCTAAAAAAAAAAAAAAAAACATTTCTGAGGTTCCATCACTCTCATACAAAAATGTGAAATGCAGTACATCTCCCTGGCTACGCTTTTGAACAGGACTCACAGATGGCTTCCCAGTTCGAGGCTCTCCTGACTGGTTTGGGTAAAACCGCGTTTAACACATTTCAATGAGCACAGGTGCCTGTAATGTCACGCTCTGGCCTTGGAATCTCTCTCTTAACGAATCACGTGTGTGTTCACATCTCCGGGGGGCTCACAGTTATATCAGACCAATTAACGCCACTAACTTATTTCAGTTGCAAATTTATATCGACACGATGGAGTTGGTGTCAAACATGTTCGGTGAATGACTAAGAGAATGAAATACGACACAATGGATGGATGGATTTACTGCAGATATCCTTGGCGCCCAGAGGATGAACCCTGGAGACTTTGATGATCCCCTGACTTTTCCTCTAGCACTACGAGCAGGTCAAAGTTTTCACTTATTCTGTTGAATAACTGACTATACCTGGTGGATTGACACACAATTTTTTGCAAACGTTCATGGTCGCTTGAAGATGAATCCTAATGACATTAGCGTTCCCCTTTAGCACCAGCATGAGGTTCACATTTGCCGTTTTGAGTGAAATGTTTCGGAAACAATTTGATCAATTGCTTTGAAATTTTATAGAGACATTAATGTTCCCCTCAGGATAAATTATAACTGTTAAGTTAGTCTTGTTTCCATCCAGCAGTGTAGCCAGAAAGTGGCTAATGACTACACCTGGAAAAATCAGCATGGGCCTGGGGTTTTTTTTAAGCTTTTTGAGCATATGTGCGGTAGAGGTGAAAGGTTGTCAACAACCCCACCTGGGGAAATTTCACCCCCAGGAAATTATGAGATGGGGGGGGTTTGCACACTCTCAATAACAAAAGGTCACAGGTTTGAACACACCAGAGACATGAGACATGATTCCAAAAAAAATCCATACTCTTTTTATTCTCAATGATTGTCTTAAAATGACAAAGAAGCAATGAATTAAAAAAGGTTAGCCCTGCAAACAATTCACTTTGGTCAGCTACAGTATTGCGCAATACCCTATAGGTGCTTTAATTTGCCACTGAATGCAAAAGACAACAGGAACAAGACTGGGGGGGGGGGCTTACCATGGCTGAGGGAATTCATGGAGGGGGAAGGGGTCCTGATGCTACTCACCACGCATTAATACCAGACACTATCCAAATGACACCCAAAGTGCTGTACAGTAAAGGGTCAATGATGGGACACCACCACCGCAGAACCAGCCACGACCGCCCCTCAGCTCCTGTCCTGCGCAAGAAACAGCATACAGTTAGCACAACTATCATGTGTGTAGGGAGCACACATTCAAGCTCAGGGCACTAATCACACCCACACTCATGCAATTTAACTATATATAATAGGAAGGAAGAAAAAAAGAAAATGAATTCAACTGAGTAAGTCTAAGAATAGACAATTTATGATAAATAAGAAAATACAATAGTGCACAAAATTGACCTTAACCCACGGCAAAGGGCGGCAAACTTTGAATCAGCAGCCGGGAGACGAGTAGGCTACGTGTGCAATCGCGGGGCAGCCAGATCAAGCAGACACCTGGAGACGCCAGTCACACCAAACTACAGCCAGCACAGAGCAGATTCAGGAAGGGGGGGGGGGGTGCACATCAGAGCAGGACTCCCCCGCCTAGATATAGTGCGTAACGGCACCGCCCAGTCATTAGCACACCAGTGGATGATTGAATCCAGCCCCATAACGAATCCGTGCGCCAGAGAAGGGTGAGAGAAAAAAAAAAAAACCTAAACTGCCACAATCACAGTATGAATGAAAGTGAATATGAGATCAATATGAATATCAAATAAATATACAATGCAAACAGCATATTTAGTCAATTTAATAATGTTAGATTCATTGCAAAAAAGATAGAAGCAGGTATCTGATTGCTCGGGTCGAGAAGTGGGTGGGCCTAGGCCCAGCTAGGCTGACCCATAGCTACGCTGCTGTTTCCGTCTTAGAAGATGTTTACTGGTGTAATAAATTCAGTTCATCCAGGATCATGACACATAGTGTGATGTCATGGATCAGGGCTCATCTTGCAGATTCATTTGTTTACAAGGAATGTAAGTATTGCCTTAAAACTTGTGAATGAATAGTGCTTCTGCAGTGTGTAAATATACCTGTTATCCACCAGGTTGCTCATCTATGGTCAGTGTACTTTGTGTTGCTCCTCTCCTCCTGCTCACACACTGTCAGATTTTGCGTAGATACAGCAAAAAAAAAAACACACAAAAAAACACCCAGACAAATGTTGTGATGCCTGTGCAGATCAATTTAACAGTCAACATGTGGTCCAGATAGAGTTGCTGATAGACACACATGGTTCAATGGAGACTGAGAAAGGGGTGATTTGGTTTGATACAAGATTGAAAATGCACCAAAGGGGAGATGGAACCCTATCAGTCTGAGTCTTTGCCCTTAAATTGCCTGTCATACCAGGATCCCAACGACGCAGAGGCGGCTGCTGAAGTTTTTGGTTTTCGGATCGTAGATCAGATGTTGCCAGGTTACAGACACAATTACAGTCTGGCATGATACATGGACTTCTTTAACTTCTGGCTGCTGATCAATGGCTTCCCTCCCTGTTGCTGTTGTTTCTGCTGCACCCTGGGCAGACATGAAATGAGGTCAACTGGGATCACTATGCAAACCCTAAAGTCCAAAGGATCTGAGCCATAAGATGTTCCAGCTCCAACCCCTCACCTTTGGCTTTTATTTTACTTATGTGTCATTACCCTTTGAAATCACTACTTATTACATGTGATGAAACTTTAATGTTGCCCGAGGGGGAAGCCGAGAGAGAAAGAAAGTGACACATCATTTCCTGCCACTGTGATCAGGAGAAAACTGAGGAGAATATTATAGCTTTAAAAAAAACATGAATTAAGTATGGAATAATATGGATTTAATGACAATATTTAAAGAATATTACTTTTTCTTCGCCAAGCTATCAGCACTTGATTAGCTTCATTTGAATCAGCAAATACTTTAGATGAAGGATGTCGATGTGTTTCTCTAGTTTGGGGGGGGGGACTCAGTGTATGGAACTAGATGGCAGTGCCGCAGCATGATAGCAAGTCTTACAGTTACCTTAGACTAAAGTCAAAGAGAGAGGGAAGTAAACAAGCTACCGTCACTGCAGGGCTCATCTGACTTGCAAAACAATGCACACTAATGTAGAGTAAGTGTAAAAAAAAATTTAAAAAGTACTTTTATCTGCTTTTGACCAGCTTTTGCTTTTGCTTTCCTCTGTTCCATAAAATCATTTTTTATTCACAATTCATTTATAGAACTTACACATACACAATTTCAATATGTTTCAGATATATTTCTTCTGATTACAACCTAAGACGTTACGGCTTACAGGTTTTTCTATTTCATTTTCCATTCAGAATCGATCAAGTAATGCCAGCTTTTGAGCAGTTTTTGGAAAAGCATCTCCGAACAAGCCCTGTCACATTGGGTCGCAATAAACAAATTCTGCAATACCCTTGAGGGGCTATTAAATCATGACAAACAGTATGAGCAGTTTCTGCCTGTCTCCCAAAGTATCCTTCCATACCCGCAGGAAGTAAAGGCGCAGGGGTGCTGCTTGCAGGATACCTCAGCAGGTGCCTTCCTCAGTTTGCAGTTTGAGCTCAACAGTTTCAAGTTTATTAATATGAACCTGAAGGACGTCAACAACATTAACCAGGTTTCCAAACGCCTGTTACTGTAGAGGACATACATGTCTTTAATTATTCAACACCAGAGATCATTTCTATCTGTTTCCTGTTAAAATTAAAATAAAAAAAAGGACTGTTTAAAGTCAGAGTTAAAGAGTGAGATGGGGATTCTGGATCTGTCAACGTTCATGCTGGACTATGTGCTTGTGGTGAGCTGCAGTACTGGAAGTGTAGTGTCTCTGAGAAGAATGAACATTAGTGAATTTGAGGTGATTGGTATGTATAGTTTGAAAAAACATCCATCACAGAATTAAAACTGATAAAGTCATTAACATTTGCCAGTTTATATTGTAATTTAATTTCAAGTGTAAGGTGTTTGCTATCTAATTTATGTTAATTTCATTCAGGAAAGACTAATAAGAGCAATAAAAGAGTGTGAGGAATTTTAAGAAGAACTGTGAACTGAAGGAATAGACTTTAAAGTAGTAAGGAGCTTTCTGTTAGATGAAACTTCCCCCAGAGCCACAACACTGGTGGTGGTGGTGGTGGTGGTGGTGAGGAATGGAGCTGGAGGAAGGGAGTGTATTCATGAGAGGGAAACTTGTGAGCAGATGATTTTGATTGGAGATGGTCAGGTATCCACAGGTGAGGCGCTGAAGGGGTGGAGGTGGCTCACAGGATTATTTGTGGCGCTAAAATGACAGTTTACGCCCCCGCGCGTCAGGTTGTGATCAGATGAAGACACAAAAGAGTTGGTGGAACTCAGAGGCAGAAGGAAACATGCTTGTGACTAAGAAGGCATGGAGGAGATTCATGCAGTTACTTTGTCTAATAAAAAGGTCAAGCATTTCCTGTTCAAGCTATGGTGGGGGGGAAAAAAGAAGCAGCGCCCCCTACTCAAAAAGATGTTCTGGTGGCTGTGCGTCTTACCTGTACATTTCACTCTGTGATAGCGTTGCCGTGACGCCTCTGGAGGGGTTCATTGTCTCACAAATCAACAGTTTGACGAGGATGCCCTTTATAACTAACAAGCTTCCCCAAAGTGTTGCAGGAGGATCGGGGGAACCACTCATCACATGCAAAAATCCTGTTTTGGAGACTGATATAATATGAAGAATTCCCAGGCATCAGCTCACATCCAGAGAACGTCTCCCCTGCCAGGTAACACCGTCGACAGCACACTTTCACCTCCCTGACTCCGCTCCCGCTTGTTTACAGAAACTCCACCGTACAACGCGGCGAGCAGGCAAGTGGGACGTATTAAGGGGGTTGTTAGAGATGCAGCTTGCATCTGATGGGAGGTAACAACACTTAAACAGCACTTCACTTCGACCCATTACATCCTGCAACAACTCTGAAGAGCTGGTCAATATAATGAGAGCAGCATGGAGCTTGACACTACACACCAATATTTATTGGGTAGATCTCAGAAACCAATGAGCAACAGAGCCATTAGCATAGACAGTGAAAGGCAGGGCTGACCTAATGGCAAAAGCCAATGTAATGTTACATTAGCACTGGATTTAATAAAGCAGAGTTGTTGAAAGCATTGCCATGTGCCAATTACTTCAAGGCCTGCTGGTCAGTGAAATAACACTCACTGTAATTGAAGGTAATTTTCCAGCCTGTGGGGACAATCAGGAAGTGCAAACTACCATTGGACCTCTCTAGATTACAGTCTCCAGCTACACAATCTGACAAGCAACATGTCATGTAATTCACTCTCTTTGACTTTCCTGTATTTGGGCTGGCTCCATGTCCTTTCTTCAGTCCAAACTAAAACCAAATTGGACACGTGTGAGCCCTATGAGAGCTCGATGTGACGTAAAACGGGGGAATTAAGCTCCACAGTGGTCCGTGGTCCATTTCTGTCTTGCAAATTATGCTCGCCGCTTGACTCTTCCTGCTCTGGCCGCCGTCTCTCCATCACTGTAATTTTTCCCATAATGTTTTCTTCATCCCTTTTTCTTTCCTCCTGCCCATGCATCTAATCATCTTTCTATCCTGCCTCTTTTTTTCTTTCCCTCCTACACAATGGCAGCCTCTCACAGACCCACCAACCGCCATCTTTTCTCCTCCTTTTTCTTCCTCTTTCTCTCCTCATTTCTCCATCCCTATACGCCCCTCCCCCCGTTCGAACTAAGAGCTGACATATCACTTCCTGCTGATGGACCCTAATTACAGTGTCCACTCCGTCCGTGTGGCCTAACCAGCCCGAGGCACATAATGAGGGATATATTTAAAGAACAGGTTTGTGCACCAGGATGGAGCTGCCCCAAATGAGTTCAAGTATCCCAGCGTCTTGTTCGCGGGTGTAGGTAAGGAGGATCGTGAAGCCAACAGGAAATCTTTGGATGAAGCCGAACCTATCGATTTAGCAGTCGATATACATTCTTCACCCATGGTCATGACCTCTGTGTAATGAACAAAAACAACACGATCGCGGCTATAAGCAGCTGAAATAAGTTTCTTTCCCTGGGTGGCTGAGCTCACCCGTAGGGATGAGTTGAGGAGCTCAGCCTCAGGGAGCTAAATCCACTGTATGCTCCTTCTCGCTGAAGTGAGGCAAAGGTGGTTCAGGAATCTAATTAGGATTCTCTCCTGTGGAGGTTTTCCAGGCGCATCCAACAGGGAGGAATCCCGAGTACAGGCCCGAAACACACTGATCTGTTCTCGGAGCACCTTGGGGTGCATCAGGAGGAACTGGAGGATGACTGGACTACTTTGCCTGCCCTGATACCACCATGGCCTGAGCCTGGATAAGAGGCAGAGGATGGATGGATGGATGGATGGATGGATGGATTGATGGATGGCAACCACTGTGGCTGAGTGTTTATGCCTGTAACACCTGTCAATCAAGCAAAAACGCCCCAAGACATATCGCTCTTTTTTAGGTTATTTTTCTGTCATTTCTGATTTGATTAGACCGGCAGCAGAGAGCGACAGGAACAAGAGAGTCAGAGGGATGACATCGACTAAGTCCCCAGAAAGAACTGTACCAGGAAAACACATCGTTATACCAATAAAAACATTTTCAACTTCACTTCCTTTGTCGTTTCTATCATTGTCACAGTCTTCATTTACTGATAGCAACATTATTGCTAACAGCTCCTCGATCATAGCGTCATCATTTGATTCCTTGACCTACAGAGGATGTGCCTGTCACGATTTCTAACAATGCTAGATATCTTGAAATACTAGTTAAGAAAATACTCATTTCCAAGTGGAAGGTGAAAGTTGGTTATTATTGAAACTGTCAGTGATCTACAGAGATACAGAGATAATCACCAGCAACTCAGCTTGTGCTCTAGTGGCGCACAGATACATTTATATTGCAGTGGATGACTGCAGGAGAAATCTCTGGTGTGTTCGTCTTCGTTTCCATTTCTAAGTAAAGTATGTATCCAATTCTAAATATATCGCAACATTTAATGAGACTATTGTGGGATATGCAATAGGGAACTGTGTGAAAATGATTGGGGTGGTGTAAAGAAGCATGACTCTCCATATTGTTATTGATGTTTTCTTTGAATATTCCTCTGGACCCGGCAGACACCCTCCCCATGATAGGTGAGAGTGATACGACAGTGTTAAATTGGTACGACTTGTTTATTCACGTACCCCAATTTAAGATAAAGACCTAAAGACGACCAACGCACACCTCAAACATACCTTGATACAGAAACACAGACCTGCTGCAGCTTCATGGTTCCACAAAAAAAATTTAGGACAAGAAAAAAATACAACACTGTCCCCAGCTCCCCCCAAAAATAGGTCAGACCACTCTACCTGAAGCCAAAAGAAAAAGTATCCTACCCTCCTCGGTTTCTCACCCCCTCACAGCCCCTGATCATTTTGGTACAGTCCCTGCAGGTTTTTTGGCAACGTGGCGGGAGTCATATTTTACATGGCATGTATCAGAGTACATATAATACATCTTCGGGTCCTTTAAAAGAAATAAACACAGGGTTAAATCAGGGCCAGTGAAGAAAGTATGAGTGTCAGCACAGCAGGTGAAAACCTGCACAGGATATGAAGCTTCCACCGGCCACCTCTTTCACTGCCCTGAACCTGGGAGATCTGCGGCTTTCACTTTCACTGAGGAGTCAGCCAGACAGTCAGAGCAGCAAAATCCTGATATTCAGAGATGTTCAAGGGTCAGCGCAAGGGGCTGGATTCAGCTTGTGTTATTCTGAAAGATTTTCAGTCATATATGACAAAGAGAAGAAGCCGAACAGTCGCACTCGAGAAGTATGAGCCAGTGAATTTTTTGATCTTTTAAAAAACTGCTATAACGGTACTTTCATTTTCTGTCAGTCGATATTCAATTAATCGATTGATCACTGCAGCTCTCAGCTCTCTTTACTTTCAGAGAATCATATTTCTGGGCCTCGACATCTAAATGACAATGTAAATTCTGAGTTCAAGAAAATCAGCGGTTGGATTCCACGGTGACAGCAGAATAACAACATCTGTTGTCCACCTCGCTCTTCATGTTTAGAGATGAAAGGTCAGCTCAGGCTAGTTTTAGTCTTGAGGCTATTGTGCAGCCCAGCACACTTTAAACCGCATCCCTCCAGCACAGACCTCAGTGTCGAACAGCGTCATTTACACTGCAAGGCCGACCTAATGCTGTGCCTTTTTTTTTTTTTTGAGGGACTCCATTGCAGGAGGCGGTGTTAAATGGGAAAAGTAGATTGCAGCGAGCAACACTGGCGTGTAGGCCCCAAGTATTGAGCGATTTCTATTCCTCACAGGCCCGTGGGAGGGCTGTTATGTATGGGGGACGTATTTTGGCTTTTATTGTTGTATTTGAATGGATTCACAAAGAGATTGGAGGCCTTGAAAGAGGGATTCTACCCGCAGAAGAAAAAATGCTTTCAGCGCCTCGCAGGTTTTGGTGTTCTGAGGGAAATGGCTCCATCGATTTAACCAGGCCTGACTGAATTCAGGGGACGGTCCCAGTGGTCTGTCCTTCTACCACTGCTTTCATCTGCATTTTCCCTCTCCGGCTGCATCTGCATGCTTTCTGAGTGAAATTAGCCCAATGTGACGAGTGATGTGCCACTGGGACCCCGCTGATAGCTGCCAACCACCTCACCTGGAAGCAAGCTGCCGAGACGGGAGGCAGCAGGCTTCCTTCCCAGCAGATAAAAACACAAACATGAATTGTTATTATTATTATCCTATCTCCCGTCTCTCAAATCATCCGCGAATATTCAGCCACCCTTCCCCTGTGGGTTGTCAATAGAGGAGCCAAGAGCCTGCAAATCTGTCTGTTTATATACATCACATCAAGAGCAAATATTAATGCTCAATTTCCTAGCAGTGGGCCATCCCATAATGCATTTATCCTCTGCAAATAGCAATGTCACGGCAACTCTAGGGAGAGGCGTCAGCTGAAATGTTATGAATAACTTGATCAAATTACACAGTCGGAGCAAGAGGGGAATAATAAGGCCGGTGCTGTGGTGCTTGGCAGCCCTAAAGGGCCCAGCCAGGTTAAGGCACCCAGCCAGACACCATGCCTGGAACTAAATGAAGCTGTTAGGAAATGCTACAGGTCGTTCAGAGGTGCACAGTGTGCTTCCTCAGGGCTCGCCATCTGCTGACACATGAAATACCAAGACAAAAAAATAAAAAAGTGCATTAAAACTTCTATAGAGAGGTTGGTCCTTTTTACCTTTTTGTTGGTAATTAAACTTTAGCTAGGGCTAAAAAGCCCTAATTATTTCTTTTCTTTTCTTTAACTCTTTTTATTGAGTTTATCTCGAGACAGTTTAACAAAAATTGACAAACATACAGTACATACCATCATCCTCCTGTCCACCTCTGCTCCCTCCTCATCTTACCCTCGAAACTAAATGTCCAAAAATGATAATAATAGAAATAATAATAACAATAATAATATATATATATCACTTTTTAATAAAATTATTATAATGGATTATAATAGCCAAGAGGCATGCATATGGGATAAAAAAGTCAAGAGGTAATACCAAGTGTTATATAATCTGACCTTTTATTTTGATAACACCACATTTCAGTCATGTGAAAAACAGAAAGATGTCCACAGGCAAAGCTTTATAAGATACTGTAGTGATTTTGGTTTTTCTTCTGAAATGGAAAAAGGAGGGGGGTGGGGGGTGGGGGGGCACTAAATCATTATGTTTCAGCAAAATAGTTCCCTAAAAGTTTTTTTTCTCCTCACACTAATTCAATTATAAATCCAATATCTTTTCTCCCTATGCCAAATGTCAAGCTGTGCCTGAGTTATTCCTGACTACGTGCAGAATCAGTTGGTTTTGGCCACAAAGATGTGAACTGAGGCATGCTGGGATATGGCTGGCCCAGCTGTGTTTCTGCATGCAGATTGATAAAGAGATTATCAGCCCCCTACATCTGACCTAAATCAAGGTCGTCCAGGGCAGATCCTCTACTGTACATAAACTATTATCATCACCTGCATGTCCTTTCCAGGCCTCGAACATCCCTGACTGATTATGAGCAGAAAACACACGACTTCTTCCTCTGTAGCACGCCAAGTGTTTAGGATTACTCCCTTGGAATGAGCACTGACAAAAACAATATTTAGAGAACAAAAATCAAAAGATGATTTTTTAAAAAGTGCTGCTTCCGAGCTCACTGGCTTCATATGAAAGGAATGCTTTGTTTGGACTCAGCTCAAAACGCCTGTTAATAAGGATTTAAAGGGGAGTGGTCAGGGAGCTCAGTTGTCAGAGACCTCTTTAATTTCCTGTAAGTCATCACTGGACAAATGTGCAGTGGTGTCTATCATACCATCTCATTAAACATCAAAGATATTTGCAGAGGGTTTTATTTACTGTCTGGGTTATAGCTCAATAATCTCTGTCATATTCATATCACAAAGTGGGATGTGAGGCTGAAAATTGGTCTGAAGTGAACCTTTGCAACTTGGTATTTATTTATTTGACACATGCATACAATACATATTCATTGACGTCTTGAAGATAACGCAATAAAATATGAAAAGAAATCATCACAAATGTAAAAGTCTTTTATTCATTAAAAGGAAGTAACTATTTTCGCTCCCCACTCCCAGCTGGGCTGGCTGACCTTGAAAGGAGTGACAGGGTCGCAGATCACATTCAAAATAAAAACTCATTCAAATAACAATCTGCTCCACATCAGTTGGCTAACTGAGCATCACATATCAGAAACAAGTGGATCAGGGCAGTGTCTTCTTCCTCCAATGTTAAATTAACTTTAATAAAGCATCTGATAAACTAATGACCTTGTGCCCATTTCACCAAACAGGAAATCATTTGCCCTCTCTTTGCACGCTCTGTCTTATTTGACCAGGTTTTTGTCACAATGGCAATTTAAAATGTCCGGCCCTTACTATATTCTTATACACACTCATTTGTGTCATTTAAAAGGACAATGCATTGGCTAAAATGAATTTTCCTGAAGAGTTACCTTAACCTTAACCAAAACCACTACAGGCCTAACCCCAGTCCTTGCACTACCACTTAAAGTGATAGTTCAGACTATTTGACTGTGAGGTACATACATATTCAGTGTATTATCTGCAGTACATTTGGATTCCCATTTTGGAGAAAGAGTACGTGCACAGAAGCTGAGTGATGCACTATATTTTGAACATTTTCACTGCTTTATCTACCACAGGTAATACGCTGACTATATATAATTAAAACAAATATACAAGACCAGATCCAAAAGGAAATGAAACTTATTGGTGTAGTGGGACCATGAAGGAGAATCTCACCTTACATTTGTTTAAATATGTTTAATTGATTTTCTTTTGTACAATTTATTAGTTCTTGTTATTTTTGCTGTGTGTGCTGTGTGGCATTTTATCCCTCTGTAGCCCTGTTCTTACACTGTGTCTCTTTATCTTATTTATTCAGCCTGTTTTGTTATTTTGAAATTTATCTGAAAATAAAGAGCACTAATAAAGAACTGTAACTTCAGTTATAGCATCTGATCAAATCTAAGATCTTCTGATGTCGAGAGATCAGGTGCCACACTGATCGTGACCTCTTGACCTTTACGTTCAGCCAATAGTGTGCTGAACTGTTAATCATCTGTGTACGTGTGTGAAGACCAGAAAAGACAAATGAAAGAGTCACATAAAGACTTCCTCCCTTTCCCCATTGTTTAAGACTCTGTCACCCTGATTATGTGCTGCTCCTCATTGTTATTCATGGGCTGTCTCGACATGTGTGAGGATGCTTTATTGCTACTCTGCCATTCTGGCTGCAATGACTCTGTGATGAGGCTGTGTAGCCTGTAGTCAAGTTCAAAGAGTAATTTGCCTGAGTGTTATTTCAATGGAGTGAAATGGCTTCTCATCACGGGCCTTTTCCCTCCCAATAATGCCTGGCCGGCGAGGCCCGTGCCTGTACCTCACAGAATCATGATGAGTTGGCTGTTTAACACACATGATTACACACACACACACACACACACACACACAAACAAATAAAGGGTTTATACAGGCTGGCACAGGCACAGTTGAAGTCGGAGTGCCTCAGGATACAGTCAGTGTTTGCAGCAGTAACATTGCTCACACAAAACTCCATTCATGCAAATTTTACTCATGAAATTTATCGCTAAGAGTTTGTGGTTTGTTGTTGAGGCCTGTTTGTTTTTAATTCTCTTGTTCACCAAATGTTGAGCAGATATCATACAGGAAGTAGCACAGCTAACTTCATCAACACGTCTAGAAATATGATGACCAGAGCGAGTTGGTGAACTCCTGTTAATAGCCCCTACCTGCTAGCAGGACATGTAGCGCCATGCTAGTACGTAGCTAGCGGGACAATAATTCACACTGTTTATTCAAAAAACTCTCTTGTAAAGCAGCTTGAATGTGGATGGTGCAACACAGCTAATAAGCTACAAAAGCTTCCTCTGTTCGGCTCTGTGTTCCTGTCAAGATGGCTTGCTATTGGTCACAGATTCATGTCATTCACCACAGTTGAACTAGATGTGAAAAAAAGTTTACTTCGCTCCCACAAGCTAATCCACCAATTGTGGTAATTCAATGGATCAATTCATTTCACCGTTTTACACATTGGTATGACCAGTCTCTAATCATGGATGACTGCTTGCCTTTTGGACTGGCTTTAATGGTTCCGCATGCTTGAAGCAAACTAGCTTCTACAACCGCAACTAAAGGTGAAAATGTCTCTTTTGTTTATTATAGTGCTGGTTCCCAATGGCCATGTAGGGTCTTTGTAGTCTCAACTTTATTTATCATACAAAAGGGATCTTCTCGAAAGCCTTCATGGTGTTGTATTTGGTTGCACAAACTCACCTGATGTGAAAGGGCCTAGTAGCACCTCAAGCACCAGGAACATGACCAGCAAAGGAGAAATAGTGTTTCCTCCCTTGACCATCAGGTCTGTCAGGGTATAGATAAAGCAGAAACCAGACAGATAGATGGCAGGAAAAAAAAAGAAAATGCAGTGAGGCAGAAAGTCGAAAGAAAGAGAGAAAGAAAAGGGAAAGCATGTCTATGAAATCGCATAATTGCACCGCGGGGAATTTTAATCAATTAGAACTGCAGAGCTAATTAAAGGCGGCATTGTGTTTACTGACTCAGAGCGGAGAGCTCAGGGGGGAACAAACACAGCAAACACACACACACACACACACTTCCTATTGACTCATATGTCCCAGGCACATACTGAACCATGTATTTACATGTCATGGGCTCAATTCTGACTCACACCATTTTGTCATTTATCCCTCTGTCCCTCCATTAGAGCTCTCATCCAAAGGCTTTAAAAATGTTTAAAAGCACAACAACAGGCAAGCAAAAGTGAGCACAACCACATACAAACACAGACACACATACAAGCACACCTGCATGGCCATGGGCGGCCGGATCCTTTCATGAGCACAAAGCCTAGTCACGCTTTATCTGTCAGCGTTGAGCTAAGAGAGTTGACCCTCTCGAGCAGCCGGGCGCTGAATGTCTAATGGTGTCTGACAGTGTCCAAATGGACTCCCATACAGTTCAGAGAAGGTCATTTACATCATTTAGTGCTACTGATGAGATGAATAATAAATGAATTACTGCCCTGATGGAAGAGCGGTAAAAAAAAGAAAAAAAAAAGAGTGAGTTGATTGAGACAGGAAGCTCTGCCGTTGGCTGTGAATTAAGGCGATGCAAACAGGTGCTGTGTTTACTGCACGTGCTCACTGAGGGGCCTCTCTCCAGCTGTAACATTTTCCTGACATCCTCCAGAGTGAAGGTAATTTCATTACCCAGAATCCAAACTCTACATGCTTGACTAGTCGAGGGGAGAAAGGAAATCAATAGACACCATTACCATGGTTCTCAGTTGAGGTGTAATGGATATGCACATGGCCAGTTTGTGTGTGGGTGCTTTTTTTTTTTTTTTTGTCATAGTGTGTGTGCGTGTGTGTGTGTGTTGCAGTGTACAACAAACCTCATTTACCATTGACTAATGAAGATTTAAGAACCTACTGTTTGTCTTTTTGGGAGCAGCTGTCAGGGGTTGATTACATCTTTACATCATAGACGAGTCCTCGCCCAAGTATAACGGCGTCGTCTTAAGTTTCACGCTTGTCTCCCCCGCCCGAGCCCCGGCTAAAGGATGGGGGCCGACCGTGATCCTGTGACCCTGAAGGTTGACAGGAGATAGAAAGGGGGGGTGGGGTGGGGGGGGGGTGTTGAGGGAGGAAGTGGAGGAGTCAGACTAGTCACTGAAGTGAATTGCACTACGTCGGGCCACCAGACTCCTCCATCTGCTATCAGAACTGCGCCTGTCTGCTTGGTAATTAAAATTAATTACCAAAAATTAACTGCAGGCCTGCTTTCTCTCTGTCACAGCCTCCTCACACACATGCAGACACAACAGCAAATCAGCACACACACAAAACAAATAATGTGCTGCTGGCACATCTCACAAAGCTCTCCAGTTATGACACTGTCCTTGATAGACATCATGTCTGCTCCCTCATTTGTTATCCATACAGCTCATCATGATGAGCACGTGGTGCCGCCGTTGTTTTGTTTAACAGGCTTATCTAGCTCCTGCTAAGGCACAGACAATTTGTCTTTTAATTTTGAGACAACATCACTTTGCATGTCTCATTTCAGAGACAGTGGGGGACTGTCTTTGCCTCTCTTGATGCTAGCACCCGTCCTCGTGTCCCACTGTGATGTATGGATTAGCAAAAGCCATTCCTGACAGTCAGCAGCGCAACTGAGCGAGCAAACATCCTCGTACATCCACTCACCACATGCTGGCCTTTGTGTAAAAATAAAAAAAAACAATCTCTATAAAGTTCTGCCAGAAATAAGTGACTTATCTCCAAAGAGGCTTCAGTAAAAATTATTTTACTTCAATAGCAATGTCATAAAAAAATTTTTTTACAGCCCTGGACTTATTTTCTTTATTTTTTCCATCAGTGCAGATAACATCTTATTCCTTTACTAAGATCTGACTCTGAAGACATACTGTCGAGCGGCCAGGCACTCAAGTGAAAACTCAAGTAAACACATGTACAGTCTTTATACATAATGCATAATACATTTTTCCACTGTATTGTAAAGCTGCTTGCAATGCAGGGCTGCAAGTAATGAATATTTTCATAATCGATTAATCTATTGATTTACTGTTAGGTTTATAATATGTAAGAAAATATGAAAAATGCCCCTTGGACATCCACAACCCTTGAATATGGATGTCCAAAGAGACGTCCAAAACCAGTTTAACAGCACTATGAAACCAAGAAAAGTTTATTTTGAGCAACAGGAACCAGCCAATGTGACATTCTGACATAATAAATTACTGAGATACAGTAATAGATTATTGAAAGTGATTAAGTAGTGCAGCGCAGATTTCCAGTAAATACAGTAGGTAAAGACTGGGCTTAGAACTAAGTCAGCAAAACATTCACTTTAATGTTCACACAAACGTACAAACAAGTGATTTAGATAATACGGTGTAAACTAATTGGCTGTTTGTGTTTGTTGTCCTCATGGACACCATAGTGACGTCACCACATCCCTATAATATTCCATGGACAGATTGTTAAGATGATTCCCAAGAAAAGGCCAAAACATACACGGTATGTATACATGTCTTTTTTTTTTAAAGGCTCAGTAACTTCTAAAACCAGCTGGGCACTGCTGCAGTTCTTAACAAATGATACTCAAACATTTGTTGCAGATTTTTTTTCAGTGGTGGATGAATACACATTTGGTGCTATAGCGTTTCCAGCAGCATGAATGTGTATGCTCATGGTAATGAAGGAACATGTCATGTAGTATAATAGTGTTTCTCATTAATGTGATTTACCAATATAACACTGGAGCGCTATGGCACAGAGGAATAATCTGTTCAGGTTATAGATAGACTCTACTTGTTAGTCAGCCTTTAAAAGCTAGTTATTACATAGTATGTAAAAAAAAAAAAATAACAGTTTAATAAAGTTTAATACATTTGACAATCTGGATATGCACTTTTTTATTCTTTCTTGCCAAGAGTTCAATGAGATTGCCTATGAAATATGATGCTGGAGCCAGAGGACAGTTAGCTTAGCTTTTTGATAACCACAACTTTGTTTTTGGGAGGTAGTTTTTTTTTGTTGTTGTCATTAGCCATGAGCTGGCTAGCTATTTCCGCCCGACTCCAGTCTCTATGCTAAGCTAAACTAACCTTCTCCTGGCTTTAGCTTCATATTTAGCAGATAGATATGCAACTGTTATTCATCTTCTCTTCTGACTCTCAGCAAGGAAGCAAACAAATGTATTTCCCAATATGTGAAACTGTTACTTTTAAGTACTCTGAAGTGTGAAACACCACATTTCACAATAAAAGACTGTCAGTCTGTTAGCAGAGCTCAGCTCATGCCATGTTGTGACAATAAGATTTGAGGTTCCACAACCTGTTATCAGCAGCACAACTGTTTGTCATTACACTTAAACATCTGAACTCATGATTTTACAGAAGAATTATTTTTGGCACAAAAAGTAAAATGTAAAGAATCAAACTTTACACCTTAGTGAGTCAGTGACGTGAATTACCCGCTTATATTCTTAATTCCTGTTCATGGCCCAGATCACAGTACTGTACCCAGCACAGACATAATTGATGTGTGGCAATGTAATGAGTAACTTGAATCGTTAATTAGTTTACGGTGTAACATGTTGCTATTAACTGAATGAGCTGTTGTAATTTAAGCAATAAAATCCTAGTGAGAAAACAATTTGCATTTATTAAACAGAAGTTCATGTATCATTATTTTATCACCTAATTAGAGTGACAGTCACCAATCATTCAGATCACTGGCAATAATTATTAGCTTTACTGTATCTATCAAAGTTATTTATAGACTACATCAACAGTGTTAAAATGTTAGTTGTTTTGAATTACAGGAAATAAAAGCAAAGTTTTACAATATAATTTACAATATAAGATATACTGAAGAACCATTTTCCACACTTCTCTAAGTAATTTATTGGTAGGAATTTGAAAAGCTCTCCTCCAGCGCTACATCTTGACAATCGGTTTTCACTATGAATCAGAGCAGATGACGTCAAATAAATCCATTTGGACAGGAATCTGTGTTGTGACCTCTGTGTCTCTAAGTGATTCAGATGTTGGCAGGTTTGTCTAAAAAAAGGACAAACATTCATCACATTACTTCGAGGGAGGTTGACAGTAGGTACTAAGCAGAGCATCTGTTATCTAGTTAATTAAAGTAAGTGTATTTATGGAAACATGTGAGAGGACAACAGTTAAATGTGAGGCTCCCTGTATGAAGAATAGTTCTCTTTACAAGACATGAATTATAGAAGTACTGTACAAGTCACTGTTTCTTTTATATTTCTTTTTTATTGTTACTGAGGTCAAGAGCAGATCCCAGAATTTTCCACCAAGGCTGTAAGATGATGTCACGTATTTGTATGAACATTTACACAACATCATATAATCTGTAGACACCAAGCTACGGATACATGAGAAACAGCAGTTAAGACAGCCGGAGATTTACCACCTGTAAAAAAAATGAGCCCATAGGTCATTTGTCCAGCAGGTTATTATGACCCATAGTTACGTATTGTTGTTCTAGTGGCCGTAGTAACTATGACAGGAGCAAAGGGTAAAGTGCTGCTTTCCCTACAAAGCGAGTCAAAGTCATCACGTCAGTAGGGTTGTAGTGGATGGATGGGTCAACAAAACAAAGGAATATGACACAGGAAAGCGGTGTAGCAGTTTCTGTCGTTTCTATTATCTATGACCGTTCAACATTGTTATTATTGTAACCATGACAACAAAGCTCATCTAATGTTGAGGAAGTACTCATTTTAGCCCAAATCATAATCTTTTCCTAAAACTAATCACACCATAACCATTATTTTAGTAACCATGGCGACAAAAGTTAATACACCACTGTTGGTAAAGTCCGCATGTTTATTATTATAACCATGACAACCAAGGTCCGGTACCTTAGGGACTCTACTTCAGGAGACACTCCTATGGGTGTTATCGGAGGGTTGAAAAAACAACCTGTGTGGTTGTTCGGGTTGGAGGACTTGTTGGACAGTCTAAAGGTAACAGTGCAGTCAGTCACAAAACAAAAGTGAAGGCTTCACAAAGTGAAGTATACAGGATATTTTATAACACACAAGAAAAGTGTTAATCTCGACATATAACTGGTGCAGTTGAACAAAGTCAAACTATGACCAACATTTAAAGTTACAGTCCTTTTAATACTTGCCTTGTGGTCTGCCTTTTTTCAGCAATAGCCATTCAATGTGTTTACATTCAGTAGTTATCTGTCTGTATAGTAGCTTTTATCAGTAATGATTCCTACTCTGCATTCAGACTGCCTGCCTAAGCACGAGGGATTCACAGTAAATTGTTGCATGCATGTAATCCAGCACCAGTTTTTATTTAATTGACAATAGCCTCACCGTTGAGTGCTCCATCTCTTTACCCCATGTCAGAGCTGCATTAACTTACTGCAAATGCAAACACAACGTCCTACTGCTGCTGCTTCACATTTAGATTGTTAAACAATGTGTAAACGAAGAAGTGGCTCTTATTGTGAAGCAGCAGGAAATGCAATGTGCTTGTCACCGCGGTTAGCATGGACAGCGATCAACAGCGTTATCAAGAATGAGTCTGCAAAACAAGCCAGCAGTCAGACAGTCAGGCTGCACGCCTCCAACTCCTCGGCATGAAATTAGATCATGGTTGCACACATTTTCGACTGATGTTAAAGTAATGTGAGTTTGCAAGTCAAACTATGAACAGATAAAACAGTTGCTCCTCTCTTGTATTGGCATTCTGCAAGAAAGCATAGCATCATTTGATAGATGCTATCCATTGGGGTCCATTCAGATCCACTCAGGTATTGAACATGTTGACACACGGATCCGAGATCTGTGGCAGAAAAAGAACCTACCCAACCCGATTAGATTGAGTCGAATCTGTGCCCGGTCTGACTTGGGTCTTGGTTCCTCAGATCCAAGTGGACGTCTATCCTAAAGGAAAGAGGTTCTGGATCTGGTTAGTTGTATTCACAGGTTCACATGTTGTGCAGGCCCAGTAGTTAAGAGTAAGAAATATCAGTAACCTGGTATGTGCTGTGGAGAGAAAAACATGCAAGTGTGCACAAGTTAATCAACTGTGCTCTTGGAAGTAATAAATTATTCACAGTAATTACAAATTCAGTCTTTCAAATGAATCATTCCTGCTTTGCAATTAGTAGAACATAATGTTAAACAAATTAACATTTACCATGCAGTATGTTTAAGGAATGTAAAGGTTAATAAGCATTTAAAGTGTGTGTTTATGTAGCCCAATACTGCAGTACCTGAGATGACACCTGGCTAAATACCGTGTAAACTCTGAAATCTATCTGCTTTTAGCTGCACGTCCCTGTGCTGTTCACCAGGACTCAAGGCTGCTGACAGCTTCGCCCTGCAGTCTAAATCAATACAACAGGTTCTTTGAGCATCACATGCACACACACACAGCTGCAGTTAAGGGATAACCTTGAGACAGACCCCACACAGGTAAAGAAGAATGAGTGGAAAGTGTGAGGAAAAGAGAGAAGACGTGTGAGTGTGTTTGAGAGAGTTTGGGAAAGACACAAGGGAGGCAGAGAAACAAATGGCTTTCCCTCCCGTCCGGCCACTCTCCAGGCTACAGAGATTTCTTTATAGAACAGCTGGTCGATCGCGACCAGGGAGAATCCTCCAGATACTAATGAAGCAGAGGAGTGAAGTGCAGAAAAACAAAACCAAGAGTCTACAAGCATGCTGAACAACGGCTCTGTGAGGCTTTACTTGGACACAGCAGTGCTAAATGTTAACACAACTCAAACTCAAAATAACTTTATTAATCCGTGAGGAACTCCCTTTGTGTAAAAGTGTCAGTGTAAACACCACACGGACAAATGAATATCGTGGCCTGATGATGACGGCAGCTGAAATCGCCAGAGTGATTACGGTTCATTCTGAGGGGAACATGAATGCTTCTACCAAATTTCACTGTAATCCCTCAAACAGTTGTTGAGGCATTTTAATTTGAAAAAAGAAAAAAAGAAAAATCTACACTATAGATCTCATGGTGGCACTAGCGTCATTAGGATAAATCCTCTGGGTGCCATACATTTCTGACCTCCATAGCAATTGGTGAACTGACCAGCAGACAGGCTCATCATTAGAGATGTATCACTAGCACAGCCAAAAAGCAGAGCACACATGGCATAGGAACATACTGGGTTTCCTGAATAATTGAATTTTACATTTTAGGATTTGTTTGTTATTTAAATTTTGTGTCTGAGAAATGTCATTTTTATAATCACTGGTATAAAGGATAACTCTAAATGCTATTGCTGTGTCTGAATTTGTGTTCTTCCATACTCACACTTGCTGTTTTGAGTGCACAAGTGCGTTCACATTGAAAAGTGCAGCAACATGAATGTTGCACTCAAAATGGTCCAAAAATATTGAGTGTAAAACACTGGACACTTTTCACCCTCAGCGGTCGCCATCTTGGTTATGTAGCGGAAGGGGAGGGACCACCAACGTATTTTGCAAACTTGTGAAAACGGCGACCGAAGAAGGACACGTCATCGATGCTGATGGTCACCTGATGCGATCGTCATTTCCGGTGAGTGCACAACAGCAGCGTTTGATTTGGGACAATACTACCCTGTTAAAATTCATGCACAACGCCAGTGAGTATACTGTGTACACAGTGTAGCTACAAGTGAGTGTACTGATCGACTGTGCAATTTGAGACACGGCATATGATAACCATGAGCCTCGGCCACCATCGCTTTGGAGAAGCAGCCAGTCAGAGGCTAAGATCAGACGTGCAGCAAATTCAACATTTCCTTGTTGCAATTAAGAACAAAACATGGCACCAGTACTGAATTCATCTAACGCTGACCCAGAATCTGAAAGTGAACTGACAAACTGCTGAATGTTTAATCATGTTTCTACAAAGCTCTGTGAATGGATGTGTTACACTGACATGCAGCTGGGAGTTGTAATAACTTCTCTCACCGAGTCTTTAGTACACAGCCTTGTGCCTTTGATGGGTTTTCATCTTCTGTACTGATCATTCCACCAGCAGAGTTTCATGTCCATCTGAGCCTCGGAGTGCTCCAGCTGTCAGTCACCTAAAATTGTCTCTGTAGAAAATGAACCAGACTTTCAATTTTCAGTTGCAGAACACAGAAACAAATAAAGCGGGATGCATCTGTGGTAATAGATCACCCTCAAGCAAACAAGTTTCTACAAACTGATTTTCATGAACTGAACAGAAACCAAAGACTGAGTGGAAACAAGGAGTAACACATTTAACAAACAAAGTGCTACTGTATACTGACAAAAATTTGTTTCACAGTAATGTAAATAAAAAAATAAAAATGTTAAATAATAAAAAAATAAAAAGCTGAAAGTTAATGCAAACAGTGTCAGGTGCCACAACTGCTGTTGGTTACTTACAAACCCTGAGAACTCAACGCACTGCAATTTAAATAAAAACACATGCAAATAGACAAAACACAAACAAAGAAAATATTTTCATCAGTTTGACAACATATGTGCTACAAATACTCACAACATGACGGAAGTGTTTCCAGGGGACACAAAAAAGTGATGAACCCGGCAACAACATGTGTGTCCCAGTCGGGTTCATCACTTTTTAGTGTCCCCTGGAAACACTTCCGTCGTGTTGTGAGCAATGGTGTAGTCCAGGGTATATCTTGATGCGCACCATTCAGTAGTATCTGCGAGCCAAATTGCCCATTTTTTCCCTAGGATGGTGAAGCCATGACCCACGCTACTCTGCCTCTAATTGGCTAGTACTCACTGCCTTTACTGATTAGATTGGTTAACTTTAGGCATGAGGACTGATGAGCCAATCGGAGGCAGAGAAGGGCGGGTCATGCTGAGGTAAATATTGCTAGCCGACAAATTTACTTTTACAAGTTTACTTTAAATAATTTGCTTTTAGGATATGTAATGAACCGGTAAGATGAAGCAAGCTATTCAAACAAAAATTTCATTTCACAATTACAAAAGTCCTCGCGAATCAACATCACCCAGCAGCTCAGCTAATGTTAGCGATGCTACACCGGTACAGTTCAGCCCAACGTCGATGTCAGGGAAGGTGCTGTCAGGGAAGGAGATGCTGCCTCTTCGCCCACAGCCAAAGATGCCGGTACAACTTCGGATGAAGTGAGAGAATAGGTGTCATTCCTTATTCCTTAGTCCATCCACAGTGTGGAGGAACTAATAGTTCACTCAAAATGCATAGCTGTCTCTCACTAGTCTGTGGGCCAGTATTGGTTTAGTAATTTCATAATCCTTCCTCCCTGAGATCAAGCAGCAGAAATTATGTGACAATGAGCAAATACTACTGACGGATTTTTGGGTAAACTAAATAAAAGTAGTCTTACATGTCACTGTTTCTAAAACAGGGTGTTTTTCTGGGCTGCGTTAAAAAAGAGCAAAAATTGAGAGTATACCCACTTCTCCAGACACCACTACACCACTGGTTGTGAATATTTACAGCGCATGTGTGGTCAAATTGATAAAGATGTTTTCTGAATTTGCAGCTCGTCAATTTGCATGTGTTTTCTTAAGTTGCACTGTGTTCACTCTGATGCATTATTAGGACAATGCTGTACTGCGGGAAGTGGTTCTGTATATTGCTGTCAGAATGGTGAGAAAAAGGCAAGTAACAGAGGAAGACAGACCGGTTGGTCAGGGTGCATCCTACAGTAAGATAATGGGCCAAAACATTAGAAGGACTTTACATGGTCAAGAGCAGCACAGTCTCCAGACTTAAACCACGTGGAGCTGGTTTGGGATGAACTGGACAGAAGTCGAAAGCAAAGCAAACTGCCAGTGCAACACATTCATGGGACTTCCAGGTTTTTCGCTTTTAAAATCTTCAATTGTTTATTTGTTCTTTGCTCTAACTTCAGAGACACTGAGACATTAAGTTTAAATAAAGGCTGGAAAAAATTGAGCTGCTCTAAAACTTTTGAGTGGTAGTGTATTGAAAGGAGGAATAGAGGGAGAGGGGGAGATTTTCTGCATGCTGAAAGAGAGGGTTATGGTTGTCCATGAAGAGAGAGTCTTAATTGTTTCCTTGGAGATGAACAGAAACTGCCCATGAGTTCAGGCTCTGACATCCGCTCTTTTCTCATTAACGGAGTACCTGACATTCTGAGCAGGAGAAGAAGAAAACAGCACTCTCCAGTGACTCTCCCTCACCTCTGAAACTGGTCGACAGTCAGACTGACAGAAACAGCTTCTTCATTATCCCTTTGTAATTCTTTGTTCGTCGACAGTCAACAGTATTAATCTCTCCACAGTCTCTTTTATGTCTCAGAGTTGATGTCAGGCAATCCCTGTACATCTGTTGGCATTTTATCTACTTTTCTGACAATACAATACAGACATAAGTCTTAGTTTTGGCATTGGTAAATTTCACCCATTAGGCTAGACATACAAATGTGCTGCTACCCATTTGGCTGCAATATGAAGAAAAGTATCAATGGTTACCATAAGCTGATCTATATTTGTACAAAACCAATCTGCAACTGTTATGTGGCACAGTTGTTGTGTGAAGGCCTCAGTATGGTTCAAATAAAGTTATTGTTAAGTGATCATCTAAGAATGTCTGATACCCCGTAAATGTGAATCCAGTGCAGCATCATGAATGCCTTTGATGAGAGACTGTCCTGGTAGTTTACCCTTATGTGAACTATTCGTCACGCGGACACAACAAAACCAACCAGCAAACAAATTCTTGCAGAGAGTTTGGGTGGTAATGGTTGAAACCCTTGTTGAGGGTCAAAACTCTTGTGATTGGCCAGTGAGCCCAGCCCCAGCATGCCCCCATGAGCACCCCAAATGACAGGCACACAGAGAGGGCCAGTCAAGAGACTGACAGGACCGATGCAGTGGCCGAAAGTGTCTCCATAGCCACGATGGCCGATGACATGATGGCTATTACATGTTTATTACCACAAGTGATACAAATAACAAACAAATAGCGCAATGATAAATTGTGGGAAACAAACAAGGAGAAAAAATGCAACAGATTATTTTAATGGAACTGAAAAAAAATATTCTTCTTGTTAAGACACTTGATCCAAGCTACTGTCATGTTCTGTCCTGATGTGACTCTTTATCTTTGGACTTTTGGTTGTTCTCCTGTTTTATTTTGAAATCACTCCTTTGTGATTGCCTGCCCCACCCTAATGTATTTCACCTGTTCAAGTACCCTTGCCTCGTTTGTGTGTATTTAGTCTCTGTGTTCCCTGTTGTCTGTGTCAGTTTTTCTGTTTGCCTTCATTTGGATTTGTGAAGTTTCCTGTGTCTCTTGCTCCTGTGTTCCCATTTTCTGCTTTCTCTCTGTTTTACCTGACATTCCCAGTGTTTTGGATTTTCTGGTTTTTGTTCCTGCCTGGTTTTATGATTAATTTTGTACGTTTCTTTTTCTTATTAAAACATCTCTTTTCTATCGCCCCCCTTTTTTTCGTTGTCTGCATTTGGGTCCTATTAAACTTCAAAACCAAAATCAAAATGCTGCTCGAATAACATGTGGCCATCAGGAGCCACAGAGGCTTCTTATTTGAATGAGTTATGTCATGTTGTTGATGAGAACGAGCAAATGCAAGTACATGTCTTAGAAACCTGCAGCAACCACAGCGCTGACTACATTTGCTCAGAATTAAAATTTTGAATGGGGCATTACTGACAAAGTTCAGGCTGTAGTCACTGATGGTGGTGCTAATATTGTTGCTGCAGTGTGCAAAGCAGGGTGAGCACATTATCCATGTTTTGCACACACTTTAAAATTTAGTGGTAAAAGACTCCATTAAGGCTCTTCCTGATTTACTTCACATCCAGGAGAGATGCAGTGCTTTAGTAGCTTTCTTTCACCACAGCACGAGAGCAGCAGAGAGGCTCAAAGACATTCGGAAACAGCTGAAGTTTCCAGATCACAAACCAATGCAATCGGTTGAAACAAGGTGGAACTCTGTGTTCTACATGTGAGCAGAAGGACGCTGTCTTGTCCTGTCTTCTTGGGAAGAGCTCGCTGTGCTTAAGTGAGGAAGATTGGTCCATGATCAGGATCTCCACTGATGCCCTGAAAGCTTTTGAGGTAGGTTACAAGTGAAACATCACCTGAAAAATATGTTTCAGTTTCAAAAGTGATCCCCCCTCGTGTCACTACTTCTGAGAGCAACTGCATCTTTTGAGCGCAAAGGTAGCAGGCTAGCTGCTGAGCTGTCGTTTCAAAGGTTTTAAAACCTTTTATGGTCTCGCTGTCAGCACCTGCTGGACACAAGGTCTAAAAATCTTAGGTTCTGCGACACAGCAAATGCTGAACACATGAAAGGGTGACTCATCACTGAAATGCAGTTGAGTGAACAAGACCTCAGCGACTTTAGTGCCAGCTCCTGCGACTGCCTTAAGCTTCCCTGCAGAAGCTGCTGCAGCCCAACCTGCAGCAAAAGGTGGGATATGGACAGAGTTTGACACTCAAGAGCTTGCATCCCAGCAGCATCGCACATCTGGCACTAATGTCTTAAATTAAATTTGTCATAGGAGAAGGTAATTCCACGGGATCAAGACCCACTACTTTGGTGGAAAAAGAGTGAGCAAACATTTCCCTTTCTTGGCGTGCCAGGAAATACCTGGGAGTCATTGCATCATCTGTACCTGCAGAAATGATTTTCAAAGGCAGGACCGTTGGTAAGCCAGTGAAGAAGAACAATGAAAGGGGAAAATGTAAACATGTTATTGTTTCCGAACAAAAACCTCTGACTCTGTGGCTCTCAACAGGGGGGCCGGGGCCCCGGGGAATATTTCCTAGGACAGAGAAAGCTTCAGCAGATAAAAAGGAACCGTTGCTGTAAGTGACAGGGAAGAAAGTTGAGGGTAGTTTTTGCTTTTGTATATTTATTTGCACTTGAAAGTTGTAAACGTTTTATTATTGTGTGCACTTTATTCAAAAAACAGTTTATACATGTTTGCACATTTCAATTTACAATAGAAAATGCTAATATTGATTTTCTACAAGGCAGAACAGATGAGAAGTTCACTGAAAAGGAAAAATATAAACATGTTATTGTTTCTGAACAAAAACACTTTCAAATTACAGTTTTAAAAAATATTTTTGTTATTTCCTGTTAAAAATTCCCATGTTTTAACATGAATGTGTTAAAATAATTAGGCTAAAAAGCAAAAAAAGAAAGAAAACTGGCTTCATTTATTTATGTAGCACTTTGTAAAACAGGTCTCACAAGTGGCAGGTATAAATTGCCACTCCATGAAATGTTTGGGAACCTTTGGCAAATCCTTTTTGTGGTCCCTATAGTTCAGGTGTTACAGCCCAGCAGGAGTCTAGGGGTAAGGGGAGCAACATAGGCCTGTGTACATTTGGCAAGCAAAGCCTATTATTGTTTAATGAATTAATAATCAACTTAAATATAACGTACAAGCAGGTCACTAATTCCACAACACAAAGAGAACACAGAGAGGAGGCTAGGAACAAAGGGAAGGGCAGCGGGTTATCCCCCCCCCACACACACACACACACACACACACACTGGCTTATATACCAATATTAAAGTAAGTAAATACCTACCTTACCTTACCTTACCTTACCTTTCTACTCTAGACTTATTAACTGAAACATGGAATTTCACACCATGACCTGGTGTGAAATGAACAAGGGCAAACTGTGTGTGGTGCACAACTGAGGAGTATGGAAATAAAATAACTAACCTACAGCCAATAAAACTCCATGATCCCAAAACAAGTGTCTCAACTAATTAACTATTTTTCAATCACAAAATTTGAGTTACTTATCGCAGTTCATAATTAATTCAACGCACAGTTGACATCAAACTAGAGGCACAGAGGCGGACTGTTCACATCAAATCACCCCTGCCACTGGCTTCTGCACACTGCGGCTCATATCACATCCTGCCATTAGCCAGCAGGCTGGGGATTGGTAGACAGGGTACAGAGGAAAGAGAGGAGGGGCGAAGCACAAATAGGGAAGACTGGCTTATGTGCAGGTGGGCGGTCCGAGGACGGGTGGCATAACCTGCAGAGGAATCCCCTGTTTAACGAGAGGGTGACGTCATCCGAACCTATGGAGCAGAACTAATGGCACCACAACAAAGCAACACAATATACCGATAACAAGACTGTCACCCATGACATTGGGTTGTTTGACGCGGGGTTGTGTGAGGTATTATCTATAGTCGGTGTGTTACCTGCGGTCGATCCAGATCAGTGCAGTGCCAGTGATCTGCTGCCATCAAACAGCCCTTTCCTTTGGAACTACAGTTTGTGAACCCTAGAACTACCGTATTACTACACACAAGCGCACCTGCAGCCAACACCGTGTTACTCCGCAGAGCAGATGTTTGAGTCAGACAGAGCTAAGCGTAGTTGCGCTTGTGCATTGGAATACAGCAGTTCAATGGTTGAAAAATGTAGGTCCAAAG
The DNA here is from genome assembly GCF_002260705.1 of Seriola dumerili. NCBI lineage: Eukaryota > Metazoa > Chordata > Actinopteri > Carangiformes > Carangidae > Seriola > Seriola dumerili. Next base: position 4,475,634 of record NW_019174336.1, read on the forward strand.
GAGAGGGCTGTTTGACGGCAAGATAAAGTGGCCAAGTGGCCAAATAAAGATTACACTTCAACTGATATTAGTTTTTATCTGTGGGCTTCTTTTTTTTTTTAAAGTGGCTTAAACACGTTTTTCTGCTGACCCTGTCCACAGAAGCTCATCACTCAGCTTCTGTGTCAGTGCTCCTGCTGCTCCTCTAGAGCACACTGATCTGAATCTACTGCAGGTAATACACTGACTGTAGATCAGGGCCTCACACAACCCCACATCATAGAACCTCATTTTAAAATGTATTTAAATTTAGCCTATTGATGACACATAGACCTCATCAATCATGACACACTACTACTACTACTACTGCTTTTAAGAATAAAAACTATCAGTATCAGTATCAGTATCGATATCGATGATTATGATAGATAGATAGATAGATAGATAGATAGATAGATAGATAGATAGATAGATAGATAGATAGATAGATAGAATAGATAGATAGATAGATAGATAGATAGTGTTTTCATAGAGGACATGGCATAATTTTCAATTAAGTCTTTTCATAATTATAGCATGTTAAGTGCTTTGGTCTTTCAGTTCTGACCAGGCAAGATATTTATAAACCTTTTTTGCACTTTCAGCTCAGCTGTTTTTCTTGTTCCATCACTGAAGATAAAACCATGCAACACTCACCCTTAATATTCCGGCGTGAGATCACCGGCGCCTCTCTCCTCTCCTCCTCCAGCTTCCACGTGTCCATGGTAACATTTCAGTTTAGTATTGATTTTACCATTTGAACACTTTGCAGATCTTGTTATGCCTTATTATTGCCGGAGCAAAATGTCCTTCTTCAGCCACTGGACTGTGCTTTCGGTTTAGAGACGCGTAGTCTCCATTAAGAGCGGGCCTCAGCCTATTTGGGCCGCAGTGAAACACTCTAATGGCGCCATTAGAGCAGGTAGATTAGACACACATGCAGGCGCGCTCACATGTGCTCGCACTAAGTTACACGTTCATGCTGCAAGGGCAGTCAGAAACAGAAAGAAAAGAAAAGATGAACTTAGAGGGATTCCTAATATAGTTAAAGTCCTGTAAGGTTCTGATATGGTGATATAAGTGAACCTGACAGTTGCTAATAATAATAATCATTGAGTCTGTGGTAATGGAACAGTAGAGGCTGGGCAAACAAATAACAACAAGAAGAATCAAGTGGAGGAAGAAGAGGGGGAGAACTCTTTTAGCATTATTAGCATCTATAGATAGAAACATAAGTAAATAAAAGCAGAAAGATCTTAAAGCTATTTAGAAGATGATGGTGATTCTGCGAGCCTCTGCCGCTCAGTAGGAGCTCTCACTCAGATTCACTCAGGGCAAAAAGCCAAACTTGCTTCTATTTTCTTTCTATTTTTAGAAATGACTTGTGATGTGGTGCAGGTGTACAGACTCGCTGTAGCACATATGAATCAAACATGCCTGAACATCAAAGGTCACACTGCATTAAAAGATGAGGATTACAGCTGGGCTGTGGCAGCTACCTTAATAGACGAGCTCTTGAAGATAATGTCAGGTAACTCCAGGTGTGATTTTCATGCTTTTACTGGAAAACGTTTATGGGTCAGTAAGCAATATATCACATAAGAACATGTTGTCATCTGTTGTATGTCCTGTCACCAACCAGATCTCCTGCTGTAACCATTATGTAAGCATTCTGTTGAATTATTTGAATTATTCAATTATGATCCCAAACTACTGAATTAGTTTCCTCAAAATAATAGCTTGTAGTATTTTTCCGTTTCCCCTTGACACTGTGGACGCTTTGGTTTACTACAGTCTCATTTCATTTTTGGCTGAACCACAACAGTGGGGCCAGCCCTGTAGACAGAATGGTCACTGAGTGACTGACTGAGTGATAAGGTTACACCATTGGTCGCCCGGCCGAGTGTTGGAGTTTCGCAATTGGCCATTGTTCTCTTAAAACTTTTTGGCCTTTGGCCTTTGGCCTTTGGCGCCTTGGTTGCTAGATTTACTGACTTTTAAGACACTTAGTTTACCTTTTTTTACCTCTCTGACTGCATGGCTGCTGATGTTAATGAGCTTCTAACTTTCTCTCTGAGTGATCATTTTATAATATAGCCAAAATCACAACACAGTCATTGTCTTTAATTTATGTGTTTGGTGATTTCGCCGGATGACGTCGTGGTTACAAAATCAGGATTTTAGCAGCAGCTTGGAAGTGAATTAAAATGTCGATTCAGTTCGCCAAGTTTCAGTTTCTATTTCAAACTTATTCCGATGTCTGACAACAGAAACAGAAAAACATGTAAATGAGAACAGCTTTATTGGGAATTCTGCTGTATGAAAATACTGTATATGTGAGCACAGAGAAGAGGAGAGAAGCAAACAGATAACAGATAAGACAGATAAACCCTAACCTGAATGCAAATAACCTACAAAATCCAGCCATACAGCCTAAGGTTTTGATCTAGTCATGTTGACTTCAACAAGTAGATGATTTTAATGTTTGGTTGTAAAACACATCGCTCTGCATCCTTAACATCAAGTATTCCAAGGGTGCACCTTTTTAATGTAGGATTGAGGGAGTGAAATAAGTAAACTCACACATATTAATCAGTTAATTGTTTGGCAGTGTCGTTGAGTCCACGATTTTAATATTTTAAAATGATTAGCTCTTAAACGGTAGGGAAATGGGGGAATTAAGTTAGTATGCTTAATGCACAAATTAATGATTTGTGCAGTCAATAAATTTGCCCAACCCCAATACCAGGCTCCATAACATTAACCGCTGGTGGTCAGAATATATTATGAGCCATGTTCTTATGCTATATTATCTCATATTTTTGGCCTCCAGCAGATTCAATATTTTGTGACATTGTTTGTTAAATCTGCACGGGTTGTTTTTAAGTATTATGCCTTTATTTATTATATACGATTTCTGCAGATAATGTTCCAAGAATTAGGTTTTGTATGCCATATACTACCCACTACATATTAAAGTTTCATGAAACCAAGTTTTGAAAATACAACATAAGAATTACTATCTGTAATGAGAGCCTTCTTCAGTCGTTAATAATGATTTTATATTTGCCTACATAATAGATGAACCGCAGGTAAGAGGGAATGTAAGCCAAGAGGGAAATCACCTAAATGACAGTTAGAATGTCAGACTTGATCCCTCTCCAGCTCTCGTCTCTGAGCGAGCTTCATTTTTTCTTCTTCTCCTGTCAATAGTGCAGCTGGGTCTCCGTTCCCCATAGGCTCCATTTAGAGGCCTTGTTTTGATTTCTTCACATGAAATATCACTCCATCTTTAAAGGCCCAGGGGTGGCATTCCCCCATTCTGACCTTTCCCTGTCAGTCAATAAAATGAACCCTACTTTCATCAGAGGGACCCACAGGAAAAATTAATGCATCATTTGCTGCTGCATTTTGCTATAAAACCATTGATTCTGGGCCATTTCATCACTGGTGTTTCGCTATTATTGGTTTCACTGCAGTGCATGAAAGTGCAGCAGAAAGCAGAAGACAAATGTTCCATGGGTTGTATAAAAAAAAAAAAAACATCCTTCTTTCAGTTAAAATACAATCTGTCCTTCTGTGATTTATCCTTTCTTTCCCTCTTTATTCCCTCTGTTTCATTCTTTCTTTATTTTTTCTTTCTTATGTTCCTTATTTACTTTCTATTTTTTATCCTCCTTCAACTAATCAGAAGCATGAAAATCCCCAAAGGGTCCTTTTCTTCACTATAAGTGTTTGCTTTTGATACTTAGGTACATCTTATGATATTGCCTCCTGACCTGAATATATGGATGCATTACAACACAGGTATACCAGGCACAGGTCCAGGGATGAGATGACCTAAACATTTATTTTGCACTTCATCACAATCCCAGTCCAGTTACGATTGGATATGTTTTGATCCAATATGTGATCTGATATTTTATTATTATTATTATTATTATTATTATTATTATTATTATTATTATTATCATTATTATTATTATTATTACTATTATTATTTATTTTCATTCATTTTTACTCATGAACATCAGGCTTTGCTTTGTGCACAAACTGAAAACCATGTCTGAAAAACATCCTGATTTTCAGACTACAAACTGTAAGCCTTTATTGTGGCAGCCCCACATTTGATTGATTTTCGCCCCTCTGCAGACTCAGCATTGATTTAATGTGTGAGCTGTGAGCCCACATCATCCCTGACACCAGTTCAGCTCTGAGCGCAGCCTGCTGTTTACAATTTCAACCACATATGTTTGATAATGTTGCATAATGCAGCGATGTTGGCATGCTGAATGCTTACATTACTCTGCTCTCCGCTGACAGCCAGCTGCTGCCGCTGACTGATGGCCTGTCCGCATGAGGGGGAGCAGCAAGTGATAAAGAGCTCGACAGAGTTTTAATTAATGGTGTCTATCCAAGGTCAGAGTCATCATGTCAGTGAGCTGTGGCCCCACAATTGATTGATCACATTCTGCTCGCACGCTGTCACATGCACAGTCAGGTGACACACATTGATCTGGGTCTGTGGCCTGCGCCATCACTCCAGATCCATGCATCCCTCCATCCATCCATCCCCCCATCCCTCCATCCATCCCTCCATCCATCCATCCATCCCTCCATCCATCCATCCATCCATCCCTCCATCCATCCATCCATCCATCCATTCATCCCTCCATCCATCCCTCTATCCATCCATCCATCCCTCCATCCATCCCTCCATCCATCCATCCATCCATCCCTCCATCCATCCAGCCCTCCATCCATTCATCCCTCCATCCATCCCTCTATCCATCCATCCATCCCTCCATCCATCCCTCCATCCATTCATCCCTCCATCCATCCATCCATCCAACTATCCATCCGTCCATCCATCCGTCCATCCATCCCTCCATCTATCCCTCCATCTATCCATCCAACTATCCATCCGTCCGTCCATCCATCCATCCGTCCATCCATCCATCCGTCCGTCCATCCATCCGTCCAACCATCCATCCCTCCATCCATCCATCCATCCATCCATCCATCCGTCCAACCATCCATCCATCCGTTCGTCCATCCCTCCATCCATCCATCCATCTGTCCGTCCATCCATCCATCCACCCCTCCATCCATCCACCCCTCCATCCATCCATCCATCCATCCATCCCTCCATTCATCCACCCCTCCATCCATCCATCCATCCATCCATTCATCCATCCATCCATTGATTCATTATCCATCCATCCAATTGTATCATTTTTCCATTCATGTATCGGTATCCATATTCTAACATTCACTCATCCATCCAACTAACCAAGTTTTACCAATTCTACCATTCATCCTTCCATTCTTTAACCCATTATATAACTGACCCATCCATTATTTTACCCATCCTACCATTCCTTCATCCATTCATTCATCTACCCATACATACCTGCCATCTGTTAATTTACCCATTCTACCATCCATCCATCTATTTATTCATTATTCATCCATCCATTATTTTAGCCATTCTACCATTTATCTATCCACTCATCCACCCATGCTGCCATCCATTCATCTATTATCTATTCTATCCATTCAACCAATTATCTTTACATCAACTGAGTAATCATTCACCCATCTATCATCTATCCTTTCACATATCCTGCCATTGTCATCCATCCATCAATACAGTACATCCACCCATTTAATCACCTATCCATGTATCTTTTGTTCCATTAGCATGAGTTTGTTATAATCATATAACAGTTTCCTATATCGAGGTCAAATATGGACCAGAAAAGACCCGTCTCATGATTTTGAAGAAAGTCTCTCTCCTGCATCTTGCTACTCACCTACCTTCTCTACCTTTAGCTTTCTGCACTCCTCCCTGGCTGAACTGACATGAAACGTATATCAAATGTGCAGTATAGAATAAAATAAAAATCTAAAAATCACTTCTATGGTAATCTTCAAAATATTTACCATTAACTGAGCATGACACGCTCCAGTGACAATGCAATACAAAGAATCCTGTATTTTCCTGTCTCATACTTCTCAAACTTACTGCAGAGCTTGCACAGAGAAACTAACACCTTGATTAACAGAAAGGAAAATATGTCAATATGATATCCACAAAGCAGACCAGAATTAACTGTAATATTGAAATAAATTGTCTGCGAAAGCGTTCCTTACAAAATGATTAACTCCTGCCTCTTAAGACTGTTGAAGTAGTTTTCTAATGCACAACAACAGTTTCCATACACATCTGCGCATGTGTAAAATAATGTGTGCATACATAACTGATCTCAGAACAGTTGAAGCTGAATCGGGGGCAGCGTGACAAGGACACTTGTCTGTAGCTAGCTGTAGCTAGTCTCATCTCAGGATTATCCACAATGCACATCCCTCCTCTGGCTGACAAGTCCACGCGACACGCCCATGCCCATGAAAGCGACCAGAATGACCTGCAATGACTGGTAGTCAACTTCCACAGACAACCGCCTACTGCGGCCACTAGAGGGCAGTGCAAACAGGACGTCTTTCTGAGGTGTGAGGAGAGATTTCACTTCTGTGTAGTTGGTGTTTGTTTTGAGCTTTAACTGGTCAGTTACTACTTGCCTTGCTAGTCCTGGCAGTATAACATACATATTGCAAACACATAGAAACAAAGTATTAAAACAGTGAAACAAATGTATCTGATGAATGAGCTGAAATAGTCAAATGATAAAAGAATCCTATGTAGAAAGAGATGAGGAAAAAAACTAAACTGTGGTCAGGTAAAAGTAAATATGTTAAAATAGTAAAATAACAAAATTATGAAGAAGGCTGCACTGATTTGTAAAATTGAGTTTTTAAAAGAGGCTTAAAGAAGAAACAGTATTTGCTGCTCTGAGCTCCACAGACAGGTTCCCCTCAGAGTCCTGGAGCTCTGACAGTGAAGGTATGATTACCTGTGCGACTGAATCTGGACCTTGGATCGAACGATCGGGGGGAGAGTACCTCTGCATGCTGATCGTCTGTTCTCTGTCCATACAGTTCATCACTCTGCAGTCAGTGCCATTCTGTCACCACACAGCTCCAGCTGAACGTCAGGGTTGTGACCCCTGAAACTGTCTTCTATTAATCACAGTTAGACAATGCACAGGGAGCTGTAGTTATCGAGAAATGAAAGCTGCTGGAGGTCAATCTGGCAGGCAGCAGGAGGTTCATTTGAAGGTATCAATGGTGTTGCTGCTTCTGAAATGAACTAAAGCAATAACTTATGTCTTTATGCAAACGGATCTAGTCAACTCTGGAGATAAAGCCCCCCAGGAACAGGCAATTTTGGCATAGTGGGCACAGCAGGCCACATGTCACCTACTGGGCCATATTTTCCCTACACAATTATTACAAAAGGAAGGGATGAATGAATGATAAATGAATGATGAATCACTGATGAATAAATGATGAATAAATTCTTCTGAAAATCACAAACACTTTAAAATGATTCACAGGGAGTGAGCAGGAAGTCAGCCAGCTCAACCAAATAAAGTCTCTGACTTGCATGTTCTTTGGACCCATTTTCAGTGTATATGTACCCAGTAAGCATGTCTCAGTAGGATGAATGGGTCCCCATCTTGGAAGACATTATCTCAGTTCTTTTAATACATCCATGCTAGGGATAGCTGCTGTTTGATTTTCCAATAGGCTACTAAATGCCAATACAAAACCTGAGATTTGGTTCAGATACTTTCTGCGAGACAAGAATACAAACACAACCTTTTTATTTCTGATTTAAATTTGCAGATTAGATAAGATTTTTTGTCCATTTGGGGACCGTGGAAAACAAAGCTGTGAACACAACACTGACATAGCACCTTTTTAGTTTATATAGTGAACCTATTGGGAAAAAGAAATGATAATTTACACATCTAGCACAGCAACATTAGCATTGATCTGACTGATCTGTCATGTCCAAGAAATTATGTTAAGTTACTTTTGTGTTGTCCTGTCTTTATGCTGTTTTATTTTGAAATCTTACTTCCCTCTCGTTTCAGATAACTGGCTCCTTCCCCCCTGTGTGTGTCCCGCCTGTCTGATTGCCTGCCCCTCCCTGATTGTCTCCACCTGTGTCCCCTTACCTTGTGTGTATTTAGAGTCTGTGTCTCCCTTTGTCCCGTGCTAGTTCATCTTGTTTGTTACAGTCAGCCAAGCCATTTCACACCATAGCCAAGCCACGTCAGGTACCTTTGAATTTTTGTGTTATCCTTGTTATTTTCTCATGAACGTGTTTTTCCTCTATCAAGAGCGATTTTTTGTTAGTAGTTTTTTGCCTCCTAAGAGAGTGTTTTTTTGTTGTTACTTTATCAATAAAGATTGTTTATTTTTGGATCTTTTGGTCTTGAGTCGTGCGTTTGGGTTCACTTCCTTGTTCAGTCGTGACATGATCTAGTGTGAGGACCCTATTGGAATTGCTCTGTTTATTTGATGTTGTGTTTTTGGCCACCTGGTAAATATAAGTCCTCTATTGATTCTCTTTTAGCTTGTTTTTTGGTCTCTAGAAAAATCTCCCTGAGAAAAAAAATCTGGCTCTTTAGCTGTTAAATGTTCTTCTGTGTTCACTAGTTAGTTGCTGGTTTGTTCTGTCTCCAGTTTGGTGTTGCACAAGCAGCAGAAAAAAGCTGCATGCTGCAACTGAAAATGATGCAGCGAGAGCGTGGAGAGTAAAAAACAATAAAGTTGGGGGTCAGAAAACCAAGACAATGAGCTTCTATACTATACCATACCATACTATACTATATTATACTAAACCATACTATACTATACTATATTATACTATACTATACTATACCATACCATACTATACTATACTATATTATACTAAACCACACTATACTATACTATATTATACTATACTATACCATACTATACTATACTATACTATACTATACTATACTATACCATACCATACTATACTATACTATACTATACTATACTATACTATACTATACTTGAGTTATGTAGGGTGGAAGAGAGAAGAGAGAACTGCAGTCAGGTGACGATAATCTGTGGGGTTCTTGAAAATACTGATTATAGCAGCTTTAACAATGTGAAAGTCTCACATGTTAAATGTATAAACACAAAGCAAAAATCACTAAATATCTGACTGAATAATATATAAACAAAAACCCATAATCTCACCAGACATTTCATGTTTCAGTTCAGTTTTCAGTCCCAACCCTCCCTGTCGCCGGAGGAAATACATTTTGGCCCTTATGCAAAATTCACAACATGCTGAAAAGCTTCTCGCTGTTGCTGATATGACTGTTCGTCTAACCAGCTATGCAATGAAACAATAAGTAGCACAGTCCATTCAAAACAGAACAAGCACTAATTAGGAATACCAACAACCACAGTAACCAGCTCCAGTTCATTATTGAAATTCCAGCCATTTTCCAGCAAGAAACATCTATGAGACAACTGTCCGACGTTGACCTGGTATCAGAGACCATTCACTCCCCTGAATGAGAGAAATCCAAGAGAGCATTTCATTTTGATCTATATTATCTTATCATTTTGTTTTTCATTTTTCGGTTAACTGTCACAAGTTCATCTTTGTTTCTTCAGCCTCTCCTCATGTTTATGTCTTTACATGATTATTTTTTAGCTGTTCTAATAATAAGCTAAATAACTCTAATCTTTTGTGTGCCTTACAGAACTATTTTGAAAAGTCTTCCTGCAAAGCGAGCCTCACCTCAGCGTGAGTTTAATCTCCATAAAAACACTGAATTCTTAGCAGCATTAAGCGCAGCTGGCCTAAAGGTTATACTAGATGCAATAAACTGGCATTAGAAGTGTGTGACCTGCTTAGTGCAGCTTGAGACAAAGTCACGCAGGGAAATGGTCACAACACTGAGCTCAACACATTTCATATGAAGAGAAAGGTTTGAGTTCAGTAACAGATTTTATTTCTTCATGCAGCAGAGAGAGCAGAGAGTTTCAAAGGTTCTTAATTTTTATTGATTTTGACACATTGCTTGAATTGCTGTCTGTTTTTGCTGTCTCACATCTTGTTTTGCTTTTGTTGCAGTGTTATTTCTTTTGTTTGACTTTTTGTGTTTCTTTTAATTTCATCTCTGAGTCTAAAAGTTGATGGATGAATGAATAAAACAAACATGACAAATACCTTGAGGTTCTGGTAACTCCAATCTTCTCCCATTCAAATCTCTTAGCTGTTGATCAAAACAGGGAATAAAGTCTCTCAACATCATCCTCTTGAAAATTAATGACAGCACTATAGGTTTCATACAGAGATATGATGAAGATGAATGAAAATATAGAACAACTGTCAGTATGCGTACCTGCTGATAATATATACTTGTATTTGATGTATTATCCTGTAGCTCCAATAGGAGCTGAGCTGAATATTGATACTGCAGTTTCACATATGTTGATCCTCTAACACCATCTAGTGGATGATTTAACAGAGCGTCTTATAGTCTCTGTTGGAATCACAGTCGAGTATCTGATCGATAAAACCAGCTGTAGTACTCTGATGTGTACAGTATACAGTATATGCAAATGTAACATATGCACATATATTGAATTTCCATATATGAAATCTATGTACATACAAAACAAAACCATATGTAAAAATTATAGATAAAACCTATAAGAAATTCCAATTTCATAAATTTACATGAATGTCTAGTCCATACAAATATGTATGTTTATGTATGTATGCTTATATTGTAGATATATATCCATCCCAAAGCTTGTTCATATATATTTATATCATATACAGACGGTCCCAAACGTCTGAGACCACTTTCCCAGAATGGGGAGAATGACATGTTTAAAATGAAGAAGAAGAAATTAATAAGAAAAACATATAAGCATATAGAATTTTTATTTGTACATTGTTTTAATAAACTTGAATTGACATATCAAATATATATTGTTAAAATATAGGCTTGCAACATGATATACTATAGAAAAATTCATGATAGATATTTTTGATAATTCAAATTTTTATTTTTTTTATGGGTATTTAATAAATCTTATAAACTTACATCTTCATATATGCAGAGGATTCTGTATAAATGACCTCAAATTTAATGACAGGTTTTCCTTATATATTAATCATGTACAAAGACAGCAACAGTCAAATAGAGTGTACGGTATTGTACTGCCTTCATCTTAATTTCTTTATTCCAATCTTGTGATATCCATCCATAAATTCTTCATGCTGTATGTATGACTGCAGCTCCTGCCTAAGTCTCAGTGTTTCTCTCAAGTCACTGTCTGTCCAGTCTTTTTATACAAAGTCTCTGATGAAGTGTTAATTACCACGGGTTATCTGCTAATTTTATTGACCTCATTTACCCCCTACTCCCCTTTTTTTGTTTAATGACAAAGGAAATTAGCCACATGTAAGTAATTTCCGTGATTCCAGTAAAACCAGTCAAGTGAAAAAAAACATTAAATTGCTTTAAGACAGAGCTGTAAAGTTAACAGCTGCTAATGAAAACAGCAGAGAACAAACTTTTCAGACATGTTTAACTTTTTACAAGTCACTGTGAACGAAAATAGTAACTTTATTAATAATTTATTAGTTAATCCGCGAAATATTGATCAGAACTTTTTTCCAGGAAAAGCTAAATTACTTCAACGTTTATCATTTTCTGTAACAGAATGCGTTACCAAAGTCATTTCAAGTTTTGGCTACATTTGGTCGAATGTAAGTCTGTGGGCAATAACAATGTTCAATCATAGTATACACTAGCTGTATGTGGACACTCAGGTGTATATGCTTTTGATCTGGGGTTGTTCTTCATGGTTTGGACTCGTTGTTCCAATGAAGGCAAATATTATTGCTACAGCATGACAATGATGTTTTATACATGAACTGCAGTGTGCTTCTAACTTAAGAAGCAAACACTGTCTGTAAAAAAACTGTTTTTCCTGTTTGGTGTAGAAGGACTCGACTGGCCTGCACAGAGCCCTGAGCTTAACCCCATCTACCACCTTTGAGATGAACTGGAACACTGACTGTGAGCCAGGTCTTATCATCCAACATCAGTCTTGGACCTCACTAATGCTCTTGTGGCTGAATGGGATCAAATCCCTGGAGCCAGGTTGTAGAATCCTGTGGAAAGCCTGAACTCAGAAGAGGAGGCTGTTATAGCAGCAGATTAATACTCACGATTATAGAGTGACATGTTAAAGAGTTACAATGTCTCCACACACTTTTGGCCATGTAGTGTTTTACCCACAGAAAACTTCCTAGAAACAAAATAACCATTTCAACTCCTGAAGATTATACTGCCATAAAACAGTCCCACTGACTGATCAGCAAAACAGAATTATAAAATCTTTGGCACTCAACAAATTTCTATTGTCTCACAGTGTTTATGGTCACATTGCCCAGCCTGAACTCCAATGTGTGCAAACATAAACAATCCATATCAATGCTCAGTGCAATAAGTGAGCGTGCTGCAGTGAAAGGTTTTAAGTTTTCACTGCAGTTTTTTCAGACTGTCCATCCCCAGGTTCCTCTGGCAGGTGACCCCTCTGATGTTTCTTGAAGTCGCTGCTGTGTATGAATCCTTTCCCGCAGACCGAGCAGCAATACGGCTTTTCTCCAGTGTGGATCCGCCTGTGCAGCTTCAGGCTGCTGGACTGAGTGAACCTCCTGCTGCAGATGTTGCAGCCGTACATCTTCTCTCCAGAGTGAATCCTCATGTGCAGCTTGAGATTGCTGGGGTTGCTGAACTTCTTATCACACTGATCGCAGGCATAAGGCTTCTCCCCCGTGTGGATGCTCATGTGATATTTGAGATTGACCGTGCACCGAAATTTTTTCCCGCACACGTTGCAGACCGGCTGTTGCCCCGGTTTCTTCCCCGTGTGGATCCGCATGTGGTTCTGAAGCGCGCTGGCGTGGCCACAGCGTTTGCCACAGGTCTCGCAGACGTACGACCTCTCTCCCGTGTGGGTCAGCATGTGGTGCTTCAGCGCGCTCCGGTGACTGCAGCCTTTACCGCAAACCTCGCAGATGAAAAGTTTTTCTCCGGTGTGTTTGCTCAGGTGATTTTTGAGGACGCTCATGTCGCTGCATCCGAGGCCGAGCACTTCGCAGCAGTTTTCCTTTTGGATGTGAGTCACCCGGTGAATGGCCAAGGATGAGGACGAGAAGAAACTCTCACCGCAGCTTTCACAGACAAAATCTCTGTCTCCTGAATGTAGATTCTCATGATCTGCCAAACTCTTTCTGCACTCAAATATCTCTGGACAAACAGAGCAGACAAATGTCTTTTTCAGGGCACAACACCTGTGCCTCTGAAACGCCAGCACCCCGGCAAACTGATTCTCACACAGCGTGCACGTGTGGGTGTTCGGTCTCTTCAGGCTGTGCTGACGCATGTGTCTCTCGAAGGTGCTCTTGTAAGCAAACTCTGTCCCGCAGTCCGAGCATTTGTAAAGCTTCTCTCCAGTGTGGCGTCTTGAATGTGCGATGAGCCCCCGGAGTCCGGCAAAACGTTTGCCACACTCGGAGCAGAGGTGAGGCTTGGAGTGAGTCAGGTAGTGCCGGTCCATCAAACACTTGAGAGCAAATGTTTTGTCACAAGAAGGACATTTGAAAGGCGCTGTGGTCTTCTTCTTTTTGATCTTGGATGCGGTAGTTGAAGTGTCTCTATCCTCCTGGATGACATCGTCCTCACTGACATCAGAGGCCGGCTCAGGGGCCGGCTCAGGAGACGGGTCAGGGGCCGGCTCTGACGTGGGCTCTGTTAACAAGGCTTCATGTTTAGACAGGGATCCAGAGTTACTCTCTCTATGTGTGGCCACATCAGCTGAAACAAAAGGAAAGCTTTGTTAGGGGATTTGACACACAGAACAAACAAACACAGCCCCTCACAACAGATTAAAATATTATTTCAAAACATTAATGTTTAATGTTTTTAATACTACTGACATGCTGCAATGAATTTACCAAATAAATGTTTTGTTTTTCAGGAAGTGAAAGTGATTCAGTGAGAAGCAGGAAAACAAAAGTTATCTTTACTTCAGTGTGAATTTAAAGGGAACAGAAAAAATTACAAATGGCAAAAGTAATGGCAGTATACTTCACAGACATTATACATTACCACATAGGATTGATCCTGTCTATCTTTCATCTTTATCATTTATTCTGGATTCATTTGGATGGACCTCAGTAAAAATACAGTGGCGGATTCATATGCACTTTTTACACTTGGTGATCTTACTGTCTACTGTTAAATTCTTCCTGTTTCTAACAGCTGTCCCACTACATGGACAACCATCAGTGTTCCCAGAGTCTGATCTGAACTCAGTTAGACTGCAATATTGTACTAAACACCCTGGACTTAACATCACACATTGAAACGCCACATCCGCACGTTTCACAATGTGTTGTCTTTCTTTTATGCCTCTTAGGTCCTTTCGTTTCATGCTATGTGTGTGTGTTGTAAGATAACTACATGTGTAGACTACTCTACCAGACCATTTTGTTCAGGTCTGTCTTGCAAAATACATAATACTGTATGTCCCAAGAAACTTCCTGGTTAAATTAATGAATGAATAAATATGAACTTGTTGTCACACACAGAGAAAGTTACCGCTCTGCTGGTTTGTAAAGAATCAGTAGTTACCTGGTTCGATCACTGATTCTGACTCAGCTGCTGCTTTTGCTTTCTCAGTCTGTTGCTCTTCTAAAAACACAAACATGACATCAACATCAGTGAATCTCAAGTTAAGATATAATATCTACTGAGGGATTCAAAACAAGATTTGATCATTGTGTATTATTTGATCACATTGTATTTTGTGAGTGTCATTTGATAGAGCGGGCCCATTATTTATCATGAATTTCCCCTAGGGGATAAATAAAGTATCTATCTATCTAGCTTTTCATCCATCCATCTGTTTATCTGCTGCAACCCTTCAAACAGCAACAGAGTTTTGTTGACGATTTCTTACCACTGATTCAGAAATGCAGCAATTAGAATAATGACCTGAAACTACTGAAATATAATAGTGTTACAGTGCTTACATGTAGCAATGATTCACTGTGTTCAAACTGAACTTTTTGGTTCATGTATCATTTGTATTTCAATAAGAAATCACATCACATAGCAGCTGGTGTAATACCTCGGTAATACATGTGGTAGTTCTCCTTTCTTATCGCTGGTTGAAGTCCTCCCTCAGTTTTCTTCCCCTTCTGACGACAAATTTTGGTTTCTGATTCTGAGATTTAACAAGAGCATAAAACCTTGTTGTTAAATACATAACAACAAGAGTGTGAAGATCCAAAAGTCTCTCTATAGCCACTTGAGCTGTTTGCTAACTTACGCTTTTTGGGCCTGGCCCCTCGCCCTCCCGTCGGCTTCTTGCTTGTCTGTTGAGTCTTGTTGTTCAGTCCGGGTCTCTGCTCTGCAGCAGGACCACCCTGAGCTTCACACATGGACACTTTTAAGATCATCAATATTTTCTCTACTGCTGCTTTGGTCAATGCTTCCATGAGCAATGCAAACTGGTTCTGTAAAGTCATAGGTAAGAACGAATGAAGGGAAACAAGGTAAGTTAGTTAAAAGTAATTAACTGATTTGTTGACCCACAGAAAATAATTTCATGATGAGGGATCTTTCATCGAATGGTTGAGTTCTGCTATCTAAAGCTGAGGGAATATCCAGATCTGTCTAGGTGTCTTTATCATTGAATTTCTGATTACCCACATGTCATTATTTTATTAAGAAAGGACATCTAATGCAACATAAAGAAAGGATCATCTGGAGGTACTAAGTTTTCAAACATTATATAATACTCTCAAAGTGAAATGGTCTTTTAATTTCACTAAAGAAAAAGACAACATTAACAACATTACATTATGTATTTAGGTTAATGAGTGGAGTCTGATTTCTACTAAAGTGCTACTACAAAATTGATAAGTTACCTGATAAGTTACATGTTTTGTCTTTGTTCCAATGAAGTGCATTATTGTGTGTTTGTGTTTGTGTGTGTGTGTATGTCTGTGAATGTCTGAACAGGATGCTGGCCTATTTGTAGTGGTGATGTTAGGTTTTGCTCTGTGTTTTGTTGTTTCCTTCCCCTGCCCAGGGACTGCAGATGGAAATTAGCTATTCGCTAAATCTGGTACAAAGAATCTTTATTCTCTATTGAGATTAATGTATTTTTGTACATGATATCAATACATTTCATTATAAAATAAATAAAAATAAGCTTTGGTGGCCTAGAAATTTATTTACAAACATAATTTTTACCAACTAATTAATACAGTTAGAATAACAAGAATATTCGATGTAAAAATAAATAATAACATTACAATAATTATATAGTTACTAATGTATAATGAATTCCAAATTCAGGTTACAATTTATGCCAAAAGAATATGCAGTGTTTTTTTATTCTTTGCCAAGCGGTTCAATGATCGATCCATTTATTTCTGGTATATTCCTTGCAGAAGATGACATTACCAAGAATAAATGCTTGAATAAAAACATCAGGAATTACACACAAGCTGTAACTCTGCCCCCAGAAAGATCCGTTTGGGCTTCGCTTTATGGAGAAATTAATTGGCAGAAAATTGAGTGAGTTGGGGATGAATTTTGTCTCAGTAATAAAAGATGTGTACCATGACATTTTAGGTGGCGGTTCAGTATTATATAAAACAGAAAACTGGGAAAACAATTAAATGTCAGAATAAGACATATGTACATACATATGAGACATTAAATATATTTGAAGGTAATGAGATTATTATTTTTTTATGCAGTTAATTTTATTATTGGGTAAATTCCACATTCACAAGAAGACGTGGGCTACACCTAACCAAATTTTGGGCTTTTGTTTTTATGTGTCTGTTTGCACTGGGGATGGGTACCAGTACGCAGCCGGGACCAGGGAAACTGATGTCGGGGAATACTTTGATAAAAAAAAAAAAAAGACGACAATAGCGTGCAGTTAAACATCATGTTCTCCGACAGCCAAACAGTAGGCTTGGTCGGGGAGGTCCGTGTCCGACTGGAAACACAAACTTAACATTCCGCTTGGCTTTCCAGTCGGACAAGGACCTCCCATAGACATAAACATAAACATAAACATATACATATACATACACACACACACATATATATATATATAGTGTATGTATGTATGTATGTATGTATGTATATATATAGTGTATGTATATAGTCACAGGGCAGCTATTTGACCATTAATGCACACATTGTTGCACTGCACCCTTTAATAAGTGTCATGCACAGGGTGGCTATCCATCCCAGGTGTAAATACCACTGTTGGCTACAGACTCCTGAGTGCAAATACCATACCATAACCAAATACCATATAGGCTATGGGCACCTGGGTGCTTGTCTCTGTCATACTTATACATGTGCAAATAGCATTGTTTGCTGTGGATAGGTGGGTGCAAATAGCATCAAGAACTGCATCAACATGTCAATATGTTAAATAGATAGACCCTTACCTTAGGAAATAATTGTGTGTTTGGTCTTTTTTAATGACATATATGTTTTGAATTTGAAATGAGTTTTGAATTTTTCTTAATATTCTTTTCTTTCTCTTGTAACTTTGTTTGGACAGTTTCTGTGTACCTGCTGTTAATGTACGAGTGTTGTATAAAAACCCTGGCTAACTGCTCCTTCTCATGTAAGCTAACATCAGACAACAGTGTGTATGCGTGTGCGCGCACGTGTTACCGTTATAGCTGTATTAAGCTGCTGTCTCTGCTCCGGTAGAGTCACTTCTCCCTCCTCCTCCTCTTCGCTCTTTACCACCGTCTCTGCCGCCGGAGCAGAGCGGTACCGAGCGGCGGCCATGACGTTAGCCCAGTGCTGCTCCAGAAGTCCGCTGAGCTCCGTCACCCCAGCCTCCACCAGAGCCTTCATTATAGCACATATGTGGCTCTGAAACGTCTCCACGCTGAACATGTTTGTGAGTAGCCCTAACGGTTTAATTTAGTTTTTCATAGTACTCCCAAATGGAAATCTTTTTCTCTGCACTGGACAAGTTGTGCTACTGTCATGTTGCAGTTCCTCATTCTTCTTCTTCGTGTGATTATCACCAGAGTAGTTGCATTCTAGTAGTAGTTGGACTTCTGCCCTCCACAAGAGATGAAGTGGTACCGCATGTTTACAGCAGGGTTATCCTGGGGCTCCCTAAATTTTTATTCTCAACCATTCATTTGGAAAATTTTTAATTAAATTAAAAATAGCCCTGAAAATTTAGAAACAAGTTTGGGAATACTATTGGGATTGAAATCCTGTCTGGTTCCTGTTCTACATTGTCTGCTCCCATGTTCTTGTGCTATCACATTTTTTTAATCCCCACAAATTATGTTCAGAACATTTACATTTATAATACATTTTATATAAACATTAATTGTGAATATTTATTCATTCTTTGTTGACAGGTTAAACTGTTTGACTGCTTCATTTTTGTTAGTTACATCTGTACGAAGTTGAACACCAATAACAGAATATATCACCCTCTGAACTTTGAGCATAATCCAATTTTTATCATAACAGAGATTAATATTGTGTAGTTGTAGTAGTTCCCCTCCGTAGCCAGTAGGAGGCAGCAAACACCCATGAGTGTGAATTCTGAACAACCATCAAATCCACCAGCTGCCTTTGGGTTCTTCTGTTGCCATTGTATATGGTAAAAAAAAATGCAGACAGACAATCTTATAATATAGATGTTGATGTTGTACTTGTACATAAACTACCGTTAAATAACAACGAACATATAAAACCATAACTCATCATACTCACTCAGGGATCAGTTGTGCCATTATAGACACTGATGGGCTCAGGTCTCCTCATGGCACGTCACAGGTTCACTGTACTTTTCCCCCTCATGATGTCTCCACAGTTCATCTCCTTGATATTAATGACAAAATGCTGTGTGTTGACTAGACTCCTGTTCCTGCTGAACTGAGCCAGTGTGTTAGATCAAACTGCTGTCAGCTCAGAAGGCACAAGAGGGAGGCCAGATGTTTCCTCAGAGTAATGTTAAAGCCACGGTCTAGAGACTGCACATGTGGCATTAGGGAAATTCATTTCTATGTAATTACTCGCAGGCAACAGTCTTTTTTTATTTCCAGTGAACCTTATTTAACATTATGATATTAGTTTATATTTTAACATCAGCCCTAAGGAAAAGTAAACACAACTTTGCCATTCAATGTGATCTTCTAATTGTTCAAAGGGAGAAAAAGTTCAGCTGGCAACGTTCGACATTAGCACTTATCCTGCACAACAAAGGACAGAAGTTAAGAAACCTCAAGTAAACATTGGATAAATATTTATCTTCTCCAATAAAGCAAATGCTTCATGTAGCTGTTTGAAGCAGACAGAGGGTAGAACAGAGCCTTTCATGGATCTATTTACATTAAAATAACTATCCCAGTTTATCCAGCGTGTTTCACTGTAAGGGGAAACAGAAAAATACAGAGCAGATACTGAAATTTTCAGATTTAAGCTTGGTCTTTGTTTTCTTTCTTTTTCTTTTTCTTTTTCTTTTTCTTTTTTCAGTCCCATTTGGATTGCCAGTAGCTGTTTTAACTATTTCATACCCACACAACAGCAACGTGTCGTGTAAAGGTGTCACAACTGTCTCAGGTCAGTGTTAAACCAAGTTGTGCTGGTAGTTAATTGTTTTTTGTATATGTCAATATAGTAAAGAAAAAACTCATGCCAATGCATAACCCGATTTGTCTTGTCCTAAGCACAGCAGTGCGGACTTAGTTTTAGTACTCGTGGTTGGGAATCGCTACTCTATCATGCAACATAAGGATACATTTTCAAATATATTTACAAAGTATATGCACAAATGAAAATATGTTCTTCATCTTTATTGTAGTAACAGGCATCCCATAATGTTGAAGCTGAAAAGAATACAAAAGAAAGCTATTTATATAAGAATAGCTCATTCCTTTTTTCAGCAATAGTTGATGGATTGTTTTGTTAAGTTGGTTGTTTGTTTGTTTCCAATATATTTTCTCAACAAAATAACTCAGGATTGTTTGGTCAAATTCCTTTAAGTACAAAACCTAAAAATAGTGTTGTCCTGTCCATCAGCTTTTTGATCCTGTGTTAAAACTTTCTAGACTAAACGTATGCTTAACTCCAGTCCCCTTCCATAGACAGATCTACAATAGATCAAGATTTCCTCCACATTCCTACATTAAATTAACCAAAAGATTTACCCCAGGTTTAAGTGTGGGCTTACAGTATATCACACCTCTAAGGTTGTTTAACCTGAGATCATGACCATGATGACATATGACAGTGAGGACCACTTAAAGGAGAAGGCTGGTGTTATTCTATATTAATCCTTTTGTCAACAAATCCTGTGAAAAGACCAAAACCAACTTTACAGTCAGTCTCTTGATACTTTCTGACTTCCTTGCCCTGTCTGCTGCTCGCAGCATGTAAATCTGATGTAAATCTTTGAGAATGGTTCACAAATTGCTCAGTAATTTCCTATCACAGCAGTTTACTTTACTCAGACAGGAGTAAATAGTGCATCTGCTGGGGACTATTTTCATCCGCAGATTGATCCACATTTAGTGCAACAGGAAGGTGTAGGTGGGAATGAGACAAACTGCAGTGTGTGTGTTCATGATAATGAAAGGACATGTCAGCCAGGTGAAAATAGTCACAGGGCAGCTATTTGGCTATTCACACCCGTATGGAGCACCCAGTGGCTCTCTAAGCCTCTTGTTTTATTTGTTGTTTTTGTTCGTTCTTTTTTTTGTTTGTTTTGTTTTGGGGTTTTTTTTCCCCCCAAACAGTCAGGGTTAGCATATCAACATATAACAACATAGTTCTGGTTAAAATAGACCCTTTCACCGCAACCCCACGTTAGAAAGCCTGAACTTCTTCCATTTGACTCACTGAAGTGGTCCAGGAGAGCCTAATGCTTGGGTGTAAATAGCCACACCGGCTGTCCGCCCCGGATGCAAACAGCATTGTTGGCTACGGACACCTGGCTGCTATGGAGCTCTGTGGCACAGAAGAACAAAATATATTACATCAGCTTGTTGCTACACAGACAATACTTGTTAGTAGGATCAGGTCATTGTTTTTAATGTTTTTAATTTGTTTACAATAAGAACTAATTATTACCAACCATATCCTTTAACACAACAAGAGTATAATGATATAAAGATTAAATATTTCAATATGCTAAAGGGAAGAAAAGAGAAATCTTCATAATATCACATCTTACAGTTTGACAACACAATCTTCTGATTTTGTTAGTTTTGCGAATGAAAATATTTAAAATTATACCACATATGCTGTATGATAAGACATATATATATATATACAGTTTTAGTAGGTCAGGAACTACAGACTTCTTGTCATACATCCCAATTATCTCTGTACAAGTGAAGAACTTAGCCACTGTGAACAAACTGGTAAGACTCCCTGTTCAGCAGTCGACTAAGCTCTGCACCTGATCAGAAACAGCAGATACACACATGACACAACACAAACACACTATTCTTTTGATCTTGCCTCAGAAAAAAAAAAGTTTTTCTTGGAGCGTGATTCACAGACTGGCAGCTGGACAAACTCCCTCCTCTTAGAAATGTTTAATAAGAACAGGACAGGAAGGAAAAGAAAAAAAAAAAAAGTCAGACACGCTTCTGGAATGACAAAAACAAGTACCTGCATATCTTCCTCCAGCTCCAGAAGCAGCAGTAGCAGACACCATAGCAGTGTAGTAATCCCTGGCAATGTGATTTTCATTTTCTGTCTCAAATCATCATGCCAGAGACCCACACAGCCAGAGCAGAGATACGACGACTCTCCGTCCTCCAGGAAAACCCACAACTCTGCCACTTCTTGTCATCTCTCTCCTTTCTCCTGCTCCTTTTTTTTTTTTCTCACGTTCCAGTCTCTCCGGACCTCCCTCCCCCTCTCTACCCTCTCAGGCTCCCATGCTCGGTTTAACTTTGGGTATTTCCCTCATTAACTGCTACGCCTATATCAGGAACTCCGGAGAGGCCCGAGGAAGTCTGGCTCTGAAATAAAATGACAGCGTGCTCCTCTGATAGTAACGAACGATAATCACCTCCTTGCTCTGCTGGGTTGGTAGGTCGGCAGGTGTGAGGGCATTCTGGGACAAAAATGAGAAAACCCCTCTCTGCATCCATCTGTTTGTCTTTTTTGAATTTAATTTTCATAGATGAATTCTTAAAATGGAAATAATCTTTTAAAAAAGAGTAGGTCACGCAAGAGGTTAATGGGGTTGCCTTCAGAGAAACTTGTAGCGCAGGTTTTTTTTTTGGTTTTTTTTTATCACACAGCGCTACGTGGATGTATCGTATCACGCTTTCATTCCGGTCCCTATAATAACTGTACTCGTTGGTTCTGTGTTTTTCTAGAGCCGGAGGTTACGTCTGTTTTACTTTCTTCCATTCACTGTGACGATCTGCCGCGCGATGGCTTTGCTGGACGTGTGATGCTGAGAAGCAGAGGATTACTGCGTCTATGCTGTGGGAGAAACCACTTGCTCTGTCAGGCTCCACGTGGTGTTTTCACAGCCACCGAAGCCTTGACATGCAGTCACAGTTTTGAGGAGGTGTAACATCATTCAGCAGCTACAAAGCCTAATGTATGTAAGCTACATACCAACACTTTAACCCTTTAACTCCCAACAATAAATCACAGCTCACAGCTGAAGTGTCACAGCAGGAATTTTTCTTTCTGAACTACTTTCGTGTTCCCTCACGATACTTATGCATTACCTCGCGTTAGGTTTTCGGTCTCCTTACGGCATTTCTTGTATCTCCCGTGATCCATAGGAATAGTTAGTGTGTTGGTCCAGTCCAGCTGTAATACACTACCAGTTTAGTTTACTCTAAATTGTTGTTGTTATTATTGCCTCCATGCCGGAGACATTATGTTTTGGGGTTTTTGGTATGTTTTTCTGTCTGTTTGCCCATTCTCATGAACCAGATATCTCAGTAATGCCTTGTAAGAATTTCTCCAAGTTTGGCACAAACATTCACTTGGACTCAAGGATGAACTGATTAGATTTTGGTGGTGAAAGGTCAAAGTTCAAGGTCACTGTGACCTCACAAAACACAGTTTTGGCCTTTCTGTGACATCAGAATGTTCTGCAAAAACACATTATTCAATGCTATCTGTCCAGCGTGGTTTGCTCAACTGCACTTGATCTGATCCTTTACTTTTCAATAATCATCCCATCTGCCACAATGAGCAGGAAGTCTATTCTGGCTCGATGCACCAGTGAGAGGATATGTACGTACGATATGTATGTAGGATAGATAACATATAATACATAAGAATATGTACATGTGGTTAACTTCCCCACCTCATAAAGTGCAGCTCACAGCAGCCTAAATGATGCTATGCATTTAGGTGTGAAAGGATTTGGGTTTCAGTTAGCACGCTGCTCATGCTGAGGAAATACACTTTTCATTTTGAAGACACTGATTAAATAGGGCTGTGTCCTCACCCTTGAGCTATGGGCTTAACAAGCTTTACACTATACCCGACCAGACATGAAGCATTTTCCCAAAATACTGGACTGTTTGTACAAACATAATGACATATGACACTGAATTGAAGTGGCTGTTCAGCTAATGATAAACAGGACGAGGTGCATTTATCACAAATGATTCTGCTGCCACATACCAGCAATAATTGCAGAGTTTCATCATGGAGCCAAATCCATCTGTGCCTCCTCCTGCGTTCCCCAGTGAGAAGAGAGACAGAGTGACGTGCCATCGTGTCCCTGGCTCCTATCACAGCCTTTTATTGGTCCTGACAGGAGACTCACAGTCCAGAGGAGCTGTATCTACCCCACCCAATGAGAAATGCCTTTGTGGCAACACATGTCCCTGACAAGAGGTTACTCCAGACTGTACTCTGAGGGAGAGAGAAGAAGATGAGGAGGAGGAAGAATCCTCAATAACTTTCCTACGAAGGCAATTCCATGGAAATCCAGGTCACACATTTGAAAGTCTGCGTGAAAGGAAATGGACTCAGCAGTCTGTATTTATAATTTGCCAAACAATTTGCCAAATTTCAGACTGTGCTGACTTGTGTCAGCCAGCTGTTAGCTATGGTGGCTGCTGCTGGCTGCTCAGTTCAGGTTTATATTTCCTCCTTGTTGCTTAAATTTGGATTTTCTGGCCACAGTGTACTTGCCAACATGGCAGAAATAAATACACAGGCCTAATCCAACTCAGTAGTGTGAGGGAATAAGAAATGATTTAGCCTTAGCCTTAGTGTGTTAGCATTTTAACATTTTCTAATTAACACTGCTGCACTGCAGTCTTTACTTGTATTTCATACTCTTATTGCACTCCAACCTTTCTTGAATTGCACATCATCCTGCTGTTTCTGATGTATATATTGTCTGTGCTTTTCTTCAGTATCTGGCTCTGTATGTCTGCAGTTCTTGCAGTTTGGGTTTTGGTCTTTAACTATTGTTCCCCCCAGTCTGTGCAAGCAATGGCCCCCCCTCCCCCCGGGATCAATAAGGTCCATCCATCCATCCATGTAATTAGGTTTGAGCATAAAATGTCTTGGTCAGGGGTCGGGGAAGAATAAGTCTGGAACCATCATGGTTTTGATTACAAGATCTAGTGTTAGGAAATGGGTTAATTCATCTGTGTGAGGTCCAACCTATTAAGTTTTGAAGTTCAAAAGATCTATGCCGCAACATAATCATTCATATGTGTGGCCATGTGTGTGTCCACAGCTCAACATTCACTCTTCCTTTAGCTCTGGGTTGGTCTCCATCAACTCCTGAGAAAGAGCACACAGTCAAAACCTCTGCTAGACGTTTGGTGTTGGATCCTGCAACGTCGTGTCCTCTTGTGAAGATATACAGTATGATGCATATGCAGTACAGTGCCAGCAGGGAATACATTATCTCTTCAGCTAATCATTAATGATTTATGGTTAATGTCTGCACTCCACAGCTGCCTCTTAAACCTATCACTCATCCCAGATTGTCATGTATGATTTTTTAGAAGAATATCTCAACTCCCTGCGAGGCATCATACACAGAGTTTGAGCGTGTTCGAGCTAAAAGTGAGCACGACATGCTCAGGCTCGTGCTAAACTATAACATGACCCTGCTGTATGCTGAACGTGTAGCAGTGCGTGTGTGTGACCGCTGGAGCTGACTTAATGGGAATCACACTACAATAACACGCCTGATCCTGCTTGCTGGGGTTTCACTTTTTACATGTTTGATCCACAGAGGCATGACATACCAAGTATGATCTTGGCATGTGACCCCCCGCCAGCTGTTCAGCCACCCCACCTCTGACCCTCCAAACCCCTGGGAGTCAAAGTCAAACCATGCTTGACTTGGTGGGGCCTTTATAAGAGGTGGAGGCGCGGTGACTGAAAGATTGTGTTATCAGAGCATTAGAGCAACTCAGTGGAAGAAGAGGTTGAAATTCCTGAATTGACACAACACATATACGTTTATGGTTAAAAGCTAATGTTACAATCGACAGTTATTTCTTCATTCATAGAGTGATGATATAAAAATTCAATCATTGTCAATTTTTTTCTTTACTATTGTTTTTATGCATTTATGTCAGAGCTGATTTTACTGTCCTGAGTTGCAGTGAATTCTGGTACGTGAGTGTTGTTGTTCAGTACGCTTTTAAAATGACTTAATGTTGACATTCAAAGTTCATTCTTGACCATGGACGCAGCAGTTGAGAAAACAAACATCCACAATTTGACTAAACAAACTCTCTATGCTGGTGATGATCATGTGATGTGATCGAAAGCTCCAGATCAGCTGTCAAGCACATTGTTAGGAAAGTGCTGTACAGTGGGGTCCAAAGGTCTGGCAAAGTGGTCTCAGACTTTGGACTCCACTATATAAACAATCTGTTATAATTTGTGTTGTATTATTTTATTTTTGTGGGATTTATTTATATATATATAAAAAACACAGAAACAGAAACCCCTGACCCTAACTTCCCGCCTGCAACTAGTTTTTGTGCTAAGCTACTCACCTTCTTGCTCTACACTCAGATATAACAGCTGTGTTGATCTTCTCATCCAACTTACAGCAAAAAAGTTTCCTCAAATATTTTTCCTTTAGTGTCAAACAATCAGAAGAGGGTCGCTGCACTAAATTTAGCTGCTATCCACCTGTAGTCCCTGACAGCAAAATGCATTGCATTCAAAATGCATCGTTTTTGTTTTTGTTTTTGTTGTACCTTCATTTCAGGAGCGTCCTGTTCACACAATGAATCCCTTATCCATAATCTAATCACACACCCAACAACTAGGCACACTTCCCACCCCATGGCCCTAACCATGACCCTTTTTTATATCTTATTTTTATGTGAGATGAGAAGCTGAGTGTCACGGTGAGATCCATGAAATAACAATTTGCACACGCCCTTTTGTCGGCCTACCAGTCATTAATATCTCTTGTCTTTTCAGAATTTGCTAAGACAAGTCACAGCAGGAAAATCACAGGTGTAAATAACTAAAAAATTAACATGGCTCTATTCTATTCAGGTGTTCTAGCACAGCATAAATAGCATTCAGCCATGTTAATACGACAAAGTGCAGTAGTCCTCGCTGTGTTCTCCCCTTTTCATCTCCTAAACTCCACCCGTCTGCACACCTGCTCCTAATTTCCTCATCAGCTCCCAGAACTGCTCCTTAGCCATTGTTCCCTGGCAGCTGTCGTGCTCTCTTGTTGTGCCTGCCTGCCTGCCTGCCCTGTTCTGACCAGTTCCTGCCTTTCTGGACGTCTTACACTGCTTCTACTGACTGTTGCCAAACCCTGTTTCCATCAGTGACACAGCAAATTTTGTTTTTTCCTCACCTGCCTTGTTCGAGTCGTGCATTTGAGTCAACAACCTGTTTTCTTGAGTCATTACACACTTGAACACACTTTTCCTACATGTTGCAGATTGTTGCGAGGAATGTGGAGGAAATGGAGTTAACACCACAGAGTTCTCTAAATAAATATCAGCTTTTTTTGTTTTTGATGACTGCACAGCATTTTGGATTTAAATACCCATGTCTGAACTCAACACACTCCACATTTGCTCCTCATTCTCCACCAACAGTGAAGGCTCCACCCTGAACAGCGGACACTGCCCTGCACCCATCATCAGCCCCTGTGGGCACCATGAGATCGTGTGACAGCATGACCAGCGCATACAGGCATGCATGCCGGCCTCACTGCTCTGTGCTCCGTCTCACTCTGCCCACACAGCTGAAACACACACACACACACACACACACACTCAAACATATACACACACAAATGGATATATTCATCAGGATATACACATGTAAGCATGGCTTTATGCATGAACACACAGGATATTTATGTGCTGACGTTCTGGCCAAACTGCAGCAGCATTCATGCGTAAGTGTATATGCTTCTACTAAAGAGTCACAAATTGAGCAACACTTCCTGTGTGGCCGACCCACTAATTTAATCCACTTCCTGTGCTCTAATCATGTAATCATGGAATCGAAGGGTTAAAGTTCACATCCAGCGAGGGACGTCTGTAAACAGATCATCATCACTGCTGCATGTCAGCACCAGAGATTGTAAATAAAGATGGAAGACGCGTCTCAACTTCCTCCCACTCTATAAAAATGAAGCCAAAATATCCCAGATATGAGAGCTGCCATCTTGCGCTGGTGACGTCATTTGGAGCCAGAGTATGTATTGCCGCAGTGTCGGGGGGGGGGCAAGAGTATCGAGGTCCTGCCCACACACCCAACCCACTCAGTTGCAAGTCAATCACAGATGTCAATAAATCTTATAGCATCAAATACCTAATTAAAGCCAAACTTATTCATGATTATTTAGTTTGGCCCATGTCTCTATCCAATGTCTCTAATATTGAGGGGGCGGGGTTTATTATCACGCAAAAAAAGGGGAAAATCAAGATGTTTTGGCTTCACCTTTAGGGAGCTGTCATGTCGTCCATTTTCATATACAGTCATCGGTCAGCACCTGTGTCTTTTCTCCCATTGTTCCTGCTGCTCAAACCTACTAAAGTGAAGCAGCATCACTTGACCAATATTAGGCTCAGTAGCTGCTAAATGTGCCACTTTCTTCTCTAGATAGCTGCTAACTTTGCATGTTAGCTATAGCCATGAGGTTGATGAGAGCACTGAGACTGAAGCAAAAAAAAGTAAAATCAAAACTCTAAGCTACAAGATACTAAAATGCTCCATAGGACTGCAGAGTTGGTGATAACTCTCTGTGGATTCACAACTACAAGTGACACCGATCACATCACACAGTCACTGCTAATCCCATCTCATGCGGTTGCCGCTTTTTTTTTTCCAAGTTGTTTTGCTCGTGAGGATGGCCAGAATGACAGAAGTACTTCAGCAAACATGCAGGGACAAAGAAACAACAACAACAACAACAACAACAACAACAAAAACGTACTTTGTTTCAGGTCATTTTCACTTGCTGCAGCGCTTCACTCACAGTCTCCAGATGTTGTCCTTCATACTCTACACTGCTCCTCCCTAATGACTCACCACTGACTCAGAGAGGCTAAAAAGCTATAGTTCAACACACACACACACACACACACACACGTATTGTACACGGAAAGGCCATCTCAGGGCCATGTTTAACAACACATTTTGAAAGAGCATACATTTGTATAATGGCCTTGTTCATAGTAGACTAAAGACTTGCCATAGTAGGAGAAGCACAAGTGTCACTGCATAAAATTATCAATGGCTCTGCTCTATTCAGCTGCCATGACAGTGTGACGCTGAGACGGCCTGCATGCAAGTGTGCGATGAACCTTTCTCTCCAGCTCCCTTTGGATCATTCTTCATACGCTTACATCACTTTTCATGTGTACAATGACCTGACACTCCACATGGATTGTTACACAGAGGAAAAGGCATAGGCACGTTCAAAAGAGAAATACTTGGCGGTTGATTGGATGAACCATCTGCGTATAATATGATGTAGTAGGACAGCGCCAAAGAGGAAACACAAATCAACAACAACAACCTAGTTAGCATGTCGTTAGACGAATCTTGCCATCTTTGCAAGGAAAGGTTGCGCATAAAAGATGAATACCAAAACAGTCACTTCTCCGTAGCTACCAGTAGTTCCTTTATCAGCCACAAGTGAACACCTTGGAGCCTGGCAGGATGGATTCTCGCTCCAGCTGCCTCGCAAGATTATGTGTTCAACAGAGTGCCGTGTGCGTTATTACTCACATTTGTCCAACTGATCGTGTCTCACTTCTCTTCTTGCATCTCACTATTATTATCGAAACATGTGTGGACACGTTTGCCTTCAGAGTCCGTTGGACAAGACGTTGTGTGAACTTGTTTGTTTCATGTATACCAAGAGTTTTTGCTGGGGGCGGGGCATAAACGTGATGATGTCAGCTGTAGTCCATCTGCCCACCTGAGAATCACTTCAACCAGACTGACATGAAATTTGCTGTAGATGTTGGTGGTCCGGTTTGGTTAACTGTACTCCGTCATCACTCCTCTAGTGCCAGTTTCAGATCAAAATATTGACTTTGTACTCAATAAAAATTGGGTGAATTTGGTGAGAAGATGGGACTCTTATGTACAGAGCTGAAGTCGGGAGGAAATTAGCCATGCTTACATTTCTATTTGTGTACGGAAACAGCAAGTTTATACATGAGCAGTACAGGTGGCACAGAGAGGCACATGGTTTCCCCTTTGACGGATCCAGACTATTTGTTTCCCACTGTTTCCAGTCTTTAAGCTAAGCTAGGCTAATCACAACAAGTCCTCCAACCTGAACGACCATATAGGTTGTTGGTCCCTACACTCTGGTATGACCCGCAGGAGCGTCTCCTGAATTAGCGTGCCACAGCAGGAGCAGATATGCCACAGATTAACTTCATATCTTTCATAGTTGAAAGATAAATAATTAGCCCTCCTTTGGTTTGGTTAAGTTTAGGCATAAAAACAACTTTGTTAGGTTTGGGGAAACATCAGGGCTTGACTTTAAACATGTTTCTTTGTTAAGGTAAGAGGACATCCATCATCACGGTTGAAATAATAAACTCACGGTCAAGGTTATAGAACGATCGTGGTCGTGGTTAAAAGAGATAGAGATGACACTTGGTTGAAAACAGGAAATGAACAACAGTCTCCAGTTCAATGTTTATGTCGACCCAACCATCCATCCGACCTCTTCTGCGTGTGGACTTCATTGCTCTTTATACAACGTAGCCTGACTTCCTCCTTTGCACCCATCATAACTATTACAGCCACTAAAGGGTTTTGTCACTTAAATGTAAAACTGATGTTTTGGGGCATCTGCTGAAAGACTGATGCTGTCTACTATGAATATAGATATTGCTTAGTGATAAAACATATATGAGTCATAATAAGCTGCTGACACAAACAACTTATTGGGTTATTTCTTGTGAGAGGACAGTCTCACTAATCACCTACCCCTGCATCAATTTTCTCATTGAACTCTAGAAAAGGAAGAAATAACTGCATTTCCCAAATTGTTGAACCATTACTTTAAATTAAGAAGTGATATTTTGTAAAAATGTACTGATGATTAGTGCATCTTAAGACTTACCACTTTCTGTGTTTCTGTTTTGTTATTTTTCATCAAGTGATCTTAGTTTTAGTCTTACTTTTAAATTGAGTTAAAAGGTTAAAAAAAAACTCCCTTGATGCTTTGGTTTACTACTCCAACTCAACAATGTAAAGTAGTTTGTAGGCATTCAAAAATTAAGTTTTTTAAAAGTCTATTTAAGTTTTTGGAAAGGTAATATTTTGGAGATACACTTGAGAACAATGACTTGATTATCTTTAAACAATTGTTATTAAACTCTCTGCCATTAATTGCTCTACTACTTTTAATCCTCATCAGAAATGATTCAAACATCTGTAAAAATGACAAAACCTTGTTGACTTACTGTGTAACATGCTCCGTCCCCTGTCTCCTGCAGTGACCCAGTGACACTGCCTTCCTGCAGCTTTCTTGTGTATCTTAAATGCCAGGAGGAAGGAGTGGGCTGAGACTGACGCCTTTCTCTCCTTTATAAATCAGGCTTTATGAGTTCACATAGTGTCGCTTGTGCATTGGGCCGGCCCCAACTCCAAAACAATTCAAAGAACAGTTTGTTGGTCTGTCCCTCAATGGCACAAAGCCGCTCATTCAGCCTGAGTCTGAGTGTAGGAAGTCATTTACCCCAATTCTCTCAATTCATTTCGATTCAACAAAGCTTTATTGGCACAATATTCACAAAAAAAAAATGTTTGGAAATAGAAAATAAATACAATGAATACATAAAAAGTAGGCTACAAAGACAAATAATTACTCTTAATGAATGTAGACAGAGTGCGAACAACCACTGATTCATAAAAATATAGATGAAAAATTCTGTGTATAATAGATTTTAACAAGACAAGGTCAAAACCTGATATTTGGCTGGATCGTTTATGGCCAATGTGCAAAATAAGGACGTAGTTTAAAACTGTTGTGGAGCCGCTGTAAACAACTGACATCATTGTGTCATATTTGCATTCCGCCTAGTGTTGGCTGGTTTCAGCTCTTTATCTATTTGCTTCTCTCCTCCCCTCTGTGCTCACATTTACAGTATTTCAATTGTGTATGCAATAATTGACATTGTGACTGAAACGTGGCCCATTAAGTCTACATGTTAACACTTCCAAGCCATTTCCAAGCTGCTGCAAGCTGATGGAAACTCCAACTCAGTCACATGTCATTCGGCTGACGAATAACTATGATCACTCATCTCTATCACTCAGTCAGTCAGTCAGTCAGTCAGTCAGTCGCAGTTATATGTGGTAGAATAGAAAATTTATAATAGAAAATTTTATAAAGCTGACACTGCTTGTCACAAGATAAGGTTAAATTTCCAGTTGAGTTTTCTTACCTTATATTGGAACTAATATAAAGAAATTTATCAGCATTTTTAGCAAATTGTTAGAAAATGATCCCTGAATAGGAAATCTCAGTTTTTGACTTTTTTAAGTTTTCACTATAATGGATTTTATTTATATGTATTCACAATGAATCAAATGAGTGTGTTGTCATTCAGGTCATTCATAGTTAGGAAGCAATAGAGAATTCTCTCCCCCTGCAGCTCTAAAATTAGTGTATGGTCTGTTGTCAAGAAATGAAGTAGTACATCCAGCCATGAAACATGTAAACTATAGAGAAAAATAATAATAATGGCTTGGAAGGATGGCTGAATTTAAGAAATCTTTTACACTTTAACACCTTCAGAACAAGAAGGAAGCTTATTGCAGCCCCTTACACAGCCAGCAGATGTCCCTCTTGCTTCACTCTATTGTTCTATGTAACACATTTGCCTGAGGAAAAAGTGTCCAAGTGTTGACAGCAAAGTGTTGACTTCTGTAAATCTGCAGCTTTCACTTTAAATTATACAATTTATTAGAATTTTAGCAGCAGAGAATTTTATTGAACCATTCTACAGTTAATCATTCAATAATGTTTTATGTGCACACAGTCTGTGTACAAGATTGTAGCCTATTGATCTATTAATTAGATAAAAGCAATAAAATTGCAGTGTTTAATAGAATAGAATCACAATCCTGGTTTTGATTTTAACTCAAATATTCAGAGCTCTGGTTAACTTTTCCTATTTTATAATTCATACGTCAGTCTGGGAACTCCCCCCTTGTCTCCGTTTGCCTCTCCTCCTTCTCCTCATCCCTCTTTCCTTCACCATTCTGAGCCCCAGACCTCAGGGAACATCTGAGCCACATCAGGACTCTAGAAGCCTGGCAGATGTGGATTCATCTCTACTTGACTCTTGAGCAATTAAGCAGCCACTGTCTGAAGAGACAGACCTGGTATGTGATCAGATCTGGTTCTTGGACTCTCAAGATTTAGGATCTAGATCTTTACACCCGAGAGTCTCTACCCGATGAAATCCTGGAGTATGAGGGTGAACCCGGTGTTGCAGCTGTCTGTTTTGCTGATGGGATTCTGTCAGGCCCATCGTGCCCTGGCAACAGATGACGCCTCCACATCACAGGAGTCAGGTGAGGTTCCCGTGTCCCAGCTGAGGATGCTCTCACTGGGACTGGCTCACCTGCTGCACGGGGTGGAGAAGAACACCGAGCAGCTGGAGCAGCAGGGAGAGCAGGTGGCGGCAGAGCTGGACGGGGCCACCAGAAGTCTGGAGAGCCTTCATAAGCAGAGTTTAAAGTCAGGACGGACTCGCAGGCAGGTGAGGAGGAATCGCATTTTCCAAAGGAAATACACTTTTCAGAGCCAGTCATGCAGATAAAATCTTTGCCCTGTTTTATGACTCACAGGCTCAAACGCTTTTGTTTTGAAATCAGACAGCTTTGTAGTTTGAAAGAGGGACATATATATTTAATTGTATATTGGGAATGAAAAGTACAAGACTAATGTCAATGAGAGTCCTGTGAAGACCGAGTAGACTATGAGTCAAGGTCTAAAAATCATTTAAAAAAAAGTCACCCACCAAGAGAATATTGGGTGTAATGTACATGTATTATAATGTGTTGTCCTTCAGGTGAGGAGGGATCTGCAGATACTGAGTGCCCGGGGGGACAGGGTGTGGACGGCGGTCAAAGATCTGCAGAAGGGGCTGGAGGATCTGGAGACAGAGCAGAGAGCCACGCAGCACCGGATGAACCAGATCCTCCAAAGAGTGAAGAGCCTGACTCAGCTGAGGTCAGGAGGTCAGACTCAGCTCGGCGTTGGCTTCATGAGGGTGAGAAAAAAAATGACCTAAGCCTGTAAACCACCAGGAAGTTGTTCTGGTGACACATATACACGGGTATGGTCATGTTAAATGAGAAAAGAGCCTTCCCCAAACGGTTACCACAAAGCTGGAAGTAGACTGTTGAAAATGTTGCTGTCGTATTAAGACTTCCCTTCACTGGAACTAGATCCAGGCCTGAGTTAGACAGGTGTCCACATACTTTCTGCCATGTAGTGGACTTGCTTTTTGCTCAATTTTGTTTTTTAGTAAATAACACAATCAAACATAAAATACCAGTGAATTCTTTTGTCTATTATAACAGACAATTGTCAGTGTCAGAAATAACAGATTTGACCTTTGATTTCTTTGTTGTGTTGTAGGTTATCTTGGATAAACAGGCCCAACAGCTTGCCAGTCTGACCTCAGTGGTTTCAGCCCAGGACAGGCTGATCGACAGACGCCTGCAGCGCATTCAACATCTGGAAAAACAGGTACGTAACCCTGGGGTTGACAACTTGTATCTTATTCTTATCAAAGTGCATAATCCATAAGGGAAACAAGGTCAAAGAAAAAGAGGAAAGTCTTGCACAGTCCCATTTTTATTACTGCTGCTATTATAAGACGTAGTAGTACATTTGGATGTATTTTAGTCCTAAGTGTCTTTAGAGTCCATTGTAAAAACTTGTTCAAAATTAGTAGTAGTTGCATTTGTCATTTGAGAAATTAGAGGAACTAACTTCTGAAATTTTAGTAATTGTTATGTGATGACAATAATTCAACTTTATAATTATGATCTATGTTATATTATTATGTTTATATTGCAAATTTTACCTGAAACAACAATGTGTGTTATGTAAAAAACATGCAAAAAACGGTTAATGATTAAAGATTTCTAAGACCTGAAGTTAATAATGAATGAGTTACAATAATAAATACTGTGGGTGAGGTGGCAACATAGTAAAAGTTTCACAGTAAAAGTTTGACAAGATGGTTTTTCAATATTCTTTGAAAAGTGAGATGCTCATTCTCACCTCTGCAGCGAGGCTGTTCCAGAGTTTGAGGACAGAAAGAGCTAAATGTAGCCCTTGTTTTAGTCCTGTTCCCTGATAAGTGCTGTTACCCAAATACCCAGGATGCTCTGACAGTGCAGCCTGCAGTTCTGACCTGTGTGTATGTGTGTGTGTGTGTGTGTGTATGTGTGTGTGTGTGTGTGTGTGTGTGTGTGTGTTTTAGGTGTCTGACAGCGCCCCAGCAGCACTGAGGGCAGATTCTGACTCCAACTGTGTCTGATGAGGACAGCTGCATCAACACACACACACTCGAAACAAATTCACTCACAAGCAGCAGTGAAAATGAGTTTGTAAAGAATGAACTGTACTACAGTGCAGGTTGAGATGAAAACTGTTGGGACTACTATTCTGTCCTCAACAAGATACAGCTCTGTTCACAAAGGGTTCAGAAATAAAACGCTCCTGTACTTGAGTCATCATGTTGTGCCTCTGACTTCCACAATATTGTGGTTGATGACGCCGGTGTTGAAATGTTGTGTGAAGAGAGTTTGCTCATACACACCCAAATAAACAGACGCACACTAGAGGCAGAGAAACCTTCAAACTACAACACACAGTTTTTGTAACAATAAAAAAAAAAAGTTAGAAGTCAGAATTTACAACCAACACATTTCTATATAAATATATATATTTGCTAATTGCGTTTAGAACCAAAACTGTCATTGAAGTTCTCTGCAGGATTATTGAGTATAAAAATGTAACGAAAAGCTAAATTTATGATTTAATGTGTAATGAATTCACACACAGGCCTTTAGGTTCAGTCAGCAGCGGTGCAGAATGTAAGGTTTTTAGCCAGGCGTGGCTCAGTGTATGCTAATGCTAGCCTGTCGGTCTGTCCGACAGTCCTGTATTTTAGTCCAGACTGCCCTCCTTTCATACAGCGCCAAGTCAATTAAGTCAAAATGTTATTTTGTCCAATACTTTTTGGTTATTGAGCAAAAACTAGGCTAATGAAATCCCCATCAGCTTCATCTACTTTGTGTCTAGTTAGGTAGTTAATTAGCAATATTAGCACGCTAATATGGGTCGTCACGCTAACATGTGAAACTTGGTGAACCTGATAAATATTATACCTGCTTAGCATCAGTATGTTAGCATTGTTGTTGTACTGACATTAACAGCAGACTAATGTTGTGCATCCCTGAGCTTCTTGTCTGTAGAGCCTGTAGCCTGAATTTAAAGAGACAAGTCAACTCTTAAACCGTCTGGAAGTTTGTTCCACCTCTGGTGCATAAATGCTGCTTTTCCATGTTGAGCTTGGACTCTGAGAACAGTTTGTAGGCCGCTACCAGAAGACCTTAGAGGATACATATGGTAAAAGACAGTCAGAGGTGTTTTCTGGTCCTAAAGCAGACTTACAGACCAGCAGCAGTCATTTAAACTCTGGAAGCCAGCACATCAGACCTGAGGACTGATGTAATGTGTTCAGTTTCTTTTGTCTTTGTTAGGAGTTACCAGAGGGTGTACACAATTCATTACTGATTTTTGGCTGCAGATGTGTGTTTACTATCTGCTCAGTATGCACAGTCCACAAGTAACACATACTGAAAAATTAAAAAAACAGGGGGGCAAACAGGAAATCCAAACCACCAGCTCTGCACCATCATAAGCCGTCTCACAGCCAAATGTGACAAAGGTTGTGTGCTGAATCTTGGAGGACTAAGCTGATATCTGATGGCCTCAAGTCACTGTCTTGACATTCGACTTGCAGGCATTCTGTCCCCACTGGTGTTCCCAAACAAACCTCCAACAAGTTGAACTCTGGCCCACTTAGAGGACAAAAGAGCAAGAGCTGGGTGGAAAAAAAAGAGGAAGAAAGGTAGTGAGAGAGGGGGAGAAATAGAGAAATGTTCTCAAGAGTAAATAGTAATGATACAATAGCAGTTGCAAAAAAGAAAGAAAGGATCTAAAAAATGTGACCGGTGCAGAGCAGCTCAGATTATTACAGGTCATTAACATACAGCAGTGTTACTGTATATGGGGGGCGGGATACAGTGATCCCGTAGGAATTGGAAGCTTTAGCAGGTGTGTCAGAGCTGCAACAGCACCCCCTAGAGGTCACACTGAAACACTGACATTTTCATCCTTAAATTTAATTTTCTTTTTTCTTTTATTTGATCACTATTAATTTCATTCGTATTATAGTTTTGCTTGTTTTGAATCTAATAAGTCAAGACTTAATATGGGCCTATTTTTGAAAATGTTCATCAGTTTTGTCCTCTGACATCTGCTGATTTACACTAATAATAGTAACAGAGATTATTTTATCCATTTAGCTTTTTGTATTTGAAAAATAGTCATTGTGATTATTAGGCCAAAAATGATTCAAATAAATCTCTGCTGCCACTGTTTTGGAAGAGAACAAGGGAGTTAATAAGTTGATACCTAAGATAATATGTTTGTTGATTTGATTGTCGTGTATCTACCACCACTTTTCACAGACATGTGACTGGAGCTGACAGTCACACTGATAGTCACATCATATTGACAGTTGTCTTATTGTAACCATGTTGTGGTTTGAGAACTGCAGACTGTGGTTTTCTCAATGTGGCTGTAGGCTGTGAAGAACCAGTAGAGATGTAACATCTCTGCACTTCAGCCCTTTTTTTTTTATGTCACACCTTTATTTTTGCTTTCACAATACAGCCTGAACATTGGTGCGGCGGCCATTAACAGTTGAGTCTGACACACTTATGGAATTGACCGGTTATAGCGAAAGGTCACGCAGTTAGATCTGACAGAAAAGGATGTGCCATATTGAACAAGACTAGTCAGCTGGTTGCCACAAAGCCTGTGAATGGGCCAGTGATGGTGAAACAGCTTCAGTAAACGAGATAAATAACTGAGCAGCTGACCATCTTGTGTCAGCACAACAATATAAAAATACTCCAATAACAGTAAAAGTCCTGCATTCATAATCCCACTTAAATAAAAAATAAAAAAGTACTTGGTTTCTGTGATTATATATCATTTTATAGATGACATTATTGGATAGTTTTTTGTTTTGTTTTGTTTTGTTTTATTGGTGAAGTAACGGAACAAGTAGTGACATGGGAGACATGGTGACTTAGAAAACATAAAAAAATATAAAACATAATGGATAGACTGAACTAGGGGTGTAGATTGGATTATGTTAGGTAGGGTATTTTGTAGAAGGGTGTTTGCATAGAAAGATGTTTAGGAGTACAATAATAATAATAATAATAATAACATTATTAATATGGAATTTGTCATTATATGATGTACAAAATATAATATCTTGACATATTTGTGTGTATGTTTGTATATATACAGCGGACAATAAAAAATGATTATTATTCATTTTGATAATCATTACTATAATTAACATGAAACAGGGCCCCATCTGACACACTGCTTTTCTTTATGGAGTCACAATCCAGTCAGGTTGGGAACAACTGGGAACCTCTTTAATAAAATGTTGTATTTTATAGTCTTATTATATTTGTTTTCATTTAAAATCTAATTAGTAACTACAGCTGTCAGGTAGATGTCCATTCCTTGTGTTGCATAAAATGTAAAGAAAGAAATTGTATTTGAGTAAATGCACTTAGTTACATTACACCACTGGTTCAAATCCAGTTGGGGAATTTTGTTGATGTCATTTCCCATCTCTCTCTGTTGCCTCATTTCCTGTCATCTGTCTGTTATCTTCTCTCCTATAAAGATAGAAACTACCCTCCAAAGTAAGCAGCTATTAATCATAACATACGCTGCTCAACTATCTAATAACTAATCAGTATCATCATCATCATCATCATCATCATCATCATCATCATCATCATCATCATCATCATCCCATCAAACATTTGTGTTATAGGAAATTGCTTAACATTATAGTCATCATCATCATCTTAATGATAAACCTCCACATAAAGACATGAAAATAAAACAACAAAACAAAATGAAAGTTCAATGAAAATAACTGTATAAAAAGTAAACCATAAAAACTTTGCAATACAAACAACTACAACTCAGTCTGATTCATGGGTCTGTGGAATAATACAACAGGTAGGCGGAGAGAGAGAGAGAGAGAGAGAGAGAGAGAGAGAGAGAGGGAGGAAGTGGTGAGGATGCTCTACAGTCGCTGCAGCACTTCATCTCATCTCACCACATTCAGTCAGTCTGCCAGAGAGTTCATACCACACAGCATCTGCCTATCATCGGTGCTTCACTGACCTCCATTCACCGCCATCTGCATACGACCATGTCTCTTCAGGTAAGAGGGCAGACAGCGTCCATGCCTGCTCAATAAACTATGTTGTTCTTCCACTCAACTTTGTTATTCAAGGAGGATGGAGCCAAGTTTTATTTCTGTTTGTGCGTCAGTTGCTTTCAGCTACAGGTTTGTCGTTGTTTATCTCCTGTAGTGAGGAATAATAGTGCTGTCATGAAGCCTCTAGGCCGTTTTTGTGTGTGTGTGTCGCTCAGGGGGAAGAGGAGCTGATGATGGTATCACAAGAGGAAATTAACTGCACTTCCCTTCACCAGTCAGAGAAAGAAAGTAAAATGTCGACAGTGAGCTGGATGGGGCTCTCATCGTTTACATGTATGCAAAGGAGGAGCTGGACGGTGCATGTCGTTTGAGAGTGCGCAGGTTTATTCACCTGAGCCTCAAGTACATACTGTCAGTATGGAATACACCCAACTAATGCAGTCTAATACAACAGCCCTGCACTGAATCTTACTGAAGCTCCGTGTTCACTTTGTGTTGAAAGTGTTTTTGAGAGCTGTTTAACAGGTTTGTGTTGCTGTTGACTTGTATTGCATTATACTGACAGGTGTTTCTAATATCTATTCTAGTCTACAATCATTGACAGTGTTACTATTTTAAGTTTATATTAAAATAAAAGACTGCGGTTTCCACTTAGGGAGGACTACAGTGCAGTTTCTAAAAAGGGTCAGTTTTTTATTTGGTTTTCCACTTTGGTACAGATATTCACAGTGGTTATTTCTTTGATGATTCCCCGAACCTTTCCTCTTGTACCACCAGCAAAAGCTCTAAATTTCGCACAAACATTCCCGGTCCTCAGATGTTGTGTCGTTTGTTGACCTCCTGACTTCTTGTCAGGACGTCTCAACAACTATTGGATGGATCGATATGAACTTTGGTACAAATATTCATGCCCATCTTGGGATAAATTGTAAATGGTAATAACTTCACTTTTCATCTTGCATCATCAGATCAACATTTTATTTCATCTATTACTTTGGATTATGACTAAACATCTCCAAAACTATAATGACATCCCCATCCCCCTCAGCTGTACTTTGTCCGTAGTGCTGATGAACGTTAGCATG
The DNA here is from genome assembly GCF_002260705.1 of Seriola dumerili. Lineage (NCBI taxonomy): Eukaryota > Metazoa > Chordata > Actinopteri > Carangiformes > Carangidae > Seriola > Seriola dumerili. Next base: position 4,515,801 of record NW_019174336.1, read on the forward strand.
CCAAAAACGCTAAACTACGATTGTGAACATGGTAAACATTTTACCTGCTGGACATCAACATATCAGCATGTGTCATTGTGAGCATGTTAGCATGTCAACATTAGCATTTAGCCCGAAAGCTAAAGCGCTGTGCCATAGAACATCCTGGCTGAAGGCTCTTAGTCGAAATAAAAGTACTGCATGTAAAAAGAAATTACTGTATTTTTATCTTTCGTTTTCATTTTAAACTTGTGTTTGCACTTTCATTTTAAACTAAATATAATAAAGAGCTTATCTGTGTAATACATGCACAGCTAAATATACAGCTGTCATTTGAAGAACAGAAAACTCAGAAGTGCATTTTATGCCTGAAAGGACCTTGTAACTGTATCAAAAACTTTGTAATCAATGCTTTCTATAGTGAAGTATCAAAGTATTAATTAGTGAGGAAATGATCTTTGTGTCCAAAGTGGCCACACACAGCTTCTGTTTTACTGATGTAAACAAAGATTTGTACCATTGCTGTGAAAAATAATTGGTCATTAGATTTATTAAAGTATAAGAGTAGAACATATTAAACACATGAAAAGTAGTGGTTTGAAGTAGGTATATGTGTATGAATTTGAATATAAACTAATGCCCCTTCAGTCTGTGTGTGGGCCTCAGGTTAACAGAGATAGTTGTTAGTGACTGGACAGTCAAACCCTCCAGTCCCTCAGTGAGTCCCTCTCACTGATCAGCAGTTCGGCAGACTAAGATTTCATTTTTGTCATTGTTGTGAATGGAAAGCCGTGCATCTAATCTCTCTGAGTGTGCAGAACACAAACTGCTGTATTAGAAATACTTAATCTAACATGTTTTCACCCACGTCGTGCTGTTACGTCACTCAGTCTGTTTTCGCTAAACCGCTGCAGAGGGAACCTGAAATGAACCGTTGAAGACTGTGTAAATATAACTAACCCCATTCACCACTCAGTCCACTAATCACTAAGTCTTGAAAAGGAATAATCTTTAGCAAGTTTTAGCAAGTTTCTTGATCTCTTGAGCCGCCTCCGATACAAATATGCCAACAAACTGCAAGGTAGATCCTTGACAAACAGTTTCATTCTCCATGAGTCAGACCACAAGACCACATCCTGAGGCAGTGCTTAAAATAAACAGGGGCTTGTCTGGTAGGATCTGTGCTTGATTTTGCAGGTTCACTCAAGACACTAAGAGATGTTTTTATTCCCCAGATATTTTTTTCATTTACAGTCCCTAATAATTAAGAGAATCCAGGGGCACAGCTTGTGAACAGGAGAGGCAGGCAACTGCTTGAAGCCATAGGCTGCTGACAAAGTTAACTCCACAGCGATGTCAAAATGTGGCTCCCTCCGCCTTAAACAACCAATGGTTAATTTGCAACAACGTTTCAGAAGCAGTGTTGCCAACTATTTTCAGTAGAGCCAGCACGCATAATCATTAAATTTCCAACTTCCCTCATTAGGAAACCTCCCTTTATGAGCACTGGCCTTATAATGTGGGCTATTTACAATGTGCCAATGTTGAAGTTATTTAGTTATTTATTTCGGTTTTTATGGTTCTTTATAATCTATATTTTGAAAATTATATGGTTTTTCACGTTCTTTATATCTATATTCAAAGAATTTTTTTTTATCTTGTTTATATTTAAATTTTGAAAATTCTACCAACGTACACATTTGGAATTATAAGAAATGTTTACATTTTGTACATTTTTCGTTGGTGTCACATTATTTATTACATAATGTTGATGAACGCTGATTAGAGAGAATCTTTTGCCTAAGGCCCCAACGGACTCTAGAATCGCCACTGAGCATATCCCTAATAGCTTCAACAATGCTGTTCCTTTGTGGACATTTTTCAATATGTCTGATCAACATAATACATTTAGCAGTTTTATTGGCCAGCAATCCACCAGCATTGTGTTCACTGCTTTGGCCTCTGTAGAGTCTTTGTATTATCAGAGTGTTGATTGCTAAACCTTTTGTAGGTGACAAATGCTGCAAATTACAACCCATCATTGTGGCAGTTTGATTCATGGCATGTATTTAACATAATGTAAAAATATAGATGATGCTGATTGAATCACCACACAATTCCTATGAAGATTTCATTTTAAAGAACATCCATATTTGGTAAATGTACCACAGTCATTTCTATATCACGCCCTGTCACCACACCACAATCAGCCAATCACCTCACATACTTCTAAGTGAGTTATTTGTTGTTTCCGTTTTGGTCATCGCTGTGTCCTTTTAGGGAGTCGAGGGCCACACATGTATGTGGGAGAGCAGTGAGTCTCCTCTGCGTACTGTTACAAAACAGGGGGATTTGGTACGTAATGGTTTTTTCAATCCCTCTTAATTGGGATCAAAGGTTTTGTTGTGCAGGATTCTGGAGTTAAAGACTCAAGCAAACACTGGTGGTCCTTCAGAACTTAGCAGCACCTCAGACAGACAGGTCTGCACATTGTACAGGTCTGTGAGTTATATCAGAGTTTTGGAAAAAGACAAACTGCTGAAGTTTTTGAGGTTTTTGAGATCGCTTTAAGCCCCGAGACACTAAAGCAACTTGAGTGATCGATCGTAGTTGTGCAGTTTTTCACCAGCTGACGCGTGCTTTGCATTGACATTCATGCAAATGCCACACACTGTGTAACTCCTCTTCCCTCTACCTCATCTACAGGAGCAGTGTACCTGAAAAATGCAGTTTTGGTAAAGCCCAATTCAAGGTAAATCACTGCGTCTGCTCGCTTCATTATTGAGTGGGGGAAAAAGGAACTCACGTATGGCAGAGCTTCCCTCTAATCAAGTTCTCTCTGTCCAAAAGATGTCAACCGCAACCACCGACAGTGTAGTAGAAGGAACCAAAACCTCTAAAATGTCAAAGGATCATAAAAAGGTAAGTGGACATCATCATTGTTCATCAATTTATTTTAAAACCTCAAACATCCTGTTTTTGGTAGACAGATGCAGATGACAGATGACTCACACATGTAACATCATAACTGTTATAAATGAAACCTTTCAGCTGTAGCCTACCTTTATTTCAAGAAAAAACAGTTGTTTTCCAGGAACGTAAAAAACAAACAACGTAGATTTCCTTGTCTATCTGTCAGAAATAAAGGTTTAAAGGAGCTATGTGTCATAAAAAAAATTATGAAATTTCAGTCTGCGTAAAACAAAGAACACCAAAACTACAGCAACAATTTTTGTTGTTGTTGTTGTTGCCAGCACAAGATGCCAATGCATTTCCGCATATTTTCACTTGTTGAAATTTTACACTGACTTTATCTTGCATTTGTAAAAGGAGGCAGTGCAGTGTTTCATGTGTCTGGACAAGTCTGTGTGTCAGTTTGCAATCACATATACTAATACCGTACATTTAACAAGCCTGCATGAAGGTTCAGTTTTCAAGTACATTGTGTTGTCTGAGTTTTAACCCCCAGAACCAAAAATGAGGAAGACATACTTTTATATGAAAGGCGTGTTTACTTCCTCCACCATGAAAGTCCTGTTTGCTGTTTGGTTTGTGTGTCTGGTTTGTGTTAGATGTGAGATAAGCTTGATGAAGTGTCTACAGCTATGCTAGCAGCTCTGTGAAGCTGTTCCAAGGCAGAGCAATTCTTTGAGCTAAATGCTAATGTCAGCATGCTAACTTTGCTCATAGACCAAAATATCAAACAGACTGAAATTCTGACTTTCTAATGGCAATGGATGAAAAAATAAGGTCTAAGCAAATTCTCCTTTCTTTAACAAACTTCTCCTTTCTTCTTCCCGGTGTTGTTAGCCCACAGCATCCATCCTGAGAGGAGCCATCCAGCTGGGCATCGGTTACGCTGTGGGAAACCTCAGCTCCAAACCAGACAGAGATGTTCTCATGCAGGACTTCTCTGTGGTGGAGAGCGTCTTCCTGCCCAGGTACACACTCATTTAAATACACCTTTTTATTTTTGACATTTGGTTCATGCAGTTTGAGAGAGCTGAGCCTCTGATCCATTAATGTCTTACATTGACTTCACCTTGTTTCATGATGCACATACTTGATCGATTGTATACCCAAATGATTGAAAGACTATATATATATATATATATATATATATATATATGCAGTAAGTGTGCAATTTCTCAGTCTTTTATGGAAGAGAAAACTGTACACACTTTCACAAAATGTATTACATATTTCCTAATGACCACAACCCAAAACTACATTTTCACCCCCCACCCCAACAAAATTGTTACAAAATAGGCCATGTTTAACTTTATTGACTTATCAAAATAATGAACATGAACATTCATGTTCACAGATGCAGCTTTTACAAACCGATGTTCCTGCTGACGATATTCACTGAGTTTTCTCTTAAAGAAGTCGAGTGGTTTATTGACAGCACTCTGGGGTGTAATGTCTCAAAGTGTCTTTTTAATTTGTTGGGTCTCATACTGTCAGCTACCAGAGTTTTCAGACAACACTGTGAACCCAAGAGCAAGATAGGCTTCGTCATATTTTCTTTTTGTCGGTTACCGTCAGCTGAGCACGTTGTATTTGCTGGTCTCAGAAGCATCGCTTGTTTTTCTTTTCGTCCCTGTCAAATATCTCTCCATTCTGAAAACCAACAGACCTGAATGCAGTGGCTATAAAAGGCAGGTGAAAGCGCGTTTTTTATGGTTCCACCGTGAAAAACATTCCGACGTCCAAACATTAGTTCCTCCCCTTTTCCCCCTGGGGGCGCGCTACACACTTTGTGAATCGCTGCCTTAACAAAACCATACAACATTAGTAGAAAACTATGGCACCTGTAAAATAAAGTGTATATAGTGTATATTCAACATAGTTTTAGTGCTAAAAGATAAAGGGATACACAGGATACATGTGCAAGAAAAATAGGGAAGTCACTTTAAGAAGTGTACAACCTGAATATTTCTGGTTGAGTAAAAAAACCACACATTGCAGCAATAGGCATTTTGCGCAGCAGAAATCATGACTTGTCATAGTAGGAAAAACAAAACTGATAACGGCCCTGTTGTATTCAAGCCCTGCCAGTGTGACAGTAAGCCAGCATCATCATTCATTTTGTTATTTGTGATTTTGTTGCTTTCCCTGTCAAAAAAGTAGCAGGCAGCTATTGTTGTGTTATTGTATATTGACTTTTTTTTTCTAACAATAACACCTTTTGTTTATCCTCTAGTGAGGGCAGCAACCTGACTCCAGCACATCACTACCCAGACTTCCGGCTGAAAACATACGCCCCGCTGGCCTTCCGCTACTTCAGAGAGCTGTTTGGCATCAAACCGGACGACTACCTGGTGAGTGCGGGGGACTCTCAGACACAGTCACATTCATATCATCATCCTGATTCAGCTCAGTGCGGTGGAAGTTTCCACCGAGTTCACTGCAAAACTGAAAGTGTCACATCGTTCTGAATTTCAGTACTCCATTTGCAACGAGCCTCTGATCGAGCTATCCAACCCCGGCGCCAGCAGCTCGTGGTTCTACCTCACCAGTGACGATGAGTTCATCATTAAGACGGTGCAGCATAAAGAGGCGGAGTTCCTGCAGAAGCTGCTGCCTGGTTACTATATGGTGAGCTGCTCCACCGACACAAACTCTCTCTTTTCACAAGCACACCAAGGCCCAGGTTTATCAAACAACAAAACATCTGTAACCTGAAGTTTACATCCTTGTTGTACTTGCTTGTGGTCCTCCTCCGTCTGGGCCTTGGTTGACACATTACCATGTTCTTTGTGTGTTACTGTTGGCAATTGTTAATCAGCTGAACAGTATGAAACTGGCAGTAGGAATAAGTCTCGCGTTGCTCACATGTTTGTCCTCGTGTGTCCTCGTGCACATAACAAAACAAGATAACGGTTAACTCAGAAAACATTTCTCCACAGCAGTAGTAATATTTGAAAATAACATTTTTTTTTTTCAGTTTTCATTTTCATACGATGTTGATTGCTGCTTGTGATTTTTGCTCTGCTGTCAGTAGAGTGAGCATCTTGATAAACATCCAGTGAAAAACGTTTTTCTCCTCAGTTGGTTCTGTGTATAAGTGTATTTCTCAGAAGTCTGATAATCATCATCATCATGTCCAACCTGCTGAGAAACATAAGGATGTGGTGATACATCCGAGAACATGTATAACATGTGCTGTGTTACTCAGGGTTATCTCTTTTAGTTTCAGTCTCAAGGTTTGTCAGGCTTTGGATTTAGTCATTTTCTGGAAGTCTTTTTCAAGGACCTACACACATCTAAAAAACCATGTTAATAACACTGTTAAGTATGCAAAGAATTCAGGTTTCTCTTAACTTGATAAGTTTCTGAGACTCAGCTGTCTCTGTTCAACATTATACTCAAAAAAAATATTGGTCTTTGTTGTAGAATCTGAATCAAAACCGGAGGACGTTGCTGCCCAAGTTCTACGGTCTCTACTGCATCCAGTGCAGCGGTTCCACCATCCGCTTGGTGGTGATGAACAATGTGCTGCCGCGAGCCATGAAGATGCACTACAAGTACGACCTGAAGGGTTCCTCGTACAAACGGCGTGCCTCGCGCAAAGAGCGCGCCAAATCCTCGCCCACGTTCAAAGACCTGGACTTCCAGGAGATGCACGAAGGCCTGCACTTTGACCTGGACAGATACAACGCCCTGATGAAGACTCTGCAGAGGGACTGTCGGGTGTGTTCACAGAACGATCTTATATCTATTAACACAGCAGACCATGATGTTGGCATTCTGGGTAATATGAAGCTCAGGATGCCTGTTCTACTAAGCCAGTGGTTTCCAAACCCACTTGAAATTCTCAGAGATGTTGGCAGCCCACATCTGACCCGATAACAATATGGAACCTAAATAATTAGTTTTCTGACCACTTGACCACTTGAACTGAAAGCAGAGGAAACATGTAGAAGGCTCCAGTCTCCACAGTGGCTCATCACAGTCATAGGAGCTTTTAAACATTTCTAATGTTTTTAAAGATCATTTCGTTATAAAACATTGGAAACATTATTTATGTACAGTTTATATATTTTATATATAATAACATGTATTGCAAATGGTTTGTCAGCTCACTTGCAATACCTTCACAGTCCACTAACGGCCCACAGCCCCACAGGTTGGGAACCACTGTACTGAGCAAAAACAGTGTAGGGATTTTAACATTTAAGCAGAATTACAGATATTTATGATTGCTGGAAAGAAGATTTTATCATTCTGACCTTATTTATTTCACAAGCAAAATCCTAGAAGATATATGAAAAATGTCGACACTGACAACAACTTAAACACTACCAAGTAGACAAAATAACAGCCTCATGGCTGACACTCTGGATGATTTCTTAGAGTGTTATTAGAAACTAAATATGTCGACTTTGTCCTGAGGGTAGTACTAAAGGAAAAAATTCTCTTACTAAGATTGAAAGGGTTTAGAGCGCTGGAATTAAATGAAATACACTTTCCCATAATGGGAAACAATCCTTGCCAGCAGTTAAAAGAGAAGATCCATACCCCTCTCAGGTCTGTATGCTAAATATGAAGCTACAGCTAGCAGCTGGTTAAGATCATTTCAATGATATAAAGCAGAGAAAAACTCACATTTGAGACATTGGAACCAGAGAATGTTTGGATTTTTTTTTTTTTTTTTAATCTTAAGCGATAAATCGCTAATCAAAATTGTTGTTTGTCCGATTAAATATTGAACTTATCGTTTTAGCACTAAGACCACTCACAGTGGTTTTAAATCTTTCCTCGTCACAGCCTGAACTGAATTCCCCGCACAGCTCCACCCCTTGGATAACATTATGCAACCATGACAAGCCCCCTTCGTTCGGGCTTTAGTTGTTATGATGACCTCATTAGTGGCTGCCTGTTATTTCATTAATGTGAAACAATAGTGGCCACTTGATGGAGTATTAACCCCCAGCAAAGCGAAGCACCTGACTCGTGTAATCAGGCTGAGCAGCTGGACTCTGCGGCACAAACTGGCCTGTCTGTGCGTAATGTGCTCTTATCGGGGCTCGGTATGTGACCTCCGTAAGTGTGTTATGTAACACAGTTGAAAAGTAAAGGCCTCTTTGTTTACAGCAGCTACTTCAGGATATCAAAGCTTGGTCAGAGGGATTGTACTGTATTTTTGGTTTGTAGATCCACGTTTAGTCCCTTTAACTGGAAGCAGTTTTGACGTCGGAGAGGTCGATTTACAGCTTGTTTAAGAGAAGTGTATGGTGGGTGGCGGGTGTTATTTTACCCTTTAAATATCTTGTTTTATTTCATTAAGCAGATACTGATTATTAATTTGCACAAATACCTAGAAGATGATGATCTTACCCCCAAAATAATGACTGTTAGAGACCATTTACCCCCTACAGGGAAAATTCTCTTTTGTCTTGCACTGTATTACATGGAGGTCAGAGGTCATGGTTGCAAAGCTGTGTCTCAATTTAGGGACAGGATCCTTTTAGAGGACATCTTCTGAAGGCCAGATTGTAGAACATACACTGATTTGTCGCTCAAAATAAAAGCTGCATTTTTCCTCCGTATATGGAGGAGCCTCTAAACTGTAACAGTGTTGTCAGCAGTTTTTACAACTTAAGCCTCCAAATGAGGATTCATCCTTGTCTTCCCGTGTAATACTTAAACATCCCTGCCTTTTTTAAATTGATCTTTCAGTTTAATTGCCTCTCATTTTGGTTGATCACATTCAGTTTCTGCCTCTGATCAGGTCTTAGAGAGCTTTAAGATCATGGACTACAGTCTTCTCCTGGGGATTCATGTTTTGGACCGGAAGCCTTTGAGCAGAGGAAGCCGATGTGACAGCAGGAAGGGACAGAAAGTCCTCTACTCCACCGCCCTCGAGTCCATCCAAGGGACTGTGAAGGACCCCGAACCTGTGGCCGATGACGACACGTGAGAAAACCTCTTTGTGAACACTACCTATCTGTGCGGTGCTTGTACCACTTCTAATATGAACAAATACAGTTTTTTTTTTCAGCTTGATTTCATATGAGTTGTCAGTCATGTTTTATTCAGTGTGCAGGTGTTGCCTTTATTATGCTAAAACAACTCTCAAATTTCTTTACGGTTAAAGTGTGTATGAGGTCTGTCAGTGTTTCTCTGATCTGTCTACTCTGCTCTTTTCTCTTTCTTTTCTTTCTTTTCTCTTCTTCTGTGTTTTCTTCTGTTTTCTTACACAAATTTCTTTCCCATATGAAATTTTGCACAAAAACTTGATTTGGTCCAAATGACAATAATCAAATATGGGAACGAATGTAGTGATGCTGTCGCTATGGCAAGAGCTTAAAACTTTAACAAGTTTAAAAGTTTTACCAAAATGTAGGAAATCATAAAGTCGAGAACTCTTTTATTAAAAACTGTAAAAATCCATTGAAACTTTTTTTCCTTTTCAGATTTGGTGGAATTCCTGCCAAACATAAAGATGAGAACCTGCTCATCTTTTTAGGGATCATCGACATCCTTCAGTCGTACAGGTGAGCTCACAGTACAACCCGCCCACCCCCCCCCTTCTTTCAGCACAAGCGCAATGCATGATGGTATATGTCGCTTAGTTAGTGAGCACTGTACACTACTTCTCACGATGCATTGTGGGATACTACGTGTCCACTATATAGGGTATGATAATGTATTCTCATTATACATTCAGGCAGCGCTATAAAATGACAAATTACTATACAGAGGAGTTTATAGTGAGTATGTGAGTGACTTTGGACACAGCCTTAGTCTGTTTACTCACATTCATATTTCGCCAGAGACGCGGCAGTGCGGAGGCTGTAGGTCATTTAGTGTTTGGTCTCATCTCTGAATGCTTAATTATAATCAATCAATAAACAGACTGTATTTTAACATTTTCATTCTAAAAAATGTAAATCTACTTTGTGTTCATTGATTTAGTATCCTTCTTCTTTCTTTGAACGATGAATGATAAATTCAAATTCTAAAATGAGTTAAAAATTTAATTTGAAGAAAGCTTTTAATTTTCACTTTTTATTATTACATTTACTCATGTGTCTGCCTGTCATATTCTATCCCACATGGTTTTTTCTCCTCCGGGTGCAGCATTTACTATTCACCATTTCATGATCAATTAAGTTTTACTTTTTTAAATGTATTTAAACACTGAAAAAAATGTCTAGAATTATTCTGTTGGCCCATGCCAGATTCTGTAGACATAATATGTCAATAGAGTCTGTCCCGCCTGACTCCATAGTCATACAGTATACTGTATTTATGATTACTGCCATTTAACGTTGTACATTTGCAGGTTCATTAAGAAAGTGGAGCACTCTTGGAAAGCTCTAGTGCATGATGGGGTATGTAACTTCACTTCCTCTGTACCTGCACCTTTATATAGCTACATCAATACTATATGTATCTCTTTGTGTTTGCGTGTGTGTATGTGTGTGTGTGTGTGTGTATCTAAGAGCTTTCTTTGTTTTTCAGGACACGGTGTCGGTTCACAGGCCCAGTTTTTATGCAGACAGGTTTCTGAAATTCATGGAATCGACTGTGTTTAAAAAGAGTCACCGTAAGCTCTTCCACCAACATAACTCCTGTGTCCTGTATTCTCTATACAGATTGGTTTAAGTTTTTCCTTTTAATGCTCTCCTTCTCTGTCTCTCAGCTTTAAGAGGAGCATCTTCAAGGAGGAAGAGGAGTTCCCTCTACGCAGTAAAGTCAGCCTCTCAGGAGTTTCTGTCTCCACAGAAGGAGGAGAAGAAGGAGGAGAAGAAGGCGCAGAGCATGGACAACCTGGATGGAAACTGTAAGCTAAGATGACATTTTAGCAAACATTTTTGTATTTTTTTTTTTTTTTTTTTTTAGGAGAGGCTTTGATTCACTGATCGATGAACTGCTTGTTCCAACAGTTTATAGTTCCTCCAAACAACCAGATCTTCTTCCGAGGACTGCTGTTTCTTTTGAGTCCACCCGAAATGACGAAGAGGACCTTGAAAACAGGTAGAGTATTTGTACAGCTCTCAGATCTAAGCCAAGTATCTTTTAAGTGAGCTTATCTGGACTTCATAACAGTTTGATAACTTCACATGCACAGAAGCAGCCGTGCTAGCAGCTCAGTGGTGATTTAAGATAAAAGTTCAGCAATGTGTTTAACCAGCGCGAAACATAAAGCCTAAAGGGAAGGTTGTTGATAAAACTGGTGACCACAAGGCAAGGATACGAATGCACGAGTCAAAAACATGGTTTCAAAAATATTCAAGGTCTTTACTTGCAACACTTGGAAAGGCTGAAACGCTTGTCATGGAGAATGAAGACGAAGTAGCACAGAGGGAGAGGAGCACAGAGACTAAGCCCTGAACCCTCGTAGTCGTAATTGACGTCATCTGTTAAGTGACTGAGTGTGAGAAGCTGTCAGGGCTCGAAATGGTAAAAAAAAATAATAATAATAGGAATGGGACTGCATTCATGTTACTATGACAACACCAAAACATTGTGCGCACAATTGTGGGCTTGGGGCTTTTGATGTTACATTTTGTATTTCCTCCCTTTGTAAAAAAAAAAAAAAAAAAAAAAAAAAAATGTTGCATAAGACACAATCGTAGCGGACTTGACAGTTTAACAGTGGGACAGCCCTCATGGATTTAGCAGGAAGGCACCTCAAAGTCTGTCAGTCTGTGAGGGTGGACATTGGGATTGGGCCTAAATACACTAGGAGAGGGGGAGACAATGAGACACAGGTGCAACAAATGAGGGGCGGGGCAGACAATCCCAGAGGTGGGAAACACAAAGGCAGGAAGTGGGGATCTGAAACGAGGAGGAAAAGGTAAGTGACACAAAAATAAAACAGGAAATACTTCAAAACTCAAAAGAGAAAACATGAGAGGGGACACAGGGACTTGTTGTTAAGATATTACAGTCTGGACAGAAGTGGTGGACAGATTGATCAACAGAACGAAAATGCATGTATTAGGGGAATTTGAACAAGTTTGAGGAGTCCCATTTTTCTTTTATACAGAATTTAGAAAAACCGGTTCAGTATTTTGAAACTGAGGTTTGGCTTCGTGCTTGACATACAGTAGAATCGAGGTGACTAATGTTGCATCAGTTTGTGCAAACCCTTAAACATTATTACATTAACCTGTGTTTACGTTTTCCTGAGAAGTGACTTCCTTTGGCCGTGTAACTGTGCGTCTCTCAGAAGCAAAGGAGGAAGTAGTGTGTGACTGTTACGTCATAGTGTCGTAGGTCCTCTCAGAGAGGAGGTCGGGGTGGATGGTCTGACCATGAACCTGGAGACTGCTGTTAGCGATCCGTCTCCTACCAACTGTTAACCTTGTTTTTATAAATTAACCACACCTTATCCATAGGCAAATAAAAAACAATGGGCATGTGAATCCTTTTTTTGTCATACAGTAGGAAATGAGTCATTTTGGAAAGGAAACAGGTTAAGTTTGGAGGTTGTGTTGAATTTGTGAGTAAAAGACAATTATGAATATCATCAATATTTAAGCTACAAGCATAATGTTCAAACATACATCAGTACTATTTACTAGTATATTTTATATTTACTAGTATTTTTATGTTACAGTGAGGACCGACGAGCCTCAAGTTCAACAATCGCTCTGGACGATCCTCTGCCGTCCCTCAGCAGAAGCCAATCAGAGTCTGAACTGGACGTCTACTTGGTAGGAAGTATTTCATACCGATACAATCTGCAAAAAAATTCTGTTACAAGGTCTTAAAGGATGAGGCTGGTATTATCCTATATTCATTTCACTGTCAACAAATCCCAACCAGTCAAAGAACAATGAAGAAGAAACAAAGTCCGACTTTTAATAATGTCCATCCTACTTTGTCTGTGTCTCTCAGCTCCAAGAAAAATATAGAACATCACCAGCCTCATTCTTTACAATCCTACTGACCGGAAATCTGCTAACCATTAGTTTGTAGATAATTTTAGTATTAATATTATTGTCATCATCGTTTTTGCCAAAACTGCAATGAAATCTAATTAGAGGAGATCAATCTCCGTTTTTATCGTCCTAAAACAGTGATTATGAGGTATTTGTTGGTGAAACTTTTCACCCAAATATAACATCAGGTCCTCCTCATCCCTCATTTAGACGCATGAGCATGCAGACTGCCCTCACCTGTTTACTTATTCTACAGTTCTCAAATGGTTATTAATTATAATAATATATATATAATATAATAATTAATTAATTATTAATTATTGGTTATTCTCAACATATTAAAACTTTTCTAAGGTGTGAAGCCTTTTTTGTAATATTACTTTTTGTTTTCTTGTTACATAATAATAATAACTACATTCTCGTAACTGTACACATTTTCATATTCTCAGATCAGTTTCATTGGCCCTAATACTTTGCACTGGTGTATTTGGGAACATTATTCCAGATGAACTCAGGGGTCACTGGGTGTCTCTGCATTTTCAGCATCACACAGACTCACCCAGGCGACTCAGCTGGAGTTGATCAGTCGTTTCTGTCCAAGCATCCATAAACTGTAAGCAGCAAATGACATCCATAAACTCTTCTACTGATTTTTTTTTTATTTTTTAAATTTATTATTGATCTTCTTTTGTGGACAAGACACTGTTTCACTGGGCGATGTCAGCTTCACCTCTGGATTGTGTCATCAACAAATGACACATGCTTCCTTCTGATGACAGAGCTTTGCCTCATCATAACCACTGTAGAAACATGTAGACATGAACATAACAATCTGACCTTCAACCCTAACCCTAGAGAGATTACTATCCATTAAATGATTACATCTTTCCGCTTAACGCTTGCCATTCTCCCAGCATGCAATTTCTCTCATCTTCATGTAACTTTTCTTCTTTGGTGGTAGTGGCACTTGGTTTCCTAGAGGCCGCCCTGGCATCCTGTGACGTCCATACTGTATGACTCAGCTTACATGTGTGTCAGCCTGAGAAACCTCCATGAGTTTCTTTTCTACAGAACTTCTCTTACATAAGCACAAAATCCTCATTCAGGCTTATACAGAGCTGTTCTTCAGCCCACATTAAGCATTTTCACTCTGTGGGAAGCCTCCAGACGTCGGAGTTAATCTAATCTCAAAGCCTCTGACAGAAAACAGTGGGATTCGTAAACTATGGTGATTTATCTGCCAGCCTCCACTTGTCTTCTTAACACTTATTTTTACCTATTTGCTCAGACAGATGATCCTCACTGTTTTTAACCTTTAACCACAAAAAAAACATTAAGGCAGGACTGTAAGTACAGTGGTGTTCTTTACCCCTTGATTTCATTGTCATTTAAAGGATCGTAACAGTGTCTGAATGGTTTTGCTGCTAAATTGTGCAAACACAATGTTCTGGGCCTTTAAATTACACAACGATGAAATGCAGGGCACGACTAATTTCTACACAGACTCTCAAAAAAACGTGTGTGTGTGTGTTTGAAGCATTATTTAAACATTAAAATTATGTAAAGATTGTTCTCACTCATTGGAATTTCCAATATGCAAAAATAAGGATGCAGAATGGATGGATTAAGAGACAATGGGCCCCTGGGTGCAGACACCACCACCATACCTTGTAACTGTTCAAGTTTTAATTACTTCATTTCTCAAACCAACTGTTGTCCTATGTTACCTAAATGGGAAAAAATATATCTTTTTTGTTTGTTTGTTTTGTCTTCTAGTGAGGGAAAGTGAGTGATGGGGTCCTCTCCAGCCACCTGTACGTCTGACCTTTGACCTCCCAGTCCCACTGCATCAAGACATGAGGACCTCACACCAGTGTAAAAGTGACACAAACTACAGGCGGCAACATGTTGATGTCAGTCTCTCCACAGTGAGCCTCACTCCGTGCCACTTTGACTTTCCTTTGCAAGTCAAACTAAATGTGCCAAATCCCATCAGTAACAGATGTGGAAACAGTCAAAACACATAGATAGCGTTTTTTCTGTGTGTTTAGGATCACTGAATCCCCGTGTTAATATAAAACACTATCATTCTGCCTCTTCTCCTGTTCTTGTACTATTTGCTGCTAACAAACAAACTGAGTGTCAGTGTGTCCTCTGCTCTTGGACGTCTGATTTTCTGTGTAAATGTTCACATTTCTCAACGGCTGGATCCCTGAGGAAATAAACTGTCTTATTGCTTCTTAATCTGTTACAGAAGAAAACATTTTCCTGTTATTTTCAAATCATATATTTATACAGAGATGTGTATTGAGATGTTTCTGGTTTCAAGTGTCTGCATGAAAAATTCCATACAAACCTTGCAAACCTTATGTCAAAGTGATTTTTAAAATCCCAATTTCCATAAAACAATCTATCAATATTCAGATACACAGTAATTAGTTTAATATTATTCAAATATGAAGAATCTGCTGCCACCATGACAAAAATACTGACCCAGTGTCCTATGACAAAAAGCGTTTCTAGGTTTTCATGTTATAATTACATAATTTACTCATAGGTACTATAGCAATACGATGCCAAACTACAGGATGTAAAATGATTAATGCTTAATTAAATGCTATAATCACATATTTTCTTCAACAGTTTTCAGTTTTTTTTGTGTATTCTTGTGTCATTTCTCTAGAGAATGTACATTTTGTCTCCACTGGGATTTAATGAAACTGTTATAAACTCTGAATCCTGCGGGTAAATAATGACCATTATGTCAGCTGTCTTTTCTTTTTTGTCCACATGCCTTAAAAAAATGTATAAATGTGTGCTTTGATGTGATTTATAGGTCTACAACTGTATTATAGCAATACTTGTATCTGTGAAATAAACTAATATTTAATGCCCTTACATTGATATTTGTATCCTTTCTTGAAAACTATAAATATTATTATTATCTACACCTCAATAACAGGTTATACAGTATTAAATTACAGTTACGACTTAAATGATTTTAAATGGGAAAATATTCAGTATATTTATACAGTTTCCTAGTAAAATATATAACTGAAGTAAAAAAAAAGGAGGCATTCTATCAGCACCTATTATTATTGGACCCATTAAGAAATATTTACCATTTTGGGAATTTGTAATAATAATAAGAATCAATTGTCATATTTTATTTAGACACAAGGGGGCGCAGCAATGATACAGACATACACACAAACAGAAGATGGTAATGGAAAGTTTTGTCTTGAGTGGTCTGACCACTACTTCATACTGTTAAAGGATGATAAAATGAATCTTTTTCAACAGCTGAGTTTACAGAGTGATTGCACCATCTTTCTGGGGTATATCAATATGTATGAATGTATTTTGTCCATCCAGTTTTATTAAATGTGGATCTGACTGCTTACATTCACCAAATGTCATTTTTATTGTGCAGTGATGTTCTGCGTCAGTGTTCACCCACTGCTGTTTTACTGCGCGAGAGTGAAGCCAACACCGCACGTTTAGAGGATTGAGCTTAATCTGACTTGGATGTAAACATCTGCCAGAGGTGGAAATTAACTGAGTGCATTTTCCTCATTCCTCATCTGTTTTCAATGTAATTTTAAAGTATCTGCCATTTTAGTTGAGAATTTACAATTTAACTATAAGCTTTTTTTTTCTTCTTTAAATGCCTATATTATACAATCAGGGATGTACCTCTGCTTTTATTTAAATTCATCAGATGACTCAGTGGCTTGAAAAGGACTGAATCTGTGTTTATTCATCTCTCAAGTTTCATTATAACAGTTTTGGATGGGCTTTTCTGTTTTCTAACATCAGACATGCCTCAGTGTCTGAACCTGAACAGGTTCAACCAGTCAGACAACAATTAAAATCATAGCCCCACAGTTGCATTCATTTATACCATGCACATAGGTACTACATGATTAGTATCCAACTATGGAACAAATGTCAGCAGAGGTGAAACCATGTGGTTAATTAATGTTGCTGTCCCTTTCAATGTGTAAATGCATTGGTATTCAGAGGGATTTCTAAGAAGAAAAAAAAATCTAATTGACAAATGATATCAGCATGAGACGATATTTCACATGTGAAATGTAAGAAATCACATGTAAAATACACTTCATGTGTGATAGATTCATTTTCATAAACCCCTTTTTAATTTCACCTAACTAATGGATGATACATTTGAAGCTTTTTATTGTCCATTTAAATATCAACTGATCAACTGAAACTGAAAGCTGATTGATAAATCTTTATAAATGTGTGTCAATCTTTTAGTAATCCTTCTTCTTAGTGTCCAATTATATATGAATTGATAGAATGCTTTTTTATCCATTTTTCACCTGTTGTCCTCCACATGAAACACACATTAACTGGTATTTTAAATATTATTTTGATGGAATTAAAAAAACAATATATAACATCTGTTTATTAATGGGATTAATAACAGAACATCATCAGCCCGTCAAGTCCACAGTCTGTGGTGAAATAGGAAACCTATGCGGAATTTGTTAAAGTGAAAACATTCATTACCTTGTGTTGTCAGCTCGAGATTTCCGTTTATTTGTCGTTAAACTGAGTCATCATGTCACATTTAGGTTACAGTATGAGTGACTCAGGAATGACACCGCCTCCGCACCCACAGGGAGTCACAGCAGAGCTGCAGCGGCCTGCACGCAACACACCTGCAGTTTCTAAACCACGCCCATATACCTGCGAGAACCAGGAAATCGCTTCATTTGGACCGGGCGAAATCAAAATACTTACCAGAAAAATCTGTCTCGTTACAACTCGCATCGTCCTCAGCCTCCTTCTCATCCAGCTCTGCCTGTGTTATTCTGCTGTGGTCACATTAAAGCAGGAAGCAGACGGAGTTTCACCTGGTAAGTTGATCCACTGTGTTTCGCCATGAATGTCGACATGTTTTCACCGTGTCTCGTTGCACTGTCTGCCATATTAGGACATTTTACTGTCTACACTCGTCTATACTTTAAGTCATAGCATTTCTATCGTTGTGTTAAAGAGAAAAAAACTCAGTTATTACCGCGTTTATTTGACAGTTTCTTGTGAGCCAAACTACAAATGTTAGTTACGATGTGTTCAGGCCTCAGTGTTGCTGTTGCAGTTTCTGCTTTGTGCTCATTCATGCCTTGTACCAAGCCCCAGTACACACACACACACACACACACATACACACATACACACAAAGTCTTCTGTATTCCCAGTGTGTGGCGTGTGTTTCTACCGGATAGGAACCATTATTTTGAGCAACTTAACTTAGTTTACAGATGTGTAAAATAACTTATTTTAAAGTTTAAAGTACGCTACCTTTACTGAAGTGACTAAATACACCTTTCTGATTAGACTACCTTCTCCTCCATTTTATTTCATAGGGTAATATTATAGTTAATTACTCCACTACATGCCTGATATTAAGAGTTACTGGTTACAGGCTGTACACTCAGTTGCCAGTTTATTACCCAGCTAAAATAATGCAGGCTAAAATAACAGCCCAGCAATACACAGGCCAGTAGCTTACAGTACTGCTTACTTAAAGTTACAATGTTAAATTTAACTGTTCACTCAACTGTTGTTGAGTTAACTTTATGGTAATTTTGTAGGGAGTTTGTGGTGCCGTTGAATTTTAATCTTAAATTTGAATTCTACTCATTTGTGCTATGCAGTGTTTTTAATGTTTAGTCTATCATACCCCTAGTATAGACTCAGGTGGCAGTTTATTAGGTACACCTAGCTAAAACTAACAGTCTAATACAATAGCCCTGAAATAAACCCAGCTTTCATGATGGTTAATGTTCAGTTGTTGTTTAAACTGTTTTTAGAGAGGTGTACAGTCAAAGTTATGGTCATTTTGAAGGCTGCAGTTTGTGGAACTGTTGAATTATATTCTGTTATACTAAGTGTTTCTATTATTTTGTCCACCCTGTTTATATCAATGAGGGTAGCACCTGTTTAAGATTCAACTGTATGGTCATTTTGTAGGATGCACTGTAGTTTGAAAAAGCCTTCTCTGCAACAGTCCCCTTTCACAGCAGACATTTTGACTTTTCATAGCAGGAAATACATAGGTGTTATAATAACATTAACAATGGCTCCTTTCAGTTCAAGTGTACCAGTAAGCCATTACATGTTAACAGCGAGCTAGCATGCACAATACCAGTAACCTTAAACAGAAGCAACTAAATAGAATCCAACCAATCATTTTAATCAACTGTGCATATCAAAGTGTCTTCGATGGGGAAAAAAAAGCCTTCTGGTGGGGTCTGTCGCTCAGCAGGTACCACATGTCCTCCACTGATAGCACAGTTTGGTTGTGTGGTTTGACTTCTCCTGACCACATGTCCAAGTGTCCTTGACCTGGTGACCAGGCCAGTTCTCTGAATGGCAGCTCCACTGTCACTGGAGTGAATGTGGAAACGAGAACCAATGTAATACACTTTGTCCTGCTGACTTGTTGTCTAAATGCTGCTTCAGGTTGTTATAACCAACAAATTCCTAGAAACAATAGGTTATTATTAATAAATCAGTTTGCCTCTCCCGGTCACTTCACGTTCCCTGAATTTTAATGATTATAATAATTATAATAATTATAATAATGAATTATACCTGTGTAGGGCACGTGCACACACTGACTCTCCTTAGTGTTTGTCAGTCTCTCTCTCTCGCTCTCTCTCTCTCTCTACACACTCTCATCACAGATTTGTGAGTGGCATGTGTCCCCTCCATCTGGCTTGCACATGCATTGCATATGGACATTGCATAATGGCCTTGGGCCTTAGTGATGCAGCATCACAGCGCTACTCGCAACACGTGTGGGAGTGACAAGGGGCAGAGAAACAAACTGCTTATGTAAAAGCATTAAGACAGCCAAACAACTCCAGCTACATTTGCTCGCCCTGCAGAAAAAGAGGGAAAAAATAGAAGGCCTTCTCAGAGTTCATTAAAAAGCGAAAACATGCAGTGACAAAGGGATTAGCTGGGAGAGGGAATCACTCTCCGACTTCTTTCATAATTAAAACTGGAGCCTTTTTAACCAGTAAATCTGCAGGTCTGAAGCAGGTCAACCAAAAAAAGATATAAATAAAAGGATTAAAACAGAGAGAAAAAATTATATGTATTATCCACATGTAAGTATATCTAGCTGCTGTTTTATAAATTGGCTTGATTTTTGCTGTTGAAACAAAAAAGGCATGATTTAAAATAGGAAAAATGCAAAGCCAAAGGTTAAAGTGTTTCATGTTGCAGTTATGAAAAGCCCCCCCCCCCCCAAAAAAAAAAAAAAAAAAAAAAGCCAAGAAGCTTAACATGTTGTTCTTGATAAGTAAGACATCAGATCTTGGCCAGGAAATAGCTACAATCCATCATGCAACCATCTGTGCAAACTTAAACTGGAAGATGTGAATGTTGATATTAGTCAGTCAGCGTTGTTTTATCAGGTTTGATTTAAGAGTGCAGACTGAGGCAGAAGACTGGACTTATTTGGTAGTTGTTAACATTTCTGGCTGTGTTGAAATGCCTATTAAAGACTCATATGAACGTATTATGTGGTTTACATTATGGCTGAACAATTAATCAAAATATTATCAAAATTACAATATGGCCAAATGCAGCATCCAAAGCACAGGATGTGCAATTTTTTTGATAAAGGTCAAATATGTCACAGCATGCTATTAATGAAGCATTGTGGTGCTGTCTTGTGATGCCCTGGCCTGCAAATCATATTCTCCAGGCATAAGGGAACATGTTTGTTTGGTGTAGCCCCCAACAAAAATCACATTATCATCATTTTTATATTTTTTTTCTGTGAAAATGAAATGTAAAAATCACCATTCCAAATGAAATGGTGACTCATATTGCAATATCTGGCAAAATAATCGCGATTAGTTTTTTTTTTTTGCATATTGTTTAACCCTTATTAACATACTAGCAAATAACGGCCTATGTCCACATTCATCAAACACAAAGCAGCATTACTATTCAATATCCTTTTTTCTCCAGCAACTCCTGAGAAAAACATGGAGCTCTTCAGCTGCTAGACAGACCAGACTCTCCTATATTTTTGTTCTTTTGATCTATAAAAATTCAGGCTGCACAATTAATTGAAATATAATTGAAATCGCTATATGGCCAAGTGCAGTATCCAAATCGTAGGAGCTGCAAAAAAAATGTTTTTGATAAAGGTGAAATGTTGTGCATTGCTAGCACTATAAGCGTTGCGCTGCTAATGAGAGACCCCATGTTTGTGGGTACACGGCCCAACAAAAATCACATTATCATTATTTTTATATTTTTTACAGGGAAAATTAAATGCAAAAACAACCATTTTAACTGAAATCACATATCGGAGTATATGCCAAAATATCCGTATATGATTTGTTTTGCATATCGTGCAGCCCTGATAAAAACAAAGTGATGCCACCTGCAGAACAAACGTGGATAAAGAGAACAAAAACAGGTGCGTCACAGATCTACAGGTGAAACTCAAAAAATTAGAATATCGTGCAAAAGTTCATTCAAGTCAGCAATTCAACTTCAAATGTGAAACTAACATGTGATATAAACTCAGTACATGCAAAGTGAGATATGTCAAGGCTTTATTTGTTATAATCTTGATGATCATGGCTTACAGTTTTTGAAAACCCCAAATTCCAAATCTCAGAAAATTAGAATATTTGGAAAAGGTTCAATACTATAGGCTCAAAGTGTCACACGCTCATCAGCTAATTAATCCAAAACACCTGTGAAGGGTTCCTGAGTCTTTAAATGGTCTCTCAGTCTGGTTCAGTAGAATTCACAATCATGGGGAAGACTGCTGACCTGACAGTTGTGCAGAAAACCATCGTTGACACCCTCCACAAGGAGGGAAAGCCTCAAAAGGTAATTGCAAAAGAAGTTGGATGTTCTCAAAGTGCTGTATCAAAGCACATTAATAGAAAGTTAGCTGGAAGGGAAAAGTGTGGAAGAAAAAGGTGCACAAGCCGCAGGAATGACCGGAGTCTGGAGAGGATTGTTAGGAAAAGGCCATTCAAAAGTGTGGGGGAACTTCACAAGGAGTGGACTGAGGCTGGAGTTAGTACATCAAGAGCCACCACACACAGACGGATCCTGCAAATGGGCTTCAAATGTCGTATTCCTCTTATTCCTCAGAAGCATCTTACCTGGGCTAAAGACAAAAAGAACTGGTGTGTTGCTCAGTGGTCCAAAGTCCTCTTTTCCGATGAGAGCAAATTTTGCATCTCATTTGGAAACCAAGGTCCCAGAGTCTGGAGGAAGAATGGAGATGCACACAATCCAAGATGCGAGCCTCCACATCCGTGCCACTTTGACTTTCCTTTGCAAGCAACCTAAAATATTGCCCAAAATCCATCAGTAACAGAATGTGGAAACAGTCAAACACATAGATACTGCGTTTTTTTGTGTGTTAGGATGCACTGACATCCCCGTGTTAATATAAAACACTATGCAATTCTGCCTCTTTCTCCTGTTCTTGTACTATTTGCTGCTAACAAACAAACTGGTGTCAGTGTGTCCTCTGCTCTTGGAGTCTGATTTTCTGTGTAAATGTTCACATTTCTCAACGGTCTGGATCCCTGAGAAATAACTGGTCTTCATTGCCTTCTTAATACTGTTACAGAAGAAAACATTTTTCCTGTTTATTTTCAAATCATATATTTATACGAGAATGTTATTGAGATGTTTCTGGTTTCAGTCCGCATGAAAAATTCCATACAAACCTTGCAAACCTTATGTCAAAGTGATTTTTAAATCCGCAATTTCCATAAAACAATCTATCAATATTCAGATACACGTAATCTAGTTTAAATATTATCAAAATGAAGAATCTGCTGCCAGCATGAAAAAAATCTGACCCAGTGTCGTATGACAAAAGCGTTTCTAAGGTTTTTCATGTTATAATTTACATAATTCTACTCATAGGGTACTATGAATACGATGCTCAAAACTAGCAGGATGTAATGATATGCTTAATTAAATGCTATAATTCACATATTTTCTTCAAACAGTTTTCAGTTTTTTTTGTGTGATTCTGTGTCATTTCTCTAGAGAATGTAGCATTTTGTCTCACTGGGATTTAATGAAACTGTTATACAACTCTGAATTCCTGCGGGTAAATAATGGACCATATTAGTAGCTGTCTTTTCTTTTTTGTGCCACATATGCCTTGAAAAAGGAATGTATACAATGTGTGCTTTGATGGTGATTTATAGGTCTACAACTGTATTATAGCAATAGCTTGTATCTGTGAAAGTAAACTAATATTTAATGCCCTTACGATTGATATTTGTATCCTTTCTTGAAAATAATAAATATTATTATTATCTACACCTCAATAACAGTTATACAGTATTAAATTACAGTTACGACTTAAATGATTTTAAATGGGAAAATATCAGTATAATTTAAGTTTCCTAGTAAAGGATATATAACTGAAGTAAAAAAAAAAGGGTGTCATTCTATTGCAGCCACTATTATTATTGGACGCCATTAAGACAATATTTACATTTTGGTGGGAAATTTGTAATATAATAAGAATCAATATGTCCATATTTTATATTAGACACGAAGGGGGGCGGCAGCCAATGATATACAGATCATAGCAAACGACAAACAGAAGTATGGTAATGAAGTTTTGTTCTTGAGTGGGTCTGACACTACTTCATCCTGGTTAAAGGCTGTAAAATGGAATCTTTTTTCAAACAGCTGAGTTTACAGAGTGAATTGCACCATTCTTTCGGGGTTATCAATATTATGAAATGTATTTTTGTCCATCCAGCTTTTATTAAAGTGTGGATCTGACTGCTTACATTCACCAACAATGTCATTTTTATTTGTGCAGTGATGTTCTGCGTC
This sequence comes from Seriola dumerili, assembly GCF_002260705.1. Taxonomy (NCBI): domain Eukaryota; kingdom Metazoa; phylum Chordata; class Actinopteri; order Carangiformes; family Carangidae; genus Seriola; species Seriola dumerili. Next base: position 4,539,572 of record NW_019174336.1, read on the forward strand.
AGTGTGTCTCACCCTACTTGCTGTTTTAATGCGCGAGAGTTGAAGCCAACACCGCACGTTTAGAGGATTGTAGCTTATCTGAACTTGGATGTAAACAATCCTGCCAGAGGTGCGAAATTTAACTGAGTGCATTTTCCTCATTCCTCATCTGTTTTCAATGTATATTTTAAAAAGTATCTGCATTCCTTTAGTTGAGAATTTAGCAATTTAACTATAAGTGCCTTTTTTTTCTCTTTTAAACTGCCTTTTTAATACATCAGGGATGTAACCCTCTGCTTTATTTAAATTCTGCAGATTGACTCAGTGGCTTGAAAAGGACTGAATCTGTGTTTATTCATCTCTCAAGTTTCCATTATAACAGTTTTGGATGGGCTTTTCTGTTTCTAACATCAGACATGCCTCAGTGTCTGAACCTGAACAGGTTCAACCAGTCAGACAAACAATTTAAAATCATAGCCCCACAGTTTCATTCATCTTATACATGCACATAGGTACTACATGATTAGTATCCAACTATGGAACAAATGTCAGCAGAGGTGAAACCATGTGTGGTTAATTAATGTTTGCCTGTCCCTTTCAATGTGTAAATGCATTTGGTATTCAGAGGGATTTCTAAGAAGAAAAAAAAAATCTAATTGGACAAATGATATACAGCATGAGACGATATTTCACATGTGAATGTAAGAAATCACATGTAAAATACACCTTCATGTGTGATAGATTCATTTTCATAAACCCTTTTTAATTTCTACCTAAACTAATGGATGATAACATTTGAAGCTTTTTATTGTCCAATTCTAATTATCAACTGATCAACTGAAACTGAAAGCTGATTGATAAATCTTTATAAATGTGTGTCAATCTTTTAGTAATCCTTCTTCTTAGTGTCCAAATTATATATGAATTGATAGAATGCTTTTTTATTCATTTTCACCTGTTGTCCTCCACATGAAACACACATTAAACTGGTATTTTAATATTATCTTTTGATGGAATTAAAAAACAATATATAGACATCTGTTTATCTAATGGGATTAATAACAGAACATCATCAGCCCGTCAAGTCCACAGTCTGTGGTGAAAATAGGAAACTATGCGGAATTTGTTTAAAGTGAAAACATTCAATTACCTTGTGTTGTCAGCTCGAGATTTCCGTTTATTTGTCGTTAAACTGAGTCATATGTTCACATTTAGGTTACAGTATGAGTGACTCAGGAATGACAGCCCTCTCGCACCCAGGGAGTCAACAGCAGAGCTGCAGCGGCCTGCACGCAACACACCTGCAGTTTTCTAAACCAGCCCATATACCTGCGAGAAACCCAGAGAAAATCGCTTCATTTGGACCGGGCAAATCAAAATAACTTACCAGAAAAATCTGTCCTCGTTACAACTCGCATCGTCTCAGCCTCCTTCTCATCCCAGCTCTGCCTGTGTTATTCTGTGTGGTCAACATAAAGAGGAAGCAGACGGAGTTTCACCTGGTAAGTTGATCCACTGTGTTTCGCCATGATGTCGACATGTTTTCACCGGTGTCTCGTTGCACTGTCTGCCATAATTAGGACATTTTACTGTGCTCACTCGTCTATACTTTAAAGTCATAGCATTTCTATCGTTTGTGTAAAAGAGAAAAAAACTCAGTTATTTACCCGCGTTTATTTGACAGTTTCTTGTGAAGCCAAACTACAAATGTTTAGTTACGATGTGTTCAGGCCTCAGGTTTGCTGTTGCAGTTTCTGCTTTGTGGCTCATGTCATGCCTTGTACCAAGCCCCAGTACACACACACACACACACACACACATACACACATACACACAAAGTCTTCTGTATTCCCAGTGGTGTGGCGTGTGTTTCAACCGGATAGGAACCAGTTATTTTGAGCAACTTAACTTAGTTTACAGATGTGTGAAAATATACTTATTTTAAAAGTTTAAAGTACGCTACCTTTATGAAGTGACTAAATACACCTTTCTGATTAGACTACCTTCTCCTCCATTTTAATTTCATAGGGTAATATTATAGTTAATTACTCCACTACATGCCTGATATTAAGAGTTACTGGTTACAGGCTGTACACTCAGTTGCCAGTTTATTACCAGCTAAAATAATGCAGGCTAAAATAACAGCCCAGCAATACACAGGCCAGTAGCTTACAGTACTGCTTACTTAAAGTTACACATGTTAAATTTTAACTGTTCACTCAACTGTTGTTGAGTTAACTTTATGGTAATTTTTGTAGGGAGTTTGTGGTGCCGTTGAATTTTAATCTTAAATTTGATTCTACTCATTTGTGCTATGCAGTGTTTTTAATGTTTAAGTCTATCATACCCTAGTATACGACTCAGTTGGCAGTTTATTAGGTACACCTAGCTAAAACTACAGTCTAATACAATAGCCCTGTGAAAATAACCCAGCTTTCATGATGGTTAATGTTCAGTTGTTGTTTAAACTGTTTTTAAGAGAGGTGTTCCAGTCAAAGTTATGGTCATTTTGAAGGCTGCAGTTTGTTGGAACTGTTGAATTATATTCTGTTATACTAAGTTTTTTCTATTATTTTGTCCACCCTGTTTTATATCAATGAGGGTAGCACCTGTTTAAGATTCAACTGTATGGTCATTTTGTAGGATGCACTGTAGTTTGAAAAAGCCTTCTCTGCAACAGTCCCCTTTCACAGAGAACATTTTGACTTTTCATAGCAGGAAATACATAGGTGTATAATAACATTAAAATGGCTCCTTTCAGTTCAAGTGTACCAGAAGCCATTACATGTTAACAGCGAGCTAGCATGCACAATACCAGTAACCTTAAACAGAAGCAACTAAATAGAATCCAACCAATCATTTTAATCAACTGTGCATATCAAAGTGTCTTCGATGGGGAAAAAAAAGCCTTCTGGTGGGGTCTGTCGCTCAGCGAGGTACCACATGTCCCCACTGATAGCACAGTTTTGGTTGTGTGGTTTGACTTCTCCTGACCACATGTCCAAGTGTCCTGACCTGGTGACCAGGCCAGTTCTCTGAATGGCAGCTCACTGTCACGGGAGTGAATGTGGAAACGAGAACCAATGTAATACACTTTGTCCTGCTGACTTGTTGTCTAAATGCTGCTTCAGGTTGTTATAACCAACAAATTCCTAGAAACAATAGGTTATTATTAATAAATCAGTTTGCCTCTCCCGTCACTTCACGTTCCCTGAATTTTAATGATTATAATAATTATAATAATTATAATAATGAATTATACCTGTGTAGGGCACGTGCACACACTGACTCTCCTTAGTGTTTGTCAGTCTCTCTCTCTCTCTCTCTTTGCTCTCTCTTCTCCTCTCTCTCATCTCTACACACTCTCATCACAGATTTGTGAGTGGCATGTGTCCCTCCATCTGGCTCGCACATGCATTGCATATGGACATTGCATAATGGCCTTGGGCCTTAGTGATGCAGCATCACAGCGCTACTCGCAACACGTGTGGAAGTGACAAGGGGCAGAGAAACAAACTGCTTATGTAAAAGCATTAAGACAGCCAAACAACTCCAGCTACATTTGCTCGCCCTGCAGAAAAAGAGGGAAAAAATAGAAGGCCTTCTCAGAGTTCATTAAAAGCGAAAACATGCAGTGACAAAGGGATTAGCTGGGAGAGGGAATCACTCTCCGACTTCTTTCATAATTAAAACTGGAGCCTTTTTAACCAGTAAATCTGCAGGTCTGAAGCAGGTCAACCAAAAAAAGATATAAATAAAAGGATTAAAACAGAGAGAAAAAATTATATGTATTATCCACATGTAAGTATATCTAGCTGCTGTTTTATATTGGCTTGATTTTTGCTGTTGAAACAAAAAAAGGCATGATTTAAAATAGGAAAAATGCAAAGCCAAAGGTTAAAGTGTTTCATGTTGCAGTTATGAAAAGCCCCCCTCCCCCCCCCAAAAAAAAAAAAAAAAAAGCCAAGAAGCTTACATGTTGTTCTTGATAAGTAAGACATCAGATCTTGGCCAGGAAATAGCTACAATCATCATGCAACCATCTGTGCAAACTTAAACTGGAAGATGTGAATGTTGATATTAGTCAGTCAGCGTTGTTTTATCAGGTTTGATTTAAGAGTGCAGACTGAGGCAGAAGACTGGACTTATTTGGTAGTTGTTAACATTTCTGGCTGTGTTGAAATGCCTATTAAGACTCATATGAACGTATTATGTGGTTTACATTATGGCTGAACAATTAATCAAAATATTACAAAATTACAATATGGCCAAATGCAGCATCCAAAGCACAGGATGTGCAATTTTTTTGATAAAGGTCAAATATGTCACAGCATGCTTAATGAAGCATTGTGGTGCTGTCTTGTGATGCCCTGGCCTGCAAATCATATTCTCCAGGCATAAGGGAACATGTTTGTTTGGTGTAGCCCCCAACAAAAATCACATTATCATCATTTTTATATTTTTTTTTCTGTGAAAATGAAATGTAAAAATCACCATTCCAAATGAAATGGTGACTCAATATTGCAATATCTGGCAAAATAATCGCGATTAGTTTTTTTTTTTTGCATATTGTTTAACCCTTATTAACATACTAGCAAATAACGGCCTATGTCCACATTCATCAAACAAAAAGCAGCATTACTATTCAATATCCTTTTTTCTCCAGCAACTCCTGAGAAAAACATGGAGCTCTTCAGCTGCTAGACAGACCAGACTCTCCTATATTTTTGTTCTTTTGATCTATAAAAAGTCAGGCTGCACAATTAATTGAAATATAATTGAAATCGCTATATGGCCAAGTGCAGTATCCAAATCGTAGGAGCTGCAAAAAAAATGTTTTTGATAAAGGTGAAATGTTGTGCATTGCTAGCACTATAAGCGTTGCGCTTGCTAGAGAGACCCCAGTTTTGTGGGTACACGGCCCAACAAAATCACATTATCATTATTTTTATATTTTTACAGGGAAATTAAATGAAAAACAACCATTTTAACTGAAATCACATATCGGAGTATATGCCAAAATTCGTATATGATTTGTTTTGCATATCGTGCAGCCCTGATAAAAACAAAGTGATGCCACCTGCAGAACAAACGTGGATAAAGAGAACAAAAACAGGTGCGTCACAGATCTACAGGTGAAACTCAAAAAATTAGAATATCGTGCAAAAAGTCATTCAAGTCAGCAATTCAACTTCAAATTGTAAACTAACATGTGATATAAACTCAGTACATGCAAAGTGAGATATGTCAAGGCTTTATTTTGTTATAATCTTGATGATCATGGCTTACAGTTTTTGAAAACCCAAATTCCAAAATCTCAGAAAATTTAGAATATTTGGAAAAGGTTTCAATACTATAGGCTCAAAGTGTCACACGCTCATCAGCTAATTAATCCAAAAACACCTGTGAAGGGTTCCTGAGTCTTTAAATGGTCTCTCAGTCTGGTTCAGTAGAATTCACAATCATGGGGAAGACTGCTGACCTGACAGTTGTGCGCAGAAACCATCGTTGACACCCTCCCAAAGGAGGGAAAGCCTCAAAAGGTAATTGCAAAAGAAGTTGGATGTTCTCAAAGTGCTGTATCAAAGCACATTAATAGAAAGTTAGCTGGAAGGGAAAATGTGGGAAGAAAAAGGTGCACAAGCCGCAGGAATGACCGGAGTCTGGAGAGGATTGTTAGGAAAAAGGCCATTCAAAAGTGTGGGGAACTTCACAAGGAGTGGACTGAGGCTGGAGTTAGTACATCAAGAGCACCACACACAGACGGATCCTGCAAATGGGCTTCAAATGTCGTATTCCTCTTATTCCTCAGAAGCATCTTACCTGGGCTAAAGACAAAAAGAACTGGTGTGTTGCTCAGTGGTCCAAAGTCCTCTTTTCCGATGAGAGCAAATTTTGCTCTCATTTGGAAACCAAGGTCCCAGAGTCTGGAGGAAGAATGGAGATGCACACAATCCAAGATGCTTGAAGTCCAGTGTGAAGTTTCCTCAGTCTGTGTTGGTTTGGGGAGCCATGTCATCTGCTGGTGTTGGTCCACTGTGCTTTTTTGAGTCCAGAGTCAACGCAGCTGTCTATCAGGAGATTTTAGAACACTTCATGGTTTCTTCAGCAGACAAGCTTTATGGAGATGCTGACTTCATCTTCCAACAGGATATGGCACCTGCCCACACTGCCAAAAGTACCAAAACCTGGTTAAATAACCATCAGATAAACGGTGCTTGATTGGCCAGCAAACTCGCCAGACCTGAACCCCATAGAGAATTTATGGGGCATTGCCAAGAGAAAGATGAGAGACATGAGACCGAACAATGCAGGCAGAGCTGAAGGCCACTATCAAATCATCCTGGTCTTCCATAAACACCTGAGCAGTGCCACAGGCTGATAGCATGCCATGCCACGCCGCATTGAAGGCAGGTAGAGATCACTGAAAGAGAAGGGCACACTCTATATCGCGCGATATAGCCGGGAGTATTAGTACTTGGTTGGCCCCTTTTGCATGAACTTTACTGCCTCAATGCGGCGGGCATGGATGCTATCAGCCTGTGAGCACTGCTCAGGTGTTATGGGAGAGACCAGGAATGATTTGATAGTGGCCTTCAGCTCTGCTGCATTGTTCGTTCCTCATGGTCTCTCATCTTTCTCTTGGCAATGCCCCATAAATTCTCTATGGGGTTCAGGTTCTGGCGAGTTTGCTGGCCAATCAAGCACCGTTATTCTGATGGTTATTTAACCAGGTTTTGGTCTTTTGGCAGTGTGGGCAGGTGCCGATATCCTGTTGGAAGATGAAGTCAGCATCTCCATAAAGCTTGTCTGCCTGAAGAAAACCAATGAAGTGTGGTCTAAAAATCTCCTGATAGACAGCTGCGTTGACTCTGGACTCAAAAAAGCACAGTGGACGCAACACCAGCAGATGACATGGCTCCCCAAACCAACACAGACTGAGAACTTCCACACTGGACTTCAAGCCATCTTCCGGATG